>NC_133775.1:26341744-26556018 GCF_003597395.2 Chelonoidis abingdonii
GCTGTTGAGCTCGTGATGGGAGATTTTTGTAAGAAATCTTGATTTGTGCTGTGCAATTGCGCATGTGTAATCTTAGATAATAAAAGAGGCAGGTGAACTCAGAAAAGCAGCTTTTTCACCTCCTCGTTTATCCTGCAAATTGGTGTCGAGTCTTTCCTTCAATAGACATCTTTACAGCTGGAAAATCTGTGTTTGTTCAAGCAGGGAGTATCTATCCTTCCCTCCAAAAACAGAGATTTCTCCAGGGTTTTAGGGTATGTCTGCACTTGGAGCTGGAGGTGTAATTCTCCTCAAACTGGAAATTACACCCTAAATGAGGAGATCCCATAGAGGGGGGAAAACAGTAGTGCTGAATATGAGAGTGGATATATTTGTTTAGCCCAAAATGGTAACAGCAAAAGTGTCAGACTGAAAAGCCAGAGTCCAGAAATGAACTGAAGTCTGATCAGAAAAAAAGGATGTGTAAGTGACAAATGGCAGTCACTCCATGTGACTGAAGAGAGATTAATGTCAGCTGCTGTCAGTGATCCAAGAGGGTTCCCTGACAATGCAATTTGAAATAGCAGACAGATCAGTGAGCATCAAAGAACATATCTTACCCCTCAGCCAGCTCAAAGCAAGAGATGACTGCAAATCTTCAGTGTTTTATATCCCCAATCCCATCTGAAGCCAAACTTGGACTTTTAGTCATTAGACCTTTGTGAGCTGTTCAACTTGTTGCCAATATGCTTGAAATCAGCCTTGTCTGGAGTTTGAGTTTGAACTATGCTTGTGAGCTAGCAGTGGTTTTATGTACTTTTTATCTGGATAGCTGCATACTTGATCAAATTTATGGTGTGTTTCAGATTCATCCACCAACAAATCCTTGCTTTATTGCCTAGATTCCTAATGATGCATGAAGGAAAGCTTAGATATTTGTAAGGTAATGGAACCCAGAAACAGGTAATCAAAACTCAGATGGACAATATGGGCTGGTCAGGAAGACCTTTGCTGTGATTACTTATCCCATGGATAACTAAATAATAGTAACATTTTGCACATCTCTATCATATGTCTCTGAGAATTTGACAATGTTACTTAATTTAACCTCACAACACTCTTGTAAGATAGAAACTGTAGACCCATTTGAAGAATGATCGGTAATGGTGCTGAGGAAAAATATGCTTAAACGGGGAGATACTGGCTTTTTTAGTTTGACCAGAAACTTTAAGTGACAATCTCACTGGGAGGTAGTTGTAAACCAAATATACAACAAATTGATACCTTTGTGTTATATGTGGTGGCAGCAATAGATACCTAACTAGGGTGAACAGATGTCCCGTTTTTATAGGGACAGTCCCATTTTTGGGGACTTTTGCCTATATAGGTGCCTATTACCCTGCCTCCTCCTCCCATTTTTTTCACAGTTGCTATCTGGTCACCTTGTACCTAATTAAACCAAATGTTAAAAAAGTAATAATATATTGCTTAAAGGAACTGTCTTGAATATTAAATAACATGAGTGAAATTTCGGCCAAGATTTCCAAAAGGGATGAGTCTTGGGGCCTCAAGTTCTGGCCATCCAATTTGAGACACCTGATTTTCAGAGCAGGAGCTCTGTGTTTCAGGAAATCAAGCCCATTTAATATGTTTCAAGCTGGATATCCAATAACTGAGGCATCCAATGTCACTAGTCACTTTTAAAAATCTTGAACGGCATCTGTTTATATCTCATTCTAAGTCTTGTTTAGCAAATGGATGGGTAATTTCACCGTCAGCAATGACAAGATTTATCAGTAAAGGGGTCAAATCAATAGAAGCCTCAGAAGGTGAAATGTGAAGATGGGACTGATCCTTACTGGATGGTTTGGATCATCTCCTCTCTATCTATGTATGTATATGGCCCCTACCGCCAGAATGTCTGAGCTTCTAGTTCAATATTCTTTTTCCATTTCTGCATCACACATTCTCTGCTTGCATTAGATCTACTTGTGGCCAGTATCATGCCTTTTACTGCTTTCTAAATAGTATTGCCTTTGTCCCTTTTCCTTCCATACTTCATTGACTTTGGGCTGCCACCCACATAACCTTCTGCCTCCTAATTGGGGTGCTTAGATGTGCTTGTAATTATTAGAACTGGGAGCACTGGCTGTTGGAAGTCTGAAAGGACAGGAAACAGGAAGGAGTGGGGAGGAGTTGAGAAGGCTGAGTGAGAGTTACAGAGTGTGCAGCAGCAGCAGCTTGGTAAAGAGGTTTCCACTGCAAATAAAGTCCTGTTGAAGTTTGTTAGTACCTTGCCTGCTTGATACAACACTAATCACAAGAAAACAATGTGTGTATTTTTTCATTTTTCATTATATTCACTGAGTGAAGTCTTCCCCCTCCTTCCCCCCACTGAACTTAATGGGAGTTTCTCCATTGATTCCAATTCATCCTCTGTCAAATGAATGGCAGGGAGCCAATGATGCCAGCTAAAACCCAGGAGTTTGGATGGGCATGCTTGCCAAAGTTCACATCTCTGGCAGATCATTCAACACAATGGTCTACTTATGTGATAAGTGCACATTTCCCATTGCTATCAATGGGAGCCACTTGTGTATGCATCCAAGGACAGAATTTGGTCCATAAAATATGAGAGTAGTGTAATAATATAATATTAAACGCTTGACAAGTTTTTCCCATCAGATTTCCTGTGTCACTAAAGATTATTTTAAGGAATAGGAAAAAGTCTAATTCGAGAGAAAAAGGTAACACAACTGCATCTCTGGGCACTAAATTCTTCTTGTCTGCTGCCTCGAAGCCTTCACAGCAAGAAGCTTTTAAAAAATAAACAGTCATCAGCTTCTCCGTCATGAATTGACACTTTCAGTCCAAAAGAACATTGAGCACACATTTTAATGTCTTGCAGGCTGATTTGGGAACTCAATCTTCTTTTATAGGGGAGTGTTCATTTAGAGTAGACACTGCTAACTTCTCCAGCCTGCTGCTTCCCTGTGCCACAACTTCCAAAATTTCTTATTTGCAACATACCACTCAGTGTGGTATAAACTGTTGTTTCCCATAAAACACTATTTTTCCTCTCTGCCCCACTTGTTTCCAACCAGTTTGTTTGCCATCACAACGGTCTGACATGTGGCTCCTTTTGGAGAAGCAATGCCCTGGAGTGGTTGCTACCCACCCCCAACCTGACCTTTTCCTTTTCCTCTGTCTTGTCCTTTTTTAATTTCTTTTCTTTCTTTAATTTGACATCTCATGTGGTGTGTGTGTGTGTGTGTGTGTGTATGTGTGTATTTCTCCTTTCTGTTTATCTAGTTTTTTTTTGCTTTGCCTCTACTCTGGTAGCTCTTCCACTATTTCTACCTGTTTTCTTGTTGCTTTCCCCATTTCTCTTTCCTCCTTTCCTGAGGCTCCTTGTTCTGTTAGTGATTCCTGATCTCCTCCCTTCACCTTGAATTCTCTTTTTGGTTTGGTCTGGCTGTGACTCTCTGCTCCCTGCCAGGCTGTGTCCTTGCCATCACGGGACCTCTTTGCCTGTGCCAGGCATCAATGCCACAGTGTTTTGCCCCTCTCTTGTAGCCCTCTCTTGTTACCAGATAGGCAGCACTTCAGGGAGAAGCATCCTGCAGCACAGCCTGAGGGAAAGGTGTGAGAGAGAGGGTAAGAGCACACACAGCCTGATGTTGCCTCTAACACCTTAGACACCTTCCCATGGAAAGAGCTTGGTGCTTCTGTTCCCTCAGAGCTTGAAGATCCTGCATTAAATATAGCAAGATCCTGTTTCCTCTACAGTTTCCTCTACATTTTGTCTCTGTTCAGATTCTTATATACTTTGAGAGAACACTTAATTCACCTAACGTCAGTGTGTATATGATTGGTATACATCATACTGTGATACAACAAGAAGTAATGGCCTAGAAAATTAAGAGGAGAAATTTAGGGTAACTAATACCTGCCACTGGAGGTATTGCAATCACTATCAATATTATTAAAGATATTGAAGGCAAGATTATACAGGGAGTTAATAGGGATGTTGTAAAAATCTATGTATTCTATCCTGCATCGATAAAGGGGGATAGATTAAGTGACCACAGAAGTTGTTTTCTGCTCTCACATATATAAATCTATTTACACAAGGGAAAAACATACATATCAGGACAAGGAATACACTGCTTTGCCTTGCTGCAGTTAAGTGGTGATTACTCTGCACCAATTATTTTCCCTGCTTCCATACCTACACTTTAGACACTCACATAATGCCTCTTTCTCATCTTCTTACCTATCAATAATGATTCTAGGATATACATCAAAGGAAGAATGGCTCATTACTCTCCAAGATTAAAATGGATTCCAGTACGCTATTCTCAGTTTTGTCCATCACTCTGTTTTATATCTTCCTTGATATGTGCTGATAACTAATAGTGCTGCTGTGGCTGTCAACACAATGGCACTATTCCTGTGTTTTAGATTAAGCAGGTGCTTCAATGCTTTGCTGAATAAGAGCGATAGTCTTGCTATTTGTATGACAACCAAACAGTTAATTCGTCATAGCACGAATAGTACATAGCAAATCCATTCTTAATCATGGGTCTAATATCAGATCTAGCTGTAGTGCTAACCTGAACATTAGTGGTAACAGTAAACCTAACTCCCACTGAAAAGATTAATCAGCTATATGGATGTTGGAGTAATCATGCACTATCAGCCTTTACTAGCACAGCTGTGGGAAACCAGACCAATTCATATAGGGGCTTTGTGGTAATCTGTATACCGACTCTGCCCACAAAATGGATACACTCTATTCAATTCAGCGAGGAATCAGACCCCCTCCTGCACTCTAGGTCAAAGCACATTCTCACCACCCGATCAGCAATCCCTTCTTAGGTTCGTACAGAACTGCCTACTCAGCTGAAATGACAGTGTGATGTTCGCTGCTCAGTTCCTGAACGTCATATGTGAAGGATATAGATTGCTTTGCACTGGCTGAGAGCCTCTGCGTAAACTTCAGATACATTTCCTATTTCCCATAACACTGGAGCAGTATTCTTTGCATCATCTACTTACTGATCACTGGGATCAGAGTGAAGAATAGGGCCCAGATTAGCTAGAAGCAATAAGAGGGGGATTGGGATGGAAGGATGCAGGGAGACAAGGTGAGAGCGGATGAATGAACAAAGTTTAAGTTATATTATCCACAAGAAATTCACTGATGGACAAACTGGAAATACTTTGCTTCTGTTGACTGAAGCAGAATGCATTTTGGAGGATATTTACATATGGAGCCAGGGGTGTGATTCACAGCTTGCATGGATATACTTGTGCTAGCGCTTATCCAGCTAGCACACTAAAAATAGTAGTGTAGCCATGGTACCACGGGAAGTGGTAGCATGGGCTAGCCATGCTGAGTACAAACTCTCCTGAACCCCCATAGCTAGTCAGTGCCACCACTCACCCTTGCCTGTGCTGCCCCAGCTATACTATTATTTTTAGCATGCTATCTTGATGAGAGTCAGTGCCAGTATGTGTATACAAGATGGGAATTACACTAACTCCAAGTGTAGACGTAGCTGAATCAGCAGCAAATCACTCCTTTAATTTATTTTCATTGCTGTTTATAGTCTTTTCTTGGAGAGCTGTTTGTAGACTTTTGAGGTTCATTATATTTTCTGTTATGTAATGACAATTGTGACTCAGATTTTTATGAAAAATTAATGAAACCTAAATAATCACCAATTTTCTTTCTATCTTCATCCCTCCTTCCCTCTCTCACAAGAAGTGAGCAGGGAAAAGATTAGATAGCTTTAATACAACTTTTAACATTGTTCCGTAGGTACCTGATCCAAAGCCCATTGAAGTCAAAGGGAGTCTTTGCTGATTTCAGTAGATTTTTGGATCAACCCCGAGTTTAGCAGGTGGTACAACTTAAAGAGTACTGAAGATGATTCATTCACCTCCCTGATATGCCTCGCATCTACCAGTTCAGGAAGTCTAAGTAATAAGTTCATTGGTTGGCCTTGGTTGCCAACAGAGTAGCAAAACAGGCAAAAATGCTAGTTTAGCTTGTGCCTAGCTACTATATGGATGCATGAGAGGTCTGGGGCAAGAAGCTCCCTCATTATGTCCCTAGGCTGCTTTGTCTTGGAGCTCAGGAAATGATCCCTTTGAACATGCTGAGATGTAAGAAACCCAAAAAGGGGCAGGGAGGAGGCAGAGCCACAACCCTGGTTCTCGCTATGCCAGTCTGCAGAGCTGGCTGAGCAGCAAGATGGGTATATTGCTTTCTTCCTGGGTGCTGTGCTCCTGGAAAAATTGCATCTCCTTAGGTAGAATTCCTACCAGAGCTTCATATGTGGTGGGAGGTTTCACTTATCCCCAACATGAGCTAGCGCCTAAAGTCATGACTGAACCCCCTACAAGTAAGTATAAGATTAGCGGAAGTATCACAGCTATGTGCTCAGAATTTTGAATATTTGTGAAAATAAAACCACACTACTTTAATCAACTCAAATGAGAGATTTGAGTATGTATGGAATGTAGCACAGAGCCCATAAAATCTTGATGCAAAAACCTATGTCAGAACTTCAGAAATATATGATAATCAATCATATATATCTTTGATTTAGAAGCTAATAGCCCTTCATAAAATTGCAGCTCAGTTATAGACCTAGTAGTAATAAAGAATACTCACATTTAATACTAAAGTATGGTTTTGGACTGGGTTTAGAGCTCAAGAATTCCTCGCTGTCCGTCTGGTCCCCAGACCATTGGACTATGGGCCTGTTTTATCAGACACCTTCTCAGATTATACATGTTAAAATTTATATTTATTGGGGAAATTCTATAGGACCAAATTCATGCCCAGTGTAACTCCATTGAAGTTAATAAAGTTATACCGGGAGATGAATTTGCCCCATATGATCTGCTTCATGGATCTCAGAGATTCCATAGTGAAGTGATGGCAGCTGATACCAGATTCAGTGAACAAGGCATATGTTTTTAATCATTTCCCTCCTCCCCACACTTTTTTCATCTTTAAGAGGTGATATTAAGCCCTTTCTTTTCCAGATGAAGGTCCTTGGGTGCCCTAGCATGCCCCACCATCACTGTATTGATCAAGATCTTATTCCTAATCATGGAATCAATCTACGGTGGCTGCCTCAGCTCACCAGAATTGGAGAGGGGTTTGAAATGGCTACTTGTCTACTCCCACATCAGTGTGTAAGTGCTAGCCCTTGTTTGGTAAATGTATTTAACCTTAGCTAAGTGCGTGTGCAATATCCCAAAACAGGGGGGCAGATTTTCAAAGGCATTTGGGCACGTGGATTGGGGCTGCAGCTTTCATTAATTTCAATGACACGTAGGCCCCTTAGCTTGCTTAGGCACTTTTGAAAATCTCACTAGGTGTGTATGTGCATTTTAGGTGCCTAAATACCTTTACAAATCTGGCCCAGGGTCTTTTGTGTTTTTATCTGTATAATGGTGATGGAGAAATGGCTAATGTTAATTGGAAGGAAATGAGTCAGGAGAATCTGCCACCAAGATGGTGGTGATGGTCAGGCTGAGCCCACAGGTCGTCTGGGCCTTTAGGCTATTTTGCTGCACTCTTTGGAGTAAATGGTATTGAACTACCTACTTGAGGTTGCCTCCATCTGGGATAGCCAAATTCATGAGTCAACACCTCAGCAGTGATAAGTGAGGAAAGGTTAATAAAAAAAAAAAAAAGGCACATCCAATGGGGATAGAGTTGAAGGCAATGTTTCAGTGGCAGAGGCGTCCTGTCTTAGTCTTGATAGTGAGAAGCAGACATTGGAAATGAAGGCTCCATGGAAGAAGCTGTGTTACAAAGTTTTATTATTTTTTTCCTTTTTAAAAGAAAACCAGTTCATTTTATCTCTACTCAAAAATAGTTTCACAGCTAATAAACTTCTTATTAACTATGGCCAGATTTAGGATATCAGTTACAGAGATAGAAAAGTTAAATGTACCATAAATTAAACTGTATAAGAAAGCTCTGCAGTGAATGTTAACACAACACAGTACCAGATCTTTGACCGAAGAAACTACATAGGTTTCTGTTAAAAGGAAGAAATGATGCCACATAGTGATGTGTGGTAGTGAAATTAACAGAGCTCCACCCATTATTTAAAGCTATGATTTATTTCCATGAGAGTCAACCAACTGTGTTCCAATACTGTGGTAATCGTGACCATGTGACGTTATTGATATAAACTGGGACCATATAGAACATGGGTTGCAACCAAGGTCCTGTAGTGGCACCAAATCCTATGTAAAGGAGGTCATATAAGGTGTCTAAGACCAGGTTACTGGTTATGATTATGCTGTCTGTAGGTCTGTATCATTTTTGTAGTTGCAGTTATGAATATTGGCTGTATACTGTCTGTATTTCAAACTTGTGTTACTGGAAAAAATCCCAGACAAGTTGGTGTCAGCTCAGCTTGGCCTGCTTGATGGCCCATTAAGGACCATCTACTACACAATTGACCCATTGAGAGGAGGCGGATAAGCCTTGTAACTCAGCAGGGTGTGCAGAAACTGGCCCATGTGACAGCAGACTCCATTTTGCTGTAACTTTCCACAGTAGGAACAAAGATGTGTCCTTACACCTGGTAAAGCCTTTATAAGGCTGAGGCCTCATCTCCATTTTGTCTTCAATCCTGCTTCTTACCTCTGGAGGGACTTTGCTTCAAGCTGAAGCTCTACACAAGGGACTGATGACCCATCCCAGCTGGGATTGTTCTCCAGAGACTTGATTTGAACCTGCAGTTTATTCCATCACTGCTACAAGCCTGAACTAAGAACTTTGCCAATACTGTATGTAATTGATTCCATTTAACCAATTCTAGCTCTCATCTCTATCTTTTTCCTTTTATGAATAAACCTTTAGATTTTAGTTCTAAAGGATTGGCAACAGTGTGATTTGTGGGTAAGATCTGATGTATATATTGACCTGGGTCTGGGGCTTGGTCCTTTGGGATCGAGAGAACCTTTTTCTTTTACTGGGTTGTTGGTTTTCATAACCATTCATCCCCAGACGGGTGGCACTGGTGGTGATACTGGGAGACTGGAGTGTCTAAGGAAATTGCTTGTGTGACTTGTGGTTAGCCAGTGGGCTGTGACTGTCCTGTTTAAGCAATTGGTCCTGATTTGGCACTCTTAGTTGGGTCCCGCCAGAACCACCTCGTCACAGACCATATCAGTATCTAGAATAATAATAAGGACTAAAACTTTACTGCCTTAGAAATATTTATTGAGATAGAATCAGGCATTCTTTGATGGTTCAACATTTAGGAATCCTTTGCACTGCCAGGTAAAAGCTGCTGACACCAATTATGCAGAACAAGGGGCATGTGTTGCTCTCTGTCCACAGCATGCAGTGCTCCCAACAGCATTTACTCTTTCTCCGTGTTCTGTGGCCACCATTGTGACAGAGGTAAATTCTGCTCTCAGCTACAGGAATAAATAGGGGAGTTATTCTGTATGTACATCAGTGCAGCTGGGAGTAGAACGTGGCTAACAATCATGTTAATTTACCATTTAGTTCACAACTATGTGCCAATGTGAGTTACACAGGTTATAATCTTCATTCGGTTCTTAACAACATAATGACAAATAGTTTACATTAAGTTAATTAGGAAGCTCTTCTGGTGCCTAGAGCAAGAGTTTGCTAATATTTGGGTGCCTGGTACACAAATCCCAGTATCCAGGAGTGGAGCAGTATTTTCCAAGTGCATGTACTTTATAGAATTTAATTTAAATTCAATTAAATAATATGGGATTTAGGATTTAAAAACAGGACACATAAAACTAACTGAAATGCTATTTCCTGAACTCAACCATTGAAAATCTTTTTGGGTCTAATCCACAACATGCTGAAGTCAAGGCAAAGATGCCCATTGACCGCAATTATAAAAATGCATTTAAAGCCAAGCGTGCGCAACATAAATCTGCCAGCTGTGTGGTAGATGGTTTGTAACATCCCTTAAGCTTCATTAGAATCCCAATTGCCTACAATGGAATCAATGAGTCACTAATTCAAATTCAGACCCATCACAAGAAGGCAGAATTATATCAGCAGCTGAATTAATTTTTTCTAGTGGTTTGACACTGAGTACATCTGAGAAATATAGTAACAAATATTCAAGCTTGAGTTGGTTTCACTTCAGCCTGCTAAATATTTGGCAAGTTATTAAAGAAACATATAAAAATAGTTGCTAAGGGGAATCTGAAAACTTTTTAGAACCTTGAAGTATTTTACAGGTGTGTGTGTGTGTGTGTATGTATGTAAATATTCAGGAAACACGTCACTCCAAAGTGAGCCTGGTTTGGAAAAAATTACCTTGATCAAATTTGCCACTTTCAATTTGCCAGTGTAGGTGATACTATTTATGATTATTCTTTGGAGGGTGGGGGGAATGTATTTTTTTCATTTAAAAATATTTTTTTAAAATTTTCTAAATTTGATGGATTTTGGAGATTTTTGGAACTATGGTCCAGAAAGCAAGTAATTCTCTGATTTTTTTTTCATGTCATCAAGGATATATACCTTGGATTCTTTTAAACGTTGGAGAAAGTACAGTGTTTCACAACATGGTGATTTGGCTGCCCTGGCAGTGTATCAGATTATTTTGTTATTTGGGAGGCAGGGGAGAAGGGAGAGGTGTACAAGAGGAGGAGCAGCAGTGAGAGTTGTGTGAACCTACAATCCGTAGGGCCAGCTTCAGGATTTTAGGGAGAGTCACTGAGATGGTCCCTCAGACACACCCGAGATCTAACAGACTAACTTTACATAAAAAGAGGGTTTCTGCACAGAGGGAAAGCAGTGTAAGTTAACACACCTTCAGACTGTATTACATGGACCATTTTCCCTCACAGTTAAAAGATGTTGAGCCTAGCCTTCACTCTTAGCCACCTTTCCTGCCACCTCCTGACTTGCTGCACTCTAGGCTGTGTAACCTGAATCCTGTATCCCCCATCCCCAAGGGTGACCTTGGCTGAAGTGTCCCCTTTGTGGACACAGGTCACTCTGTGTGCAGATGTGGAGGCCTCCTGACACCCTCAATTCTTATTTAGAAATGTGCCCATCAGCTGCAGGATTTGGTCCACTGCTTTGTTTCAGTTATGAGTTTTGTATTATCTGTTCATTTCTTTCCTCCCCCCTAGAATGAAGAAAGAAAATGTTGAGGGGAGGTAGCAGGTGTGGGGTCGGGGAAGGAGACATAAAAGGAAGTGCAGCTGCAGAGTCTGGTCCTGCTTTCCTTGCACATCAAAAACTCCCATGGAAAGCAGTATTCAAGGATTGCAGATTTATTTCTTTGCTTCTTCAAGTCTGCAGCCCTGCCACATATGAAACTCCAAGTGAAATCAGTGGCTGTTTAAAATTAGGAAGGACTGTATGTTCAGTTCAAGGATATGCTGATTCTGTTTCTGTCTGGATAAGAAATTGGTTTTAGGAATCAGGTATAATCATGGTCTGAATATGAATATTAGACACAAAGTCCTGTTTCTCTGAACACAGAAACAAACAGCAGGAAGTGTCTTTGCTGAGAAATCCCCAGGTCACCCATTCCAACAAGGTCTGTGCCCAACATGATCTGTCTTGTTACTTCCTTTCATGGTCATGCTCACAATTCCTTCTGCTTGCTCCCTTCAACACACACCACTTGCAATCAGTATCCTAGTCCATATGCTTACAGCCAAGGAAACCCCTTTTAACCTGCCTTGTTTAGCTCTGCTGTGGCCATGAAGCCTAGTGCTTTGGGTCACAGTCCCCATTGTCTGAAGCTGCTTTTACTACATGGAGGGGTTTCATAGTTCCTGCTGTTGAACTGAAAAGAGAGGACCTGGAACACTCATGCGTTTTAATGAATGAGGGCTGTATTTGTCTTTAAATCCAAATAGTGGCCAGTAGCACTTCTGAGCTTAACACCAGGATAATTCTACTTGACATGGAAGAAAGCATTTGGTGGGCATGGGTAGGCTAGAGAATGGCCACTGGAACCAGTGCCTGGGGAATTCTGGTCTGGAATATCAGCCATGGAAGAGCTGTGCTGTAACCCTGCATGGGTTTGGAATAGATTGTTTTTCTCCAAGTCCCAGTCCATTTATTCAAGGGTCAATTTTGCTCTTAAGTAAGAAAAAATAATATTTCAATGAAAAAAATCTGAAAAAATATTTGCAACCAAATTTTTGTGGCAGTAGGAACACTGTTAATATAGGATATTCTTGAGGGTATCTGATTAAATGCCTCTTAAAACTTTAATGAAAACATGCCAAGCAAAAGTTCCCACTTATAAGAAAGTGAAATGGATTTTTTAAATGAGATGTTATGAGCAACATGGTGAATATTAAGTAACCTCATAAACTTTAAAACAAATATTAAATCCTGATTTAATGCTCAGTCTAGAGGATCTAGAGATGTAAAACTTTTTTGATGTCCTATTATTGTATCATGGGACCAAATTAGTTGTGTAAGCAAAGTTCTGCTGTCTGTATCTGCATCAAAAATTCTGTAGTATTGTTCATTTCCTTTCAGTGCTTTTAATCAATCAAGTTCCAACTACAGTTTCTCCTAAATCTTCTAGGCCAGCCTATACACTTGGGTACAGTTTTTCTCTGCCAGCAGATGGAGACAATACAGTAAGACTCTGTATTTGAGTGAGGACTGAGGTAGGATTAGGATAAATAACTTAATTATTTAACAAACAAGAAGACACAACTTGTAACACCGTGACGTACCAGGGTACAACTCAGACTAATGAATAGTGGTGTCAGTCTGGCCTGGAGTACCCTTTACAATGCTTTGTTACTTTAGCCTCCAGCCCGGATTGCTCATAAACAGCCACCAGCATGCAAGTCATTCCCAGCTGTATATGTGCTGCAACCAGACAGTTACACTTTGGATCTTACCAAACTTAGTTATACTGCATGGTGACTCCAATACACTCCCAGTCTTAGATCCTCTCCCCACCTCCTTCCCCAAATGTATGTCCTGTACTGCCCAGCCCTCTTCTGGACAATATAAGTTTATATAAAGTTCATCATTTCTTTAATAGAAATTATATGCATACAACTTGCCACCCCAAATGGAGTTTCCCAGACACTACACACTGGATTAGATAAAACAATGAAACAAGCTTATTAATTACAAAGAGAAATTTTAAGTGAGTACAAGTAATGAGGTATAAAAGTCAGAAATGGTTACAAGAAAAATAAAGATAAAATGCAACTGGTGCCTAACTTAAAAAAACTATTGTATTGTATTATCTGTTCATTTCAAGGGTTAAGACTGCATTGATACACATGGGCACTCCTTTAAAATGGAAACAGAATCATTTTTATTTTTGTATAAGATAGTTTGACACAGGATTGGGAACAGTTGCTTTTATGTACAAATCTCTTCATTAAAGCTTTATGCATTTTAACCCTTCAAAGAAAGAAAGTAGTTTTATCGTATGCACACCGTCCATTAATATTAGAAACCAATAACAGGGAATATTTCATCCTCTCTGTAATTTTTTCTTCTTACCTGCATTGTGTAAAAAAAAAAAAAGAAAAAGAAAAAGAAAGAAGAGAAAAAAGAAACTTTGAGAAACAGTACATAAGAGGTTTGTGTATATTGTAAGGCAAAGTTTTCTCACCACATGCTCTCAACAGTCTTACTGACCCAGCTTTTTAGGTCAAGACCCTTTCTCCCAGAGTTCAACAAATGCTTCTTTTGTAGCTTCTGATGCCATGAATGTGAAGAGTGCCTTGAGGTGTTGTCCCTTCTTTTTATATTGTCAGTCTCTTGAAAAACATTTCCAGCTGAGATTCAGGAGACAAAGAGTCTTTATGGAAGGATGTTCCCTGTTGCTTTTTCCTCACCTGTTTGAGTGTCCTTTGTTTCCCTTCCTGCTTGATGACTCTCTCTTTACTGCTTAAATGCAAATTAAGCAAAGGATGCATTCCTTTGTCTGAGACACAGACTTGTTTGCCAGCCTCGGTTAGGAACATGTGCTAATAACCCCATACAGTGTAATCTTATAGCTTCACATAGCTTGTTGCCACATACATTTTTTCAGGACAATAATGACCAGCAAATTATGAATTTTCAAGTGAAACCTCACAAGGCATACTTTGTACAAAGATTATTATAATAGTATGTGGGGTGTGGACATGGGTACATTCTGTCACACACATAGTACTGCTGGTGCTTCATACTTGTCTAGCTGTATTCTCTGTTCCAGCCTCTGCAACTGATTCTTGCCTCAGAACCTAAGTGTCACTGTGAGATGCATAATCCTATATCATGACCCTCCTTTTAAATTTTTTCCTCCTAAATTCCTTTATGGAGCAAATGTTAACCAACACTATGATTTAACTTGATAATGTCTGTTTTGTTACAGTATCAGCAGATCTCAGTCTTTTTGGAATTTTTAACAGGTTTGGGATCTACTCTACAAAGTGTCTTTAAGCATGTTCTACTTTTCTTCCACACAGCCTGAGAATGAACAAAGATATGGCCAAGAAAAAACAACTGATGATATGGGCAGAGAAATACATAACCCTCTTAATTGTCATTCACATCACTGTAAGCAAGGTATTCTGGTCCTAAGTATTGCTGGGAGAGCAGAAAATCAAGAGTTCTTTAACTGAATTTGCTGTCCTCGGAGGGGACAGCAAGCACATGTGATAACCATGAAATCCAGCATACAGGTATTTCAGCAGGGTCAGGAATATAACTTCCAGCCCCATCAATGGCGTAGCAATTTTACAGGACTGCACATTGTATATATTCTGGATATTGCAAAAAAATAGCCAGAAACTTGGGGACCTTCATCTCCCCTCCTTATTTGCACTCAGAACGGTTAACATGTCAACAAAAGATCTGATACTTAGTATTCTATGGACATAGGACCCAATTTGCCAAAATAATCCTGTTCACTTCAGGTTTAAGGCATTTCCACTTACAGTCAATTTCCTTGGGGGCAGGGGAAAGGCTTTTGATAAGTCATTACAGTCACAATGTGCTCCTGCAAGCAGTCCATGCCCAACTGGGATACAAGGACCTGGAGAACATTTTCTTGCTAATTGGACAGATGAACAGTGGATCTAATTGTTATTGACATACTGGAGTTCCTTTAAAATGACATAGGAATGAGCACCAGGTTCAGCACCTTGAAAATTCACGCATCAGTAATAGCAGTCAAAAGGTCAGTTCACCTCTTGGAGTCAGCTCTGATATAACTAGATTTAACTGGGTGGTCAATAAGATGTCAGACCACCTAGACCTCTTTGGATCCTAAATCCGGTATTAAGTTGGTGTAATGCTCTTCCATGTGAACCTTTGAAGAAGAGGAATATTTCCTAGGCTGTTATCAGTCAAAGTTGGCTTTCTTTTGACATCTGTTCAGCTAGGAGAACTTCCCTTTGTCTCCTCTGTCTTCTAGTCTAGTCCGTATGCTTGGGACCTCCCAAACTAATGCAGTGTTGTTCACTATCGAGGGATTAGCACCTTGCAGCTGCCTTGACCATCTTCTTCCCAGTGATGTGTCCAGCCAATGGCTAACTTTGTAAATTTACTTGTGGAGATAAATATAAATTTGAAGTTTACAGTACAGTTGGCTCTAGTTTTATTACTTTGCTGCCTATATATTTCAGGCAGTACATGCACAGAAAACCTGAACAAAAAATTAGACACTATTTGCCATATTTACTTAATGATAAACAGTGGGTCTCTAATGAATTTCAGCAATGGAATAGATATAGGCAAAGAAAGGAGACCATGCTCAATATCATTATGAAACTCTGGCTCATTGTGACCCATTGTAATCCACATATTGCTAGCGACATTTATTATTTTGTCTGTGACTGCTGCTACTGGAATATTTGTTTTTCTATTCTCCCTTACATGAGAAAACAGACTGGCAGTACAATGACTGAGGACTGATTGAATAGACAACCTTTGATATTTACTCATCAGTTATTGACTCATGACACTAACAAACTAATAAGATACAATCTACCACTTTTGCAAGACAGTTAGGAACTCCAGTATTATTACTTATGTAACACATTAGTGCCTGTGCAGTTCCTTGTCTGTCATAAAGATATAGCTGCTCTGCATAACAAGCATGCTACTTATTTGTATACAGGTTTCACCTATTGTTGCAAAATTCTCCATCTACTATTATTTTCAGCCTCTTGCAAGATGGGGCTCAGCACCTAATAGGATTAGGTCCTTATTTTATACAGCGTCTTTCCTATAAACTCTATCCCAAAGCAAGCAGTCTGTGATAGTCTGTACTCCCATGTTCACCCCTTTTACAGGACTATGATAAATTTTGTACAAAGTATGCCTTATGAGGCATCATTCAAAACCTCATAATTTGCTGACTATTATTGTCAGGGTAAAAGTATGCAAAGTTATAACATTCTACATTCTAATATGGTATTACTATGACATGTTCCAAGTCTGTGGAGCAGTTACAAACCAGTTCCCCAGAGACAAAAGGCAAGCTGATGCCTCAGCCAGGTGTCAACAAAATCAAATGGACCATCACCTGGTTAAGTGGCCATTCTTTGGCAGGAAAGATGATGTGGGTGAAAAATCTACATCTTGACAAAGAAACAACTTGGGGTCCCATCCACATAGACTTTCTGTCTCCTGAAACTCAGCTGGAGATGCTTCTTGAAGAAGAAGGGAGCACAGATGCCCTAAATTATTTCTCTCTTTCTTTCTTCCCAGGGTATCCACAACACCTGAAGAACAAAGGAAACTGCATTGGACTGGGAGAGGGCTCTTAACTGAAAGACAGTCAGCAAGTAAGACTTGGTGAGAGAGACTTTGCTTTGAGTTCTTTTAGCTTATTAAGTTTATTAGTTGTACTTTACTTTGCCGGGGAAAAAGCCCCCTAGTCTATTATTCCTACTCCAAATATCCCTGAGGAGGAATTTGATGCCGTATAATGTGAATAAATAGGCATCAAAAAGGAGGGAACTGTTAGGGAAAATAACCCCCCCCCATTAGTTTAGACCCTAGACCTTTGAGGAATAATAGTTTAGAACTTTAACTTAGCTTGCTTTACTGTATAAAGGGCATGCCAAGGCAGAAAGATGTAGTCAGGGCCCCAAAAAGAGGAACTAGAATTGGATGAAGGGGAACCAGGAGATCTGTTTAAGTTTAACAGCTGACCCTGCTGTCGAGACTCCAGAAAAAGTGTGAAAAACGGTCAAACCGCAGACTTGACTGGCAAAGACTATAACAGGAAAATAGGAAAATGTGTGAGAGTTGCTTGCTAAATAGCAATATGTATGCCATAGGGTAAATATTAGTCATGTTTTGCAGCATTAGCAATTTGTATTCCAAATAAGGCTGTATCTATGTGTGACGTTTTGCGGTTTTAACCTTTATAAGCTCAGTAACATTTGTCAGGCAGGTCAGCTTAACCCTTGCTAGGGAATACGCTGGCCTCCGCTTGTGCACAAGTGTATAATGAATAAAGGTGTCTCAGGCTGTCTGATCAAATCACAGAGGTGGTCTTCTTTTCCCCGACAACTTTAATTTTCTTGTAACCAGTTCTGACTTTTATGCCTCATTATTCATATTCACTTAAAACCTACCTTTTATAATTAATAACTTTGTTTTATTGTTTTATCCAAACCAGTGTGTTTGAACTGAAGTGTTTGGGAAACTCAATTTATGATATTGTACATATCATTTTCTATTAATAAAATGACAGACTTTATATGATCTTGCATTGTCCAGGAGAAAGCTGAGCAGTATAGGACATAGATTTCTGGGTAAAGTCTTGGACTGGGAGTTTGCTGTCATTCTGCAGGTTGGTTGCAGCACCCGTACTATAACGGAGTAACTTACATGCTGGAGGCTGTGTGAGAGCAGACCAGAAGTGGGAAGTTCTCACAGTGAAGCAGTGTAAGAGGTACTCCAAGTTGAAGAATTGAGGGGACACAGCTGTTAATCCATCCAGATTGTACTCTGGGTAATGTCACAATGATCTATCTTACAAGAATATATAGTTGCATTTCACACGGTTAAACTATATACAAAGGTTTTTAACACTTGACAGTATTCTTCCAGGGTGGCAGACATTTTTGGATCACATACAATGCCTGTGACTGAAAAGATATAGAAAAGGCAGTAGAAGCAAAAATTTAACATTGAAGATATAGAATAAATCTGCTCCACACCTCCACAGGGTTCACCCCCAGGTGCTTTCTTAACTTTATTTTCACAATGAAATATGGGTATTTATTGATCTTCTGTAGACAGCGACTCAAAAACAGTGACCTTTGTTAGCCTTGTGATGGTGCCATGGAGCATGCATTATTAGAATGCAGCTTCAGCATGTTCCTGATTTTTGTATTCAGGTCTGGAACTTTGTTAAAAAAAAATTGTTCACTATTGATCTTAATAAGATGCAAAGATATTTTTGTGAAATAAGCAGTTCCAGCAGATTAATATGGACCCAATCTGAAGAAGTTGCTTGATATATCTGCTGCCCTCAAATCAATACTGTGATATAGGAAACAGTTTTCAGAATTAAATATCAAAAGCATAGCTTAATTCAGTGGTGGGCAACTTGTGGGCCGCACGTAGCCCATCAGGGCAAGACGCTAGCAGGCCTCCAGACTGTTTGTTTATATTTGCATGGCCAGTGGACGCGGTTTGCCGTTCCCAGCCGATGCAAACTGCAGGTGGCAGTGCAAAAGTAAACAAATGGTCTGGTGGTCTGCCAGTGGCTTGCCCTGATGTGCTGCATGTGGCCCATGGGCCGCAGGTTGCCCATCACTGCTCTATGCAATCAAAAAGGTACATGCTTGTAGGTCCCTGGCCTTGATGAATATTAAGTCTAATCTTTCTCCTTAAACATGGACAGATCATACCCTGTTTGCTTATAAAAACTTCATTAAAGACTTAGCTCCAGCTTCTCAGATGGTATAAATTAATCTCAATAAAGATATGCAAATTTATACCAGCTGAGGCTCTAACCCTTAATAGAAATTATAATGATACAGCCATCTAAAAAAACCCTGAAAATAAA
Organism: Chelonoidis abingdonii; assembly: GCF_003597395.2. Classification (NCBI taxonomy): domain Eukaryota; kingdom Metazoa; phylum Chordata; order Testudines; family Testudinidae; genus Chelonoidis; species Chelonoidis abingdonii. The sequence goes on from NC_133775.1 coordinate 26,360,785, forward strand.
CACTGATGGAACCTTGCACTACAGAACAGATCTTTAGCCTACCATAAAGAAGCCATAAAACAAACTTAACCATCCTGCCCAGGATTCTACCACTTCCCTTGAGAGAATATTCCACAATCCAACACCTCTCACTAGCAGTACATTTTTTTTTTGATATTCAGCCTAAATTTTCCTTTACTCAGTTCAGTTCAGTTAATCCTAATTATATCTCCTTGACTCCACTCTAAACAATTTCTCTCCCACTTTGGTGTTTATACTCCAGAAGTACTTGTGAAAGGTAATCACACACACCCCTGCCCACTTATTTGTTGTTTTGCAAACCTAAACCAATCTATTTCTTTTAATATTTCCTCAAATTTTATGTTAGTCACTCCAGTCTGTTGGTCATTTTTGTTGCTCTTCTCTTAATTTCTTCCAGTTTGTAGGTCATCCTTCTGTTAATGAGGTGCCCAACTCCCTATACAGATCTGTAGGTGTGGTGTCATCAGTGCAGAACAGAGAATGACTTATTTTCCTAAAATGTGACATGATTCCTTTTTCAACTAGCTCCCATTAAGCACAATGTGAGGTCTTGAAGGGGCCTCCGAAGAGACTGAATTGGCAATAAACAAGCTAATGTAAACAAATGTTAAGGGAAGACTTATTCTCTTGAAAAACAAATCAAAGGGCAAAGAACCATTCAAACTGGGAACAGGGAAATTCACTGACAGTTTTTATTCCTTAAGTACAGCACAAGTACAATAAGACCCTAAATGATAGAGCTAGATATTTGGCTTTCATCCTAAAGACTAAGTACTTCTCAGAAAGTAATAAATCTGACAACATATTGGCCAATTACCTAAAGGCAGAAAAGAAAATAACAGCATCAAAGCCATTACACTGGGTAAGATAAAATATCCTTTAATAAAGGTCTCGACATTTGATCTGAATTTCAAGTTTCACCAAAAGTATTGTTCCTCCAAAGTGCTTAAGGAGACATTCACATTCAACACCATCTTTCACTCTCACTATGTCTCTTATCTCATCAGTGATGGTAATGTGTTTACATTGTAGAGCCATATGATAAATTGTATTATCATGACCCTTTGATGACCTCCACTTTTCTCATTAATCCATCTCTGTAAGGACTACTTCTAATGAGTGACGAGCTTGGGGGAAATGCATAGGGCACAGGACTACAAAGCAGGAAACTTGGATGATATACTTGGGTTTACCATTGCCTTGCTATATGACCATGGGAAAATCATTTAACTTCTGTGCCTGAGTGTTTCCACCTATGAAATGGGAATATTATTGCTAAATCACTTTTTATTAGAGCTGTTGATTAATCACAGTTAACTCACACATTAACTCAAAATAATTATTTGTGATTAATTTTTATATGATTAATCGCTGTTTTAATCGCACTGTTAAACAATAGAATACCAATTGAAATTTATTAAATGTTTTGAATGTTTTTCTACACTTTCAAATATATTGATTTCAATTACAATACAGAATACAAAGTGTACAGTGCTCACTTGATATTATTTGTATTACAAATATTTGCACAGTAGAAATGATAAAAGAAATAGTATTTTTCAGTTAAACTCATGCAAGTACCAGAGTGCAATCTCTTTATCATAAAAGTGCAACTTATAAATGTAGATTTTTTTGTTACGTAGCTGGACTCAAAACCAAAACAATGTAAAGCTTTAGAGCCTACAAGTCCACTCAGTCCTACTTCTTGCGCAACCAATCACTGCAAGTTTGTTTCTATTTACAGGAGATAATGCTGCCTGCTTCTTATTTACAATGTCACTTGCAAGCGAGAACAGATGTTTGCATGGCACTTTTGAAGCCAACATTGGAAGGTATTTATATGCTAGATAGGCTAAACATTCGTATGCTCCTTCATGCTTTGGCCACCATTGCAGAGGACATGCTTCCATGGTGATGATGCTCATTGAAAAAATAATATGTTAATTAAATTTGTGACTGAACTCCTTGGGGGAGAATTGTATGTCTCTTTCTCTGTGTTTTACCCGCATTCTGCCATATATTGCATGTTATAGAAGTCTCAGATGATGACCCAGCATGTTGTTCAGTTTAAGAACACTTTCACTGCAGATTTGACAAAATGCAAAGAAAGTACTAATGTGAGATTTCTAAAGATAGCTACAGTACTGAACCTAAGATTTAAGAATCTGAAGTGCCTTCTAAAATCTGAGAGGGATGGGGTGTGGAGCATGCTTTAGAAATCTTAAAAGAGCAACACTCCGAAGCGGAAACTACAGAACCTGAACCACCAAAAAAGAAAATCAACCTTCTGCTGGTGACATCTGACTTAAATGATGAAAATGAACATGCGTTGGTCTGTACTGCTTTGTATTGGCATCGAGCAGAACCCATCATCAGCATGGACACATGTCCTCAGGAATGGTGGTTAAAGCATGAAGGGACATACGAATCTCTAGCACATCAGGCATGTAAATATCTTGCGATGCCGGCTACAACAGTACCATGCGAATGCCTGTTCTGACTTTCAGGTGATATTGTAAACAAGAAGTGAGCAACTTTATCTCCTGCAAATGTAAACAGACTTGTCTGTCTGAGCGATTGGCTGAACAAGAAGTAGGACTTGGTGGACTTGTAGGCTCTAAAGTTTTATATTGTTTTATTTTTGAATGCAGTTATTTTTGTACATAACTCTACATTTGTGAAGTTCAACTTTCATGGTAAAGAGATTTCACTATAGTAAATTGAAAAATACTATTTCTTTTATTTTTACAGTGCAAATATTTATAATAAAAAATGAATATAAAGTGAGCACTGTACACTTTGTATTCCATGTTGTAATTGAAATCAATATATTTGAAAATGTGGAAAAGATCCAAAATATTTATATAAATGGTATTCTATTATTGTTTAACAGCACGATTAATTGGGATTAATTTTTTTTAATCACAATTAATTGTTTCAATCACTTGACAGCACTACTTTTTATAAAGTTCTTTGAGCTCAACAGATTAAAAGAACAATACAAATGCTAAGTATTATTTAGTAGTATTTCATCTGTATACATTCCAAACTTCTCAGCAGCTTAAACTTTTCTTTTTAAAAGTTTCTTCAAAATTACATGGATCTGACAGCAAGATGAGCAGAATTCAATCCTGGACCAGTGACAAGTTTACTGTCAATTATCTCACAACTCATAGGTCTAGAGATGGGTGACAGATACAGCTGGAAAGGGGAGGTTTTCAGCCTTCCACTGGACATTCAGCAATTACTTCTAGCCCTGGAAGATCCGAAGGTGTCAGTCGTTAAAACTACAGAATAACTGTACTGGGAGAAGTCATTTCAGGCAATTTGTAGAGGTTTCAAAAATGTACGAGTTATAATTTTCCTTCTTTTCTAGAGCTTGTACAACTGATCTCATAGTACAAAGGCACCTTACTTTATGAACAGAAAGATGAGAAAACAGCACCAATCCAATGTTTTAACACATTAAAATATTTGTAAAATACTTTTCTCTATAAAATATGTAGCAGTCACATGATTGTGTGGTGTTACTGGCACTCGTTTAAAACCACCTGCATAACTCACTCATGGTGAATGTGTTCATTCCGTAGTAAGGCTGGGATAACCCTTATACCATACGATCAGGCATTCTATTTTTTTCCAGTTGTATAACAGACATAGAATTTGGCCTGAAGAAAGAGATCCCTAATGCTGCAAGGTAGAGAACACAACAGTAATGAGAAAAAAAATGGGAGATAGGCTGGACCAGAACTCTGAATTCTTGTAGCCTAGAACTTTCAAAGGTATTCAGAATTTGAACTGGGGCGTATCCAAAACTGAATTTTGTAGGTTAAAGCCCCACATCCTAATACTGGGCTGTTTGAAATCTTTCCGAAGCCCTTTCAATTCTGTTTGATTCATCTCTACAAAAACAAGCCAACCAACCAAATAAAAATACCAGCAAGCCAAAAACATGTAATAAACTGATGTCTGAAAAAACCATCATAATTCCCTTCCTGGAAAACTTGGAATGAATGACATTATAAAACCAAAATTGTGTCCAAGGAGTTTTGCAGAAGTACATACATGGGGAAACTTTCTGATAAAAGTAAAATGTCAGATAGTATAGTAGGCTAATGAGACACAATGGAAAATTTAAATCTACCTATTTATTTTATAAAGATGAAATGTAGAGTTTTACTGATGTTCAAAGCAAAGCAACATTGCAGAGAAATGATTACTAGCAGTAATTATTACCGAGAGAATGTTAAAATTCTTAAGATGGGCATCAGAATATGTCTCAAAATTTTATTAAAAATCAAAATACAAAATGTAGTGGTTGTAGCACAAATGTATCACCTTTATATAATATGTTACTAAAGCCTCTGATGTATATGTATAAATACATATACATCAGAGAATTAAAACTGTACAGGAAAATTAGGAATTTTCTATAAGCTGTACTGAACTTCAGCCTGCATTAATGGGTTCATTTTGTGAGACAAAGTGGGACCTATGGGGAGCAATACCAAGGAAATGGCAGAACCCTTCCATTCCATGTAGAGAGGGTCCTCTCTAATGCTGCACATGGATTTAGGGAACAAAATTTGGGCCATTATCATTAATATTGGCTTTAAACTTTCATGAGACAGAGTTAATAACGTTGCAGACACAAAGATTAATTCATGTCTTGTGTGTTTTTAGATGTCACTTTATGTGGATTATATTTTGGTTTTCTTAAACGAACTTTAGATTTTGGACCAACATTTACTGAATGCTGTTGAATTTGGATTAAATTTCCTTGGTCCTCCACCTGACCTCTATTTATGGGGATACTAATAATAGGAATTAGTAATTACCCAATTTGCAGGTGGAATCAGGTAGCCAGAAGGCTATGTTTTATAATGTACACTGGAAAAAAATTATTGGACCACAAAATATGGGTCCAAATATTTCAGAGCATAAACATGCATCTCAAAATGAGAGGTCACTTTTAAAATTGTCCTTTATCTTCAGTATCTGGGTGTAAGATAAATTAGTCAAAGGTGAGGCTTGCCCTTTAAATTAAGGTTGTTTCCAAACATTTTCAATCATTTTTCATTTAATTAAACCTCAGGAGGCTTAATGTGCCCAGGAGTTTTTACCAATTACTCACACAGCTGGAGCAAACAATGGAATTAAATTCAGAACAGATTCTGATTGTAATCTGCAATGTCTCTTTAATGTAGTCTCTTCTTAACTTTACTTGCTGCGACAGGATGGGTTCAATATTAATGGTCCTCACTTAACACATCCTTCGTATTCTGAACACATTGTCATTTGCTTTTCTACTGCATTCTTCAGTGAAATTTTATCAGCATCAGCATGAACAGGTTCCATTGGAATGAAAAACCTCTATGTTTAAAAAAAAATGAGGAAAAAGTTCTTCTTGATATATAAGAAATTAGGAGTAGTACAAAAAATAGTCAAACCTTCTAACTTTTGTTCAGTCTGTGTATTCCCTCTTAGCCCTTGTCTAGCTGCTGCATGAAGACTAAAATGCATTTTCCTTTTCTTTCTCATCCTTTTGCATTAGACATTCACTCTGCTCTATATGAAATACTGGTATTTATGTACTAAAACATATGACTTGTCTTTGAGAACACCCCAATATGACTTATTTTGGGGCAAATTTCTGTTTTGTATATTTAAAGTCAAATCCTTACGCCAAGCAGGGGTAAACAGGGAACTTGGATATAATCCTCCTGCTCCAGATCACACAGAGACAGTGGAGCTTCTCTTTGGCCACTACTGCAACTTCAGGTGTACATCTATGTCTGTGACTACGGCGTTTCCTAATCTGTCTGGAGATTTCGCTGGTGAATGGAGGCAGTCAGAGATCCACAATGCTCAGACCCCTTCCCTGGCCTGTTCCTAACCCAACCCTTCTACTACTCTTAAGCAAATAGAGCCTGGAGCTATGTGGAGTCCCCTGTGCCAGCTTCCTCAACCCTATGCTCTGGTGCTGGATGGCCCAATTCCACTCCAAATAACACAAGCAAACGCCCCCCCCCCCAAGAAACAAACCATACCAAACCCCAAACAAGCTCTAGTAAGCATATTATTTGGAACTATAGTTGTCCTTCAAATAGTATTGTAGATCATAATTAAATAGTACAATGACTTTTCTGGGGTAAATTACCTCTACTTCCACATAACGCTGTCCTCAGGAGCCAAAAAAATCTTACTGTGTTATAGGTGAATCCATGTTATATTGAACTTGCTTTGATCCACCGGAGTGCACAGCCCCGCTCCTCCCGGAGCACTGCTTTACTGTGTTATATCCAAATTCATGTTATATCGGGTGGCGTTATATCGGGGTAGAGGTGTACTTGCTTTACGGATATAGCTGTACAGATCCCATTAATATTAATAAGAGTTGCATGATTACATTGCTGCATATCTCATTGAAAACAAACTCTCTTCTAATCAAGGGAGCAAGTTTGTTTATCAGTTTTCCTCATTTTCAATTCTACTTTGTATATGTCAAAGTTGTGACAATGACCTTAAACCATAGATCAGATAATTCTAAATGAAACACACTGGAATGTGTGAGTGCATTTTCTCTGATGTACAAAGAAAAAGCTGTCTGTCTTCTTTTATAGTGCTATAGCCAAGATTTTATTAATGAAGGTTACAGTGACAGGCTGTATAATTACAAGACAAAACAAATCTAATACATCAAAGTTCTGTCAATGTACACAGTGGAGATATACACCCGAGCTCTACAATACAACATTAACACTGTAGTAACTAAGACCCCAAACTTATGAGTTCTCACTATTTAAAAATTGTCCGGGTGTCAAAGTCTTTTAGAAAAAGATAGAAGAGAGAGCTGAGAGAATAAAAACCCAAGGGCTACTGGCTAGATTTCTTCAGTAAGTCTGAGGGAAATTCAGAGTTGCTGCAACCTTTTGCAAGACTGTACAGTTGCCGCACCTAAAGGGAGTTCCCTTTTTTCTCTGTTTATGAATGAATTACAAATAATATTAAATGAATATCAAACACTGATATTATATGATGTGCCAGATACAGTAGTAAAATGGGAGAATTTGATAGAATCTAATATGATAATTAAAATATGTATAAAAGGAAGTCAGCTATAAGTGATATGACTGTGATATGACAATCTTGTTAGGGAAATAAAAGTGTTGCATTCATACTGATTTCTTTTAGTGCAGTGACAAAGTGAAGAAGTAAAGCTAATATTTACAATCAAGCATGCCTATGCTATCAAGTTAGTGAAATACACTTGAGTCGAAAGAGGCACTAAGTAAAAGGAACCGAAACCTTTGGTATTTGTGAAATCCAATAGTGTGTTTATAAGGGCACTTGCTCACAGAATGGAATAATAGAAACATGGCTCTTTAATTAATGCTGCATTGAGTCTGTGCATTCATATAGCCCAAAGGTTCCATCATTGTTTCATGAGGATGAAGATTTATACATCTGTTTCAGCCTGCTGGAGAACAATAGTTCTTGAAATGACTTTGCATTGTGTAATGGACTGTTAAAACAAGTTTAAAAAGTATCAAAAAATATAGAGGGAATTTGTGTAAATTATATGAACGTTAAACTGGACATTTCAGCAGCTAGCAGAGCAATGATGGAGAAACTGCAACTTGAACAAGCAGAATTGCAAAACTGGCCAAGGGATGCACCACAAAGGGGTCCACAGAAGGTAAGTTGCGGACCAGCTGATGTTCAACGTATACTTCAGATAGTTGTACCATCAGTTATTGCCTAACTTGTCTTACACCAGCTGGTGTGAAAAAATGTGTTACACAAAGAGCCTGGAAAATTCCAGTCCCAGTTGCAAGAACTCAGAAGTTGAAGTCTTGTTCCATGATTGGATAATGAGAGAGGATGACTGTCATTTTGGTTGGACATTCAAAATCTTTGGAAGACATTTGGGTCACCGTCTGATTGATTCACACCAGCACTTCCAGGAAGAAGAACCAAGCAAGACCACCCGGAAGAAATAGGCTAAAATGGCTTATCTGCTTCAGCATGTTGCTTCTTGGAAGCTGAGACCTTCTGGTGACATCAAATACCTATCTTGGATAGGCACATTTAATGGTGTCTGTTTTCCAGCAATTCAGGTTACTTACTAATTACTTCAATAATTCATTTCTTTCCAAAATTAGATGTCTGGGACTAAATCCTGATAACATGTGACCTCTCTTTTATTAATAAATGGTAACAATTATTCAAGTAAAAATAATGCTACCAGTCAGATGTTCCCCATGTATCTTTACGTCTTTTAAATTGACCAATGGTGTATGATAATTTTTCTTTTTCACCTACGTCTTTCAAAAGGGACATGATTGTTGTATACATCTTCAGAGAAATACATTTGTACTGAATTTGTAGAGTGAAAAATATAGGATAAAAAGATCTGTTCTGGTCCATTTTCGGTGGTGGGTATATTCTCGGGAATCTATGAGAGATAGTATTATCACCGTATCACCAATAATAAATAGTACTTCCATTTTTCTTCTGAACTAACCTCCTTTTATTGAGGGCCGTTACTCCCTGGGTGGGTATAACGTATTCTTTTTTAAGAAGATTGCTATTAGTGTTGCTTGTATAGTAGCTCGCAGACTCTTTCATGACTTGACAGTACAGAACAGGATTTAGAAAAACCACAGGTAGTGATGCTAGAGCACAATTTTTGTTTAGTCAGCATGGATCCATTCCAAAACCCATTGACTTCAATGGGCTTTGGATCAGGTCTTTGTGAACTACAAAGCTGTAAAGGATTATAGGGGCTTGTCTATGTCCCACAGGCCGAATAATCACCTTTATATTCACTACAGCCAAATCTTGTCTCTCTTCTGCCACAAGGGACACTCCATTGCCACTCCATTAAAGAGTGGCAGAATGAAGTGAAGCTGGAGATCAAGCTTATTACTTTCCCAGTGTGCCTCAAGTTAGCCTGTATGGACAGACTTGAGCTTTAGTCTAAAACTGCTGGCCATCTGCTCTAAGCTGGACCTAAAGGGTGCTTTAAAGTTGTGCCATAAAGTGCAGTTCATCATATGGCGATGCACAGGAAGTCTTATGAAAAGCTTTTACACCACTCCTGTTCAGAAGCTTTAGAGCTTGATCCCCAGCCTGAGCCCAAACATCTACACAACTATTTTTAGTGCTATAGTGTGAGCCCAAGTCTGCAGACCTGGGCTGTGAAACTCACTGCTGCTTGCCATGTAAACGTACCCTTTATGTTTGTTTTTCTGTTTCATATAAGAGGGATTGAGCATGAATAGTTCTTACCTACCGACCTCACAGGGTTGTATAGCTTAGTCACATTTTCAAAATATAATGCAATATAATTAGTCAGCTCTTTCAAAATATAATGCAACTCTGGGCATGATCAAAGCTCTTTGAAGTTAAGGGACAGTATCGTGTTGCTTTCAGTGGGCTTTGGGTATCTAATAACCAACAGTCATATATAAAAGAGAATTTAGTGAGAACAAATCCAAGTCTTTTGTACGTCCACCTAAATCCTATCCTCAGCCTGAAGTCTTTATTGAATTTTTGATGCTGGCATGACACAATACACGTCTAGCACAAAGTTGATGCATAGGCAATGACAAATATTAGCTCTGATATCATGGCCCAGCATATATAAAAATGAGGAAATGGTCCCACTTTAGATAGTGTTATTTTAAAATAACACTATTGGTAAATTGTGTAGATTATTCTTAATTCATAGCACCCCATTAATATATTAATATGAAATTCTGTGAGCTTTTACACCAAAAAGAAATGGTTACTGTTTTAAAAAAACGTAGCTGTGTTCTGTTTCCTGATCCTTTCAGTAATTAGAGCAGCTATTATTCATCCAACCATGTTTCTGTCACAGAACCAGAATCTGGAAAAGGATGCTTTTTTTTCCTTTCTTTAAACAAACACAAGCAACATTAGTTACAGATTATTAAACCACAAAGAAGAATTTCACTAAGTCATAGCTCTGACAAACCTAGAGTTATGCTCATAAGCAGCACCAAAACCCATACTGACACGGAATCGCATTTTGCATTTTTCACACAGGCCACTTCCTTGAAGACTTATTCAGTTTAAAACCCGTTCCCATTCATCTAAATTACCATACATGTTCCTGATTATAATGGCACGTACGTAGAAAATGAAAGAAGTTGTTAACATCATACTACTTCTTCATTTGTTTTAGCGTTTGAGGGGCAGTGAGGTTTAGTGTAATGGGCCCTGGACTGGGTGTCAAGAGACCTGGTTTCTCTTCCTGTCCTTGTACAACTCACATTACCACTCTTTCCCACTATTTTTCTATTTAGATTGTAAACTCTTCGGGGAGGGGCTTTTCTTACTATGTGTCTATATAATGGGACCCGCTCTTGACTGGGGCTCCTATGCATTACTGTAATATAAATAATAAGACTCATAGACTCATAGACTCATAGGTCAGAAGGGACCAATATGATCATCTAGTCTGACCTCCTGCACAAGGCAGGCCACAAAACCCTACCCATACACATTTATAACAACCCCTAACCCATGACTGAGTTATTGAAATCCTCAAAATTGTGATTTGAAGACCTCAAGCTGCAGAGAATCCACCAGCAAGCGACCATCATGTACACCTTCTTCCTTCTACCCCGGCCCTTCCCTCAATAGTGAACTTTGTGTGTTGGAATGACTAGAAATCCACCTAACCTAAAAATAACTTTGGGAAATGAAGATCTAGGAAATGTTTTGAAAATGCCTTCCATGTGGTTAAATCTGGTTCTTTTCAAAAGCAGAACACTTGTTTTTGAGATTAATTATTATTATGTGCCTCAGGAATAAGTTATATCCATCAGGGATGATCCAGAATTCAGTGGGGAATTAACCCCTGGAAAGGCAGAGAAATGAACCCAATCTTCTAGTTTGGTGGCAGAATTTTAACAAGGGGCTTGTGGGAACCACCGGAGGCTTCTGAGACCTATTCCAGCATGTCAATACAAAAAAATTGTTGGGCAATGAGGTTGTCTAGAATTAAGTTCTTCCTATAAAATCACAGTATTGTTTTAAATATTGTCTCCTTTCTTAATTACTAGAAAAGCCCCCTGCATTAATACTTGCCCACATTTAGTAGCTGTCCTTTTACCAACAGACCAGCAATGGAAAGCAATTATATTTAACAGAAGCCCCCATTGTTTTGAGTTTCCCTCCTTGATTTAAAGCTGCAGAGGGTTATAATTAAGTGTAACACATGGTGCATCCTCCAAAGCTATGTGGTATCACACAATTAAAAATAAGGAAGAGCTCACAGAAACAGCTGATCTTAGTTTAATGTATTTATATGTTAGTGTTTTATCCTCAGCCATATAATGAAAGAGTATAATTATGATATCGTTTATTGAAGTGCTGAGAGAATCTTAATTTGTTGTAAAATTACTTAAGTGACAAAATCTTATGGGATAGTCTTCTATCTTCTGGATAATGCTAGAAATTAAATTGTGTCATAATACAGTATTTTAATTAGATCTATAATGTATGGGCCATCAATTTTTTAAGGAGAACTCTTCACTGAAATGACTGGGGAATTCTCATTGAAAGTGGCAGAACAAAAGGGCCCTATGCATTTATTTTAAAATGCCATTTTTTAGTGTTTGAACCATATATTAAATCTTTGAAAATGCTGCAGTAGCCAAATAAATAATACCACATAACTTGATGAGAGCATACAGCAGACGTATACTAATGAGATTTATTCACATAATAGATTTATTTTAGCAGTTATGTCACATGTCATAAACATAATATGTTAAGATAGTTTGAAGGAAATGATTTCTTTATTTAATTTCATCTGAGCAGAATGATTGAAGAGAATAATGCATGTTTCCTTCTGGTTTAGACTTCCAAGAGAACCTATCTCTTGCTATGTCTCCATTCCGGAAAAGAATTAATATGACACAGCATTTAATATCATGTTGCATAAGGACAAAAAAACTGCATCAGAGTATTAAAGAAGTGATCCATAAGACTGAATATTTTGTACTGAACATTTAAAAGTATCTCAGCTATGTTATAGTGACACCATAGTTATGGATAAGATAGTACTTCCACCCTGATGTGGACGGCTTGCCCAATGATCAGAATAGGTAAGATTCAGACCTACAGCATGCAGTGACAACTTGTCTATACATAAAAATGATTAATCTCTGAAGTCTAATTTCTCATGGCCCCACAGTGCTAAAAATAGGGGAAGGGGAGATTCTTTGCTTCTACCCGTTGAGATGCGATCATACTGGACTTTAAAACCATATCTTTGAAGCCATTTTGCATCATTTCTGGAGATGTTTATGGCTCCCTGTGAGTCCTGTATAATTAGGCTAAAGGACCAAGATTTTCAAAAAGTAGGAGCTGGAAGTCAGGCTTCTAAATCCACATGTAAATGTAATAAACAACAAATACTTTTAAAATCAATTCGAATTTTATATTGATTATGGCCAATTAGATGCTTGGTGAGACAGGTATCAAATTATAGCATGAAAATCTCTAGAAGTGTTCACAGGAAGTGCATATATCCAAAGGTAATCAAGACTCCATTCAATCAACTTGAAATAGAGTTAATTAAAAAAGGTAGTTAAAGGAGATACCTGGGACTATACCTGTTCCCCTGCCTATTTTTTGTGATTTTACAATTACATTTTCTTATTTTTTTTAAATATTCCTTTCCTCTCTTCTTCTGTTTGAAAGAGCCACATAAACAGCAAGGAACACTCACTGACAGCACAAGGAAAACGTTAAATTCATTAGATACAAGGGACTCGGTATCCTCTCACAAGTTCTGCAATGATGTAATAAAAAAAAAATCAGTTTCAACTACCAAAGTGTTATCAAATATACAAACTAAGCAAACCCCAGGAAAAAAAACAAGATATTTTTCTTTCAGCCCTTTTTGGCTATAGTAATTTTAAGAGTCCCTTGTGACTATAGCAGGTAAAACAATTTTGAGGAAAAGTATCATTATTAAATTGACCATCTCCCTGTAAGTAGAAAGAAATGTCATTTAAAAAACTGATAAAATGAAAGGCTTCAGTGGCCACCTCGAATATTTACTATTGGCTGCAGCACTCTGTTCGCAAGTGATTTTTGTTTGCAGTGCATATTGGGCCCAGGATATGAGAGAGAGAAAAGGTGAGTAAGATAATATATTTTATTGGACCAACTTCTGTTGGTTAAACGGACAAGCATTTGAGCTACACAGAGCTCTTCTTCAGGTCTGGGATATACTCCGTGTATTTAGCTGACACATACTGATTACCATTCCAAGACCTGAAGAACATCTATGTAACTTGAAAGCCTCCCGCTTTCATCAATAGAAATTGGTTGAATTAAAGTCAAGATATTACCTCACACATTTTGTCTCTCTATCACTTAGGAAAGTTTCATCTCAGATGAGGTAAGAGGCTTTAACTACTGCATGCCTTATTGTTAATGTTTCTAGTTGTCTGTTGCAGATTTTTTCTTAACTGGTGCCAGTGCATCACGTTAGTGACCCCCCCCCCTCAAAATTGTATACAACACCCACCATTATGGTATCTGAGTGCAGTATCTATCCCAACTGCTTACAGATTCCTGGCTTTTTCTGGTCTCTGTTCTGACAGTTCAGATGATGTCGAGCTCCTCATATTCTCCAGACAGTGCTGGTTTGAAGGAGAAAATGGAGAGCCATCTTTTTCACAATTCTCAAATGTCTTGAAAGGGCTGTCTCCCACATCTCATCCATTCAGCATGGTTTGTACAAGTTGGGAGCAAAATAACTAAATCTGGGATTTTCAAAGGTGCTCAACTCCCATTGGAATTTTATTGTAGCTAGGTGCCCAGCTCCCTTAAACAGCTATGAAAATCCCAGCCTAAAGGAATGAAAACAGGGTCTTGGCTTGCATGCCCCTGAAAAGACTTCTGGGTTGGTGCCTCTGCTCTGACAAGGTCAAGACTTAGGTTACAACTCTTAATTTATTATAGTTTTCTGTTTGTAATAGCAATAAAAAGTATTCTAGTATGGATGCCCCACCCTCCAGCAAAGAGAACCACACCGTTCTTTTTGTGATGACTCTAAAACTCACCATGTGGATTATACACATTGTTTTTCTTAGCTCTATGAAGGGCAGCGATTCTTTTGTTTTTCAGAAGACACGCGTCACCACTGGGATGATCAGACTAAACTTCTTAGCTGCGACACTTGGGAGTGGAGGGAAGGAGAGGATGACAAAACCCTGGCAACCCCAGCAAAATTCCCACAGTTGTGCTTCCAGTACAAGCAAACATACCTTGCTCCTTTTCAGCAGACAGAGATTGCATCAGAAAGATGTATGTTTATTCGGACTATTTCTGATGACATTTTGTTTTTTATTCCACATTGGTAGGAAATGAACACTGGTGTGTTTTTACTTCCTAAGTTAATTTAGGGCTTGTTGTTACAAACTGCCAATTATTTATATTTAATTACCTAGGAATTTCCTCCGCCAAGAAACAGGAAATATTCAGTCCAGGATTAGTGACCTGTATCTCAGAACCCACCGGGACCACTATGTACATGGTATATATAGAATACCCTGAGGGTGTGGCATAAAAGTTTGAGTGGCCTAGATAAAGGCTGGTCACATTACCTGAGTGGCAAAGCCAAGAATGAATTATTCAGGTAATCCCAAATGAGCGTATTCTGCTTTGCAAACATTTTACAGAAAAAATGTTAGAGCTTTAGAAATTGTAATTGATAGTATTTATTTTACCCTGTTGCCTCTAAAACCAGGCAACCCTATTACCATGAGTCAGCTGCACAGACCGATGAAGGAGAAATTCCAACTCACTCTACGTACTAAGTATTTAATGCAGTCTTTCTGACTTGAGTGCACACAAGAAGTAACTTTGCTGTATTTACACAGCCCTACAGACTTTATTTTCTAGCTCAGGTAGGAACTTATAACCCAGAACAGAATTCACAAATGATAATTGATCTTAAAAAGGACTATCATGAATGGATAATTCTTTAAAGGATGGAGTTTTTTTTGTTTTTGTTACAGTATTTTGTGCTTTTGAAGACTTACGAATTGGTGACATATTGTAGTAACAAGCTAAATACACTTCTTAGAGCAACATTATTATATACTTTGTCACCTGCCATATCACTGGCCTCATTTCCTGACAACATATTCCAGTCATGAGGTAAACTTAATTTTTGATGCAAACTCAGTCCAGCCTTAGGGCAGGTCTGCACTTGAAATGCTGCATTGGCACAGCTGCACCCGTGTTGCTGCACCGCTGTAGCACTTTAATGAAGGTGCTCTACTCTGACAGGAGAGAACTCTTCCGTCTGTGTAGTTAATCCACCTCCATGAGAAACAGCAGCTATGTTAATGGGAGAAGCTCTCCCGTTGACATAGCACTGTCTCCACTGGCTCTTAGGTCGGCATCATTATGTTGCTCAGGGGTATGGATTAGTCATACCCCTGAGCAACATTGTTATAGTGAAGTAATTTTGTAGTGTAGACCAGACCTTGGTTGTTTCAGGAAATGATGTAGTGAATTATCCTTCGCTGACAAATTATTTAAAATAAATTTCTCTTTTAAAATGGGATGAAAAGCCCAGATAAAATAAAATATCC
Organism: Chelonoidis abingdonii; assembly: GCF_003597395.2. Taxonomy (NCBI): domain Eukaryota; kingdom Metazoa; phylum Chordata; order Testudines; family Testudinidae; genus Chelonoidis; species Chelonoidis abingdonii. The sequence continues at coordinate 26,376,459 of NC_133775.1, forward strand.
ATGTATTGTAAAGCACATTTATCTTATTTTTGCATACTATTAATAATTCTAAATGAATTAATTGTGCTTTTTGTTTTTCTTTTAACAATAAATCTATTCGGTTTATAGTCCTCCATGAATGTAATTGCTCACTCCACCCATGTTTGTATGTCTGCCTACTGCTACCTCCAGAACATTGTGAGAATTCATATTCTCACAATTGATCTTGCCTCCACTTACATTTTAATTCATGCATTAGTCATTGCCCAGCTCGAATATTTCAGTTGTCTCTTTAAAGGGTCTCATTGAAGTTGTACTTGTGCTCATGCAGACTCTCACTGGGCTATCCCAACCCTCTCTCTGAACCACTAAGGGTCAGATATACAATGGCATTTAGGCACCTTAAGTTGCAGGTAGGCACCCTATGGGATTCACAAATGCCTAAGATTACTGGCAACAGTATGTGATCAGACAGGTGAGGCATATTGAGCAGGATGTTATTTTCAGTGTCCTAACACATGAACCCAATTGGCACTGGTAATACATCAGAAAAGATTCAATCTCTTCTTTCCTTTGGATGCCACTTTTCTGACATGTGGTCTGTGGTAAGACAGTGTCCTCCCTCCAGACCCGATGGGGAGGGATGGCCCCATGCTCCCTAGTTGGCAGAGCCAGGCCAGTTCTGCCCCCCACGCTGGAAGAGAGGTGTAGGCTAGGAAGTATAAGAGGTTGGCCCTCCAAGTCAATTGGGCTGGAGACAGGGAAGAAGGCAGACATCTCTCTCTTGCTGCAGAACTCTGGACCAGGCACCAAGCTGTGCATCATCCTACCCCCAGAGGAGACCAACTGCGGTGAGGAGTTGTTGGGACTGTCATCCATTGTTTACCCTGAGGAGACAGAGGACCCATAGATTATGGAGCCATGCCAAGGAAGGGTGGTAGGAAGTAGCCCAGGGGAAATAGGCACTAGTCTGGTTATAGTGCTGAGAACAGACAAGGCCGCATGTTTCAGTAGGATCCCTGGCAACCCAGTGGCAGGACTACCTGCCACTGTTAGGGCCCTGGGCAGGACCCAATGGAGTAGAGTGGGCCTGGGCTCCCCTATCTCCTGCTGTGAACCCCACCCCTGGGATGGCATCCTACTCATCCTAGGCCAGAAGGCCTGTGCATTATCTGTGGCTTGCCCCAGATAGAAGTCTGTGAGCCCCTGAGTCTCTTGTTTGCTGTCTGCAGTAGTCAGGAGACTTGGGCTATAGACTGCTCCCTGCTCTGCTCCACCCCGAGGGGCAGAGCTTCAGACTTTAGTCCCTAGAGAAGAGGCTAGACTAAAGATGACTTGTTACTCTGCCCTACCCCAAGGGGCCCAGGTGGTAGACTAATTGTTGTCTGCCTAGCCAGGAATCTAGGCCAAAGACTGCTAATCTCCTGTAATTTCACTGTTTGATGGAGTGAGGCAGAATAGCCTTCCTCCAAGCCTGACTGTTGGCCATGAAACACTACATAGGCCAAACCTTAATCCTGTGTTCAAGGTCATCCCCAGGATATATCAAGTTCATCTCAATCATATGGTAATACCTTCTCCAGCCAATGTCAGTTTCAGACTGTAGTTGAACGTCCTGTGATTAGTGGTAAAATAGGTGAAATTTATTTTTGCTGGATTCAGCTGGAATTTATGTTCCTTTGCCCATCTAACTACAATTTCCAAGTCCTCATTCAATCATTTTCCAGTACCTCTATTTCACAACCCATGATGAAGCAGAATAACACCTGCATACATGTACACAGTTTATTTCAAGCCACCTGACAGTCCAGAGGAGTATAGTAGGGAAGAAGAGAACTTCAGACTGAGTCCTGAGGAACTCCCACCCTGAGTGGCCTAGTCTCCGAAAAGGTACTATTTAATCTTATCTCTATTTCCCTATGCCTTAGTAAATCTCTTATCTAAAGGTACATTTTTACCACAGATTCCCATCTCACCTTCACTAAGAGTGTATCATGTCAAACCCATCAAATGCCTCACTGAGATCCAAAAAGACTCCTATTGATGACTGGTGGCTTTTGTTGGAATCCATCAATAATAGTCTGACAGAAGGCCAACCAGATGTCCATAGTTGAATTCAAGAGCCTGTATGCCTTTGGGTAGGTTCTATTTTCCTTTCTGTTAAAAGCCAGCACAGACGCCTTGTTTGAATCATTTTTTCCATTGTCTTTCAAAGGTGACTTGAGGATTCAAGCTGATAGCTGCCTGGAGAAGTGGCATCCTTGCCAGTCTTAAGAAGAGGGACAATAACTGCTCACTTCCACCATTTAGGTATCTTCCCTTTTAAGCATGATTTGTTTATGACGTTGTAATGGCAGGCTCCCCTGTATTCATACCCTACACATTATTATAATAATCTTTGTACACGGCATGCCTTGAGACGTATCATTTGAAAACTCATAACTTGCTGATCAGTAATATCATAGTAAAATGCATGCAGCAACATTATATGTAAAGTTATGAACATAGGCTTAAATCATGATTGGTGTGTGTTTCCCAGATAAGTCTGGGAATGGCTCAGTTTCTCCAAGACAAAGGGCAAGCTGATGCCCCAATCAGGTGTCAACAAAACTGATGAGCCATGACCTATCAAGTGGCCATTCTTTGGCAAGAAAGGGGAGCATGGACAAGGAGATCTGCCTCTTAGTAAAGAAACAGCATGAGGTCACCTTCCTTCATCAGACATCCTGTCTCTTGATTCTCAGCTGGAAATGCTTTTCAAAGTGGGACTGAAACTATAAAAAGGAGGGTCAAACACCCCAAGGAACCTCTCTTTCTCTCCATGTTCATCTCCTTCTCCACACCTGAGAAGACAAAGGAAACAGCTTCCAGACACCAAGGGAGGGGTCCTGACCTGAAAGTTTGGTCAGCAGTGCTGTTGGAAGCATGTGATGAGAAACTTTGTTTTAAATCTAATACAGTTTAAGCAAGACACTAGAAAGCACATTTAATCTTTATTTTCTTGTAACTATTTCTTACTTTTATGCTGTATTGCTTGCACTCACTTAAAATCTATGTCTTGGTCATTAATCAACTTGTTTTATTGTTTTATCTAATCTAGTGCGTTTAAATGAAAGTGTCTAGGTAACTCCATTTAAGGGGGTAAGCTGGTGAATATTATTCCTTTAAGGAATGACAGGTTTAATAGATTTGGACGGTCCAGGAAAGGGTTGGGCAATATAAAATATATATTTCTGGGCAAAAATCCAGGACTGGGAGTATGTTGGGGTCACCCTGCAATATAGCCAACATTAGTGAGAGCCGGAGCATAACCCAAGTGTGGCTAGCAGACTGCAGTTATGCACAGATACTCAGAGTGTGACTAGCATGGTGGAAGGCTGTTTGTGAGCAGCCCAAGCTGGGAGCTACTACAAGCAAGTAAGGCACCCACAGTTGTAGGGCAAGGGTGACACAGTTTCTCACTGGTCTGGATTGCACCCCGGTATTTCACAGATGTCAAACTACCTGCCTTCAACCTTCTTCCTAAAGTGGAACTATATGGCCAAACTGAAAGCTATTCTCACTGAATAATAAATAAATAGAGCAGAAATGGAGGCAGATATGATTTTTTTGACTTAGCATTCTGGTTTCTTCTAAAGGAACTGACATCAACAATGCAACTCATAAGGAGGCTTGGAGAGAGGAGCAATAAATTGATTTTTCAATGGATTACATCACACAACAGTATATACAGTAGTGAATAGCTGATGACCTGGCTAAAACTAGAAGATCAGAAATTCAGGTTAGAATGAGAACGATTGAGGATATTGATGCCCTATGAAGGAAAGTATTAGCTGAAATAAATGGTTCAAAGATGAAAGATCCACTGATTTGATATCAAAGTATCTTAGACAATAACATCCACTGTCATAAGATTGCAGACAGAGCACATTGCAGGAATGAAAATCAATAGAGATGGGACCAAGATATAGCCACTCTGCAAGATGTGTTGGAAGCACACTTTAACACCTGTCTATGATTTTGAAAGTAGTGTAGTTTTTGCTGTGTTGGTCCTAGGATATTAGAGATACAAGGTGGGTGAGGTAATACCTTCTACAGGACCAACTTTGGCTGGTCCAGTAAAAGATATTACCTTGCCCACATTGTTGCTCATGCATTTGAATGTAATAATGTAAGGAAAGTGAAATTTTTTGGATTGGACACCTTGCAGCAAGTCTTTAAAAAGAACCCTGTGCCAGTTGCCATATTCATTCTTGAACTGTATAATGTAGCCCAGTATGCCAGATTATCTCTATGATATTCACTGCTTTGCATTATATTCAGCTTTATTATATTCAGCAGTAATGCAAGGAACATACAGGCTTGTATCCTGTAAGACACTGGTTTCAGCATTTAGCATGAGGCTTGAAGCCTATGAACTTTGGCATAGATAAACTTAGGTAACTCATAAGTTTTGGAGAACTGAAAGTAGAGTGTAGGGGGGAATTTTGTCCATAATGATATCAGCCAAGCACAGAACATGAATGGACATTGGCTTCTGGAAGGTTTTGGATGGAACATCCAACCGCAAGAGTGCCATGGCAACAAATTGACATATATGATAATGGGGTGAAATCATAAATACACTAACCTATAGTAGAACATCTTAACATTGGTAAGTGGAGGAAATACAAATAAGGAAGAGGGGAGAAACCTCTACTGAATATGCATTAGACATGGTAACATCAATGTAACATATTAAAGTGGCATCTCAGGGCAATAGGAGAGAGAAATGTAGCCCTTGGGAAGGGCCAGAATGAAGATGAGGAAAGAGAGAGTGATGAGGAAGACAATGGCCAACATTTTAGGTTGTTCTGCAAGGGATGGTGTGAGTATGGATGTTCAGATGTACTTTCTGTATTATCTCTATCTACCTTACTGAGTTAGAGTGTGTGTGACTTAGCTAAATGTATTTCTAAATTATTTATTTGTAAATATATAGGAGTTCCTATAGTGTGAGTGTTGCATCTGTGCACATTGGGGTTACAACTATATAATAATTTTAATAATACTGGGCCTGATCTTGGGACAACAACCTGTCAACTCTCAAAGTGATAACTGGGAATTTTTATTCATAAACTATAGATCAGGTTACAATAGTTTGCTATGATTATTACAGGACACACAACCACCACAAGGTTTTTGGTGGCCTTACTTCCATTTTGTTCTAATCAAAGGAATTTCAATGAGAGTTGCTGCAGAGGCTCACGCACCAAGCTCTCAGAGGCCCCAGGTTCAATCTTGCCTGCCGCCGACTGGGGTCTGTCAGTGTTACATTAACACAACTACATTCATCTTAACTCTGTTACATCAGGAGGGATAACTCAGTGGTTTGTGCATTAGCCTGTTAAACCCAGGGTTGTGAGTTCAGTCTTTAAGGGGGCCATTTAGGGAATCTGGGGTAAAAATCTGCATGGGGATTGGTCCTCCTTTGAGCAGGGGGTTGGACTAGATAACCTTTTGAGGTCCCTTCCAATCCTGATATTCTATGGTTCAATCTCTTAGAAATAATGAGCAGATTAAAGTAGTATGGGATCCTGGGCATTATGGACATTACCCCCCTCCCCGCCTTCCTTAAACTAGACAGAGCATGTGATATGCAAGACAATTTCTGCCTTAGGCAAACTTCAGTGTGCTGCCCTCTTTCTATCCCCTAGAACAGAGGTTCTCAAAGGGGGGGTGGAGAGCACAGAAGTCTTCTGATGGCTTGGTGGTTATCATAGAAGTTGGTGGGGCTTGCCAAATGCCAGGTCACAGTGCCACTTACTCAGGGTTGGCCCAACTACCCCACCAGCATTATGGGGGGTGGTGGCAGTTGGGCCAAATTTGAGTGAATGGTGTTGCAACTTGATCTGTGGTGTTGCAGTGCCACTCAGGTTTGGCCCAGCCAATCCTCTGACATGATGTAGGGGCAGCTGGGCCAAATTTGAGTGGGTTTGTGACCTGGCGCACAAGGATGGAGCACCACTCAGTTTTGGGGGTTTTTTTGTTTTATTTTTTTTCTGGTGGACCAGGCTCCTACAGATATATTCTAGTATCATCCGATGCAAAAAACAAAAGAGGTGCTTGGAATCTTGGAGAGAGTAAGGTTAAACATGGGAGACAACAAAAATATAATAATAAACTAACAGACCACACCAGAAATTTAACAGAAGCATTGAAGGTAATTAATATACAAGAAAACATACATCTCAGTCCAGAAAGGATTCCTTGTCCTGTCCTTTCACTATCTGGATTTTGGATGCTTTGCTTGGTATTTGGTCAGTTGACAGAAATTATGTGAGTAAGTGGAGATGCAGGCTGTCATTTTATCACTACATATTTCTTATACCAACACCTCTCTATTTTTGTCTTGCCTCCAAGTATTCAAATCCGGCATATCATGCACGAGCAGGGAACATTTAGCCAAGGTTTCCAACCTGGACCAGAAACCAGACAACTGCTGTGCACTTTCATCATTCTTGCACTGGCTCACAGCTTCAGGAGCTCAAGGATATAAAATAAACAAATACAAAACAAACAACTAAGAAACAAACAAAAAAAATCCTTTGGGCCAAATTTTGCTCTCCAGTTCACACAGAAATGCTGAAGTCAAGAGGAGTTCTGTTAATGCATCCAAGGGCAGAATGTAGCATATCTTTTTTCTGGCTTTTACGCAAACCAGAGCAATACTGGGAACCAATTAAGCCTCTCTACACAGCTCTTGCACCAAAGACTTTTCTTTCAGTCTTATCTGTAAAAGCAGCAGAGAATCCTGTGGACCTTATAGACTAACAGACGTTTTGGAGCATGAGCTTTCGTGGGTGAATACCCACTTCGTCAGATGCATGTAGTGGAAATATCCAGGGGCAGGTATATATCTGCAAGTTTCTTCATGAGGTTGATGGATTTCCACTCCATACAGCTAAATGCAGTGCCTTGCATGGTGTCAAGTATCAGAGGGGTAGCCGTGTTAGTCTGGATCTGTAAAAGCAGCAGAGAATCCTGTGGCACCTATCTGTGACTCTCTTTCAAATACAGGTGTATGATGGCTGTTTGTCAAACTGCTTGCTGATAGAGTGGAGAGCCATCATCTGGTCCTTGGTGAATAAGAGGTTAATCTTGCCTCATTTTGCATCTCTTCTTACACAGGTGATCATGGGACCCTCATTAGATGATTGCTTGGAAGATTGCCTCTTGGAAGGCAAGGCTATAAGTTTACAGTTAAACTGAGAGTGTGAACATGTGCTGTTTCTCCTTGTTTTGTTGTTGAGTGTTTTGATTTCTGGTTGTAAACATAAAATGCCAGCTCCTCCCTCCGCTAGTGTAAATCAATGTAGTTTTGTTGACCTCAATGCCAATTAACACCAGGTGAGGATCTGGCCAACTACATCAGTTTATATGCTCCGCCTCACCCCAGACAATACTACCTTATTCCTTGGACTCTCTCACTTCAGTTTCTCCCTAATCTAGCATGATACATCACTTGCAATAGCCTACAGAGGAGAGCTGGGCTCTAAATATGTCTTCCTCATTCACTTGTATGTCTGTTTACAAAGCCTACCTATGAGCAGTCCTGAATCATGCAAAGCTGCAATGTTGTGGTTTCTGTGGCTTAAGTCTTCAGAAGTACAGCACTTTCTGCAGCTGCTATCTCTAGGAGATTGCTTCTAATTGACGTTATTTTGCTTGCTTGTCTTCACTGATCCCATTTCTGTAAGAACTGAAATTTCACTCTTTCTGCCTTTGACTGAACATTTCCCTTTGCTGGATGAGCTCTATAAGCCTATACTTTTTCCCACTCTTGACTGTATTTCTGCAAGCAGTAAATGTCTCTGTCTTAGGGGTTTTTCTCTCCTCTCTCGAGAATTATGAGGGTATGTCTGCACTTCAACCTGGGTGTGCATGTAATTCCCACCTCGAGGAGACATGCTGGTGTCAGCTCTCATGGAGCTGGCGTGCTATAAGTAGAGTGTAGAGGCAGCAGTGCAAGCAGTGGGAGGAGCTAGCTGCCCCAAACATGTTCCTAGGTTCTTGGACGGACATGCACTCTGGTTTGCTAGCATCTGGCACCACCACAGCTATGTTCTATTTTTAAATATCAGAGGGGTAGCCGTGTTAGTGACAAAGAGTCTTGTTAGTGACAAAAGTGACAAAGAGTCCTGTGGAACCTTATAGACTAATAGACATATTGAAGCATAAGCTTTTGGGGGTGAATACCCACTTCGTCAGACGCATGCTTATGCAGACAAAAGCTTATGCTCCAATATGTCTGTTAATCTATAAGGTGCCACAGGACTCTGTCGTTCTATTTTTAGTGTGCTAGTTGGGAATCACATCCCTAACTTGAAGTGTAGACATACCCTCAAGGGGTTTATCCTCTTTAATAGAAGCCAGATCCTGAGAAATGTTGACTTTACTGGGAACTCTCAGTGCTCAGCACCTAAATTACGATTCTTTAGGGTTTATACACTTTAGAAGTATATTATATCCTGCAGTTGGTTGTGAATAAAAAACCATGTATTCCTGACAGAGGCAAATCAGCAATATAGAAAGCCTGCATTTTGCAATAGCAGCCTTACTAGCTGCAGCTGCCTTTCTTTTGAATTGCCTTTTCCTTCTTAAACAAGTTGTTATTACTGGTGTCTTTGTTTTTGTGGGGAACAAGGCTTTAGATTTTAAGTGTTGGCAAAATTTGGGCCTGAAATACATGAGAATGATTTTTTAATTTCTGTTTCAAAAAGAATGGGGCTATGCAGTGTCATCAACTTTTTTTTTTTTAAGAACTTTCTACTCATTTCAAGGGGCAAGTTTTGCTTAAAAACTAATGTCATGATACAGCTAGCAGTTTGTAATTTCAAGTCTTCATCTGAGTTTATAACTTTGGAAAATGTTGAATCAACACTTTGTTTCTAAAGTTAATGGATGAAATTGGTATTCTATTATACTTTTAAAAAGAATTTCTAAGAATTTATTGGTCCCAATCAGATCAGAATCAAAATGAAATTATTTCTGTTGTGGTTGCAGTTTAGGTCACTGCAGCCCATCACGGAGAAAGATGCCAAAATCTGAAAGATATTATACGGATGAAAAAAACAGACATAGTGTGTTTAACTCTCTAGGTATGTAACCAGCGATACTATTTGAAGGGAAGAACTAGAAAACAAATGAATTCAGCTGGCCTGCATGACGTGGCTGGTGGATTGGGCAACATGGCAAATTGCTTTGCTAGCAGTGAGACTAAAAGCTTGATATTAGGGGAAAATTGCAATGGCTTTGTGAATTAATTTTTAAATAACTTTCTTTCTCTGTCAGCAGATATTGAGATTGTTCCACAATAAAAACACACAAACAAAAATATTACAGTATTCCTAATTGCCACAAACTGTAAAATTGTAAATTGTGATGTTTTGGACCATTTCTGTAGTCAGGGGAAGATACACCTCAAAGCTATCCTTCATCCTATGTTTATACTCCCCTAACATAGTATATGCAAACAGGGGTGGCTCCAGAACCCAGCACGCCAAGCGCGTGCTTGGGGTGGCATGCTGCGGGGGGCGCGCTGCTGGTCACCGGGAGGACGGCATCCCACAGCTCCGGTGTACCTCCCGCAGGTGTGCCTGCGAAGGGTCCACTGGTCCCGAGGCTTCGGTGGACCGGCAGAGCGCCCCCCACAGCATGATGCCATGCTTGGGGGGGCAAAATGTCTAGAGCCGCCCCTGTACGCAAACTCAAAAGTGATGTAAGGCACCAGTGTCTAGCAGTCTGAGCATGTGATTGGAAGTAAGAAACTCTTGATTCCCAATTCTAGCTAAGGTATCCCAACAACTTATGGTCTGGTTGTGTTCAAGTCACTTGTGTTTCAGCTTCACCACCTGTAAAAAAACATTTACATGGGGCACTGTGAGAATTAGTATTTGTTGGCAGGCTCAGATTAACCAATAGGTCTGTGTCTAGTTCGACATGGAGGTTAGCTCCAATAACACATGAGAACATCATTGGATGCTGCTCATTCCTCTGGGCAGCTGTGGAAGGAGTGGGGACTCTAGTACGCTGCCACTACCTCTTCTAGGTGCCTGAGGAAGGAGAGGGTTGATCTAACTGCCACTGCTGCCTGTCCTCTGAGCTACCAGATGATGGAGACCTCCATCTGCTGCTGACACATTTCACTGGGTCACCCCTCATCTTGCCTGGACCAAGCTGCACTTATGAGGGGGACTGTGGTGCCTGGGCCTCTGGATGTGTAGAGGGGCACCAGCCAACACCATCCTGCCCAGTGGAGAGCTCTGTGTTGCTACCCCGCTCACTTTAGAGACTATGCTGCAGTTTTAAGAAGTGCATCCATTGACAGGACTTTCTTAAGAGGTGGCAGGAGGGCAGCCTTTGCCCCTCAGACTCCTCTGTTTGGTGGGCGAGGGTTGAGGTCTCCCTGCTCCTGCAGGAATCCGAGCCCCCACCCCCTCCAAAGTCAAGGAGCACTGGGCTCCGGAAGAGAGGCCCCAGTTCTTCAACAAGAAGTGCCAGCAGTGGGCCAGAGCATCCCCCTGCCTGAAGCTGGGTCTGTGCGGGCTCCTGGCACACTCAGCCCATGCGGATGGGCGGCTGAGAGGGGTGGTTGCCCTGGGCGGCTGCAGTCCTGCCCTGTCTATCTGGGGCTTTGAAGAAGTCAAGTGCTACGTATTGGTCTGTGATCTCATTAAATCAGCTGCGTGCAGAAATAAACAAGCAACATCTTGCTCATTATTAGTGCCAAGCTCCATGGAAACAGACCAGATGTATCCACGAGACACCCCCCCTTCCCCGGTCACTGGTACAAAGGACCCTTTGCCAGTTGCGTGGCTGGCTCCGCCCGCGGAGACGCGACGCAGAAGCGGCCCTAGGAGCCCCCCCCGCCCCGCGGAGGACAGTTTGGGTGGGTGCAGACAGCATGACGTGAGCGCCTGCCCCGAGGGAGGGACGGCGCGCGAGGCTCGGGGAAACGCGGCAGGACAGGAGCCTCCACAGCTGGTGCGATGCAGAGGGCAGCATGCGGCCAGCGGGGCTGGCTGTGCGCGCCGCGGAGCAACGGGCTGCAGCAGAGCAGCCCCCACCGCCATGCAGGGGGAGACTGGAGCTGGGGGGTGAGCGGCTCCGCTTGGCACTGGAGACACTAAAGGTGAATGTGCGGCTCCGCTTCGCTTCCCCTCCCCCCCCGCGCCGCTGCTCCGCTTGGCAAACTTTGCCCGGCTCGCGCTGCTGCGCCTGGGGCGCGAGGGGCTCCGATGGGAAGGGTCGCTGGAAGCCTGGCCCGCGCCGCTGTTCCAGGCCAGGCGCTCCTGGGCTGCCAGGTATCCCCCCGCAGAACAGCGCTGGGGCGGGAGGGGTAGGAAATGAAACAGAAGCTGCTGCCAGGCAGCTGCACAGCCATGCTCAGCTGCCCGCTAGCAGCGGGCGACGCACGTGTCTGCGGGGCAGTCCTGAAAGCCCTGAATGTAAATCCGGCCTCTTTAAATGAGCAGCTGTTGCAACATCTCTGTGTGCTGAAAGCAGCTTCTGCCAGGCTCTCCCGCTAGAGAGGCCCATCTCCCCCGCCGTCTTGCTGCTTGAGCAATGCTCATTTAAAGTTCAGAAAGTTGGAGGGCAGAGTTGTGTGTCGCAAGAAATGCGGGGAAAGTAGCGGGTGAAAGCGTCGAGCACCTGGGCTGAGCAGTGAGTAAGAGATGACTTGGTCTTGCCCGAAGTGATTTTTCACCCCGGGATACTCGCTGTCGCCTTGCGAAGGTGGCTGGGAGGGCAAAGGCTGAACTCCCACCATGTGGGATCCCTGTGACTAGGCTTGCCAACCCTCCAGGATTGTCCTGGAGGCTCCAGCAATTAAAGATTAATTTTTAATTAAAGATGATGTCATAGATGTCCAAGAATTCGTCCAACCAAAGTTGGCAACCCTACGGTGTGACTCACTCCAGCATGTCCCGCAGTCCCAGATTAAATATAGATAAAACGAAGCGCTAGCTGGAAGTGGCGGCCTGTACCCAACCAGTGGTGCAGGCTGCTGCTGACAGGCTGTTTCCAGGCGCTGGATGCGGGGCAGGAACTCGTGCACACTTCTGAATAGGAACAACGATAACAAACTAGAGGGAACAAATGGCTTGGCGGGTTACCTGGGAGGCACTTTTTAAAAATGATGCTACTTTGCATTCACTTTTCCCCTTGGCGTTTTCAAACATCCCGCTTCCCTGGGATTTAGAAATTAGTTCTGCCGCACGTAGCGCTCCATGGGCACAGGGCAGCAGACTTCTGCTCCCGTTGGTTTCTACTGCCTAATCTAGCCCGTCTTTATCTATCGCTGTAGTGCATGGGAGACTTCACAGGTTTGTTGTATTACGGCCAGTTGCTGGCCTGAGCCTGCCTTGCGCGAGTAGTGCCTGCTCACCTGACTTCCACGGGGCTCTTCAGCGTGGGAGGTCAAGAGAGCGCACAAGGGTTGGCGGGGCTGGCCCTGCCTAGGCTCGGGATAATGCAGAGAGGCGGTGAAGGCTGCAGTGTCTTGCGGCTGAAGGGATCTAGGGCAGAGCGACGCTCCAGGGCGTGAGGACTTGCGGAGTGGGTTGTGCGTGACTCTCCGCCTGGACTGACCGGCGGGAGGGGATGGAGAGGGGGGCGGTCGGGCTCAGTGCGGGGAAGAGGAGGATACGGGGTAGACTCTGCTCTCGGTAGGCTGCGCTGTGATCAGAGCTGCGGGTGGGCTCGCCCTCTCCCCTGGGGAAGGGCGCAGCGGCGGCTGGCTCCCCTATACATGGGTACCCGACACCGAAGGCAGAGTGGGAAGCCCCGGAGCTGATACAGCTGGCGGGAGGAGTGGGATATTCGTCGAGCTCTTTGCGGAGCCGGCTGCAGAGAGGGAGGGTCTGGGGAGCGCGTAGAAACTTTCCACCTTTTGCAAACTTGCCGATGTGAGCAAAGCCTGAGCTGCTGCTCTCGTGAGAGACAGAGGGAAGCGCCCAGCCGCACTATCGGTGCAGGATCCCGGGTACTCAACGCAGGTAGGAGTTGACAGGGTCCCTAACTCATTTAATATCAGGCTCTATTTCTGTAATGCAAGAAAAATCCCCCCTCTCCCTCCTTAACAAAAGGCAGTGTTTAGGCAAATGTAATTTGCCGTCCCGTCTCTCTCGGTTTCTTTGCTCTTTAGCTGTATTTAAATGGCTTTGCGAGGCTCGCTTTTGCAAAGAGGTGAGGGACGTAGGCACCCCAGTTTGCACCGAAAGGCGCACTGAACTCCTGCCGCTACTAGTATGTTCTGTAGTGCTGTGCGCTGGGTTTAATTGCAAGCGGAGCGCGCAGCTCTTTGGAGAGCGGCTGCTGCAGTTGATTGATAGTGGCCGGGCAGACAGCGGACGGTGTCTGGCGGAGGCTTGCCGCCTTTTGTAGCGGGACGTTGCAAGTAGGGAAGGGGGTGCGAATTTGCAGGGGGATTTGCTTTACTCAGTCCCGCCTTCTCGCAGGACGATTACTGTGCTGCGGTTTGCATGGGTCTGTCAGTGGTTGGATCGCAGAGGGGTTTTCCCTAGAGGTGTGAGTTAGCTGCTGCCCCAGCTGGAGTGAGAGAATCGCTCGAGTCCTTCCCTGCGTGCTGGCATCTTTGACTCTGCTCACTGCCGGTAGCAAAGAGTGGGCAATAGAGAATGCTGTTGGTGGTGGTTGTGAGATAAAGTTGCTTGGTACAATGTTAGATTTTGAATATGGGTGCCTGATCTTATGGTGGATCCCCACACAAGATAGAGTTGGGAGGCTGTCTCAGGTGTTACAGAATTACTAATCTCAGATCATTTCGGCAGGGCTCCAGCACTATTAAATTTACAATTTATACCTGATGTAAATGCTCAAAGATGTTATGCCACATCTTGCACCTGATAGGTCAGGGAAATTAGATTTCCACCACTACCTGGAGCGGCTGTTTCAAATATCAAATGAGTGATGTGCCTTTTGTAATGTTTTTCTTTTAAATATTACAGATGCCTTTCGATTGTACCAGTGCTGAAATGTATTGAGTGCTGCAGCTACTTTTCCAACAATGAACAGTTCAAAATCACCAGTGCTGGACGGATTAGGAAACACAACCTGCAACGCACACAATAAGATTTCGGTATTTTTTTCAATAATATTCATGACGGTGGGAATTTTATCCAACAGTCTTGCAATAGCAATTCTCATGAAGGCATATCAGAGATTTAGACAGAAATCAAAAGCATCCTTTTTGCTTTTTGCTAGTGGTTTGGTTGTCACAGATCTTTTTGGCCATCTCATCAATGGAACTATTGCCGTGTTTGTGTATGCGTCTGACAAAGACTGGATTCGATTTAATCAATCAAACATTCTCTGCAGTGTTTTTGGCATATGTATGGTATTCTTTGGTCTGTGTCCTCTCTTTCTGGGCAGCGTGATGGCTGTTGAACGTTGCATTGGAGTCACTAAACCAATATTTCATTCTACAAAAATGACTTCTAAACATGTAAAAATGATTTTGACTACGGTATGTTTCTTTGCTGTTTTTATAGCTTTGCTGCCTATTCTTAGCTTTAGAGCATATCAAATTCAAGCATCGAGGACCTGGTGCTTCTATAAAACAGAACATATTGAGGACTGGGAAGACAGATTTTATCTATTACTTTTTTCTTGCCTTGGGTTACTAGCCCTTGCTGTTTCGTTCTTGTGCAATGCTGTCACAGGAATTACTCTCTTAAGAGTCAAATTTAAAAGTCAACAAAGACAAGGCCGATCTCATCATTTTGAAATGATCATTCAGCTATTGGCTATAATGTGTGTCTCTTGCATTTGCTGGAGTCCATTTCTGGTAAGAGCCTGATACGTTTGCCAATTTTTAATGCACATCTGTGTCTGAAGCTTGTCTTTTTTATCTGCAGGTGGCTGGCTGTGGTGAACACCACAGTTCACACTTTTAACATCCATGTGTTATGCTTTCAAGCATCCTATTATTTCAGTTGCATGTGGCAGTCTTACCTATGCATCTGTAACAAAGATGGTGTTTGTTTTCATTTCTGACTAGAACTGAAATAGATTTAGCAGTAAGCAGAATATGATGATCATAAAAGCCTGTTTACGGGATCATGATGCAGTGCTAAAACACTGGTCTCCAGTCTAACCTAAGGTTAACATGGGTGTTAGTGCAACAGTAGGAGATTCCAAAAATTTTCCATATAGACCTGTCTGAAAATACTGTGCTATAACACTGTTAGGTCCCAAGCTGTGTTTCACAACTCTTTATGTGTAGTTATGTTTATAGTGAGGATGATATGAGTCTTGCATGGGGCACCCAGGATTATGAGCCCCTGTGTTACCCATCTTAGCTTCAGCAAGTGAGAGTTGGCTGCTGCTAAGATGTGTGTCAGCTCCCTGACACAGCAGCTTGTCTGCCTTCCCAGCAAACCCTTGAAGACACTGCCAGTTTAAACTTTGCTGCAGGTAACAATCGATGAACCCGAGTTCCCCAGAGACATCTCTCTGCAGTGTCCAGTCTCTCCCACTGGACACTCCCAGAAATTAAGTTCACTGCCTTTAAAGAGACAGAGCACACACCAGCCTGTTTGGCTAGCTGTGAATTCACTCTCTGCTTTAATACATAGCACTGAGATGTTTTTATAATAAAACAAGAATAAGTTTGTTAACGAAGAACAGATTTTAGTGATACTAAGCAAGAACAAAAAACAGCACTAGTTACAAACAAAACATGCTTCTAAGGGTATGTCTACACTACACAGCTTTTAGCAACACAGCTGTGTTGCTACAGCTATGCCACTAACAGTCATGCCATGTAGCTGCTGTTTGTCGGCTCTGCTGCCAACAAAAAACTTCCACCCCCAATGAGCAGGGGGTGGAAGATTAGATTGCCATGCTGTTTACGCTGTCATTTGTCGTTGGCAAAACTTTTCTTTGGGGGGGGGGGCATTAACACCTCTAAAAGACAAAACTTTTGTTGTTCAATTCATAGAATCAAAAGGTTGGAAGGGACCTCATGAGGTCATCTAGTCCAACCCCCTGCTAAAGGTAGGACCACTTTTCCCTATGAGTCTCCCGGCCAGGGTGCGGTCTGCGGACCTTTATACTTCTCAAAGGATGGAGGATTCTACACCCTCCCTGGTAACCCCTTCCATTCCTTCAACCAACTCTTTATCAGGAAAGTTTTTTCTAATATCCAGCCTCGACTTCCACAACTGCAACTTCACCATTGCTCCTTGTTCTGTCTCCGTCACCACTGAGAACAGCCTGCTCCCTCCTCCTTGGAGCACCCCTCAAGTGTTGAAGGTTGCTATCAAATCCCCCTTAGTCTTCTCTTCTGCAGGTAATAAGCCTGTTCCTTCAGTCTTCTTCAATCATGTGCTCTAGTCCTCTTCTATCATTTTTGTTGCCCCCACTGGACTCTCTCCAATTGTTCCATGTCTTTTTGTAGTGTGGCGCCCAAACTGGACACAATATTCCCGATGCGGCCTCACCAGTGCCGATAGGGGGAATAATCGCTCCTCGATCGCTGGGACACTCCTACTATGCGCGCCCAGTTGCTATTAGCCTTGGCTACAAGCGACACTGTAGGCTCATGTTTTCTTTCCTATCTACCGTACCCCCGATCCTTTTCTTCAGCACTGCTACTTAGGCCAAACAGTCCCAGCCTCTAGCAGTGCATGGGGTTTTCTGTCCTAGCTGAGGACTTTGCACTTGTCTCTGTTGAACTTCATGAGGTTTCTTGTGGCCCTTCTCCATTTGTCTTAGTCTCCCTGAATCCTATCCGTGCCCTCAAAGTTGTTGGTCCACCCACTCCCCCACCTACTTGGTGTCCCTCTGCAAATTCACTTCATGTCATTCTATCCCATCATTCAAGCTCATCATGAGAACATTGAAAGACGGGCCCTCAGGACAGACCCCTGGGGCAACCAACTTGTATAAACTGGTTGCACACTAGGGTAGTGTTCCATTTGCTACCTTACCCTGAGGCCTCGTTGATTCCGCCAGTTTTCTATCCACTTCAGCAGTCCATTCCTCCAACCCTACTTTCCGTTAGTTTGTGATGCCAATGCTGTGGGCACCTGTCAAAGCCTTTACTAATGTCAGTATACAAATCAACAGCTTTGCCCCCTCCACAAGTCAGTCATCTCTCAATAAAGCACATCAGGTTGTCAGGCATGTTACCCTTGTGAATCCTAGCTGGACTGCTTCTGCACTCACCTTGTTTCCTCTACAGTGGTTTCACGTGCTGGTTCTTTCTAGCCGTTCTGCGCCTGATTTCCAGGGATTGACGGTGGACTTGACTTGGTTCTGGTCGTTCCTGATCTCTTTTTTCCCTTTGCTTAAAGATAGGTACTTCTTGACTTTCTTCAGTCCTCTGGGCCTCTCCTGTTCGCATGCATTTCCAAGTAATGGTCAACGGACTCTGCCCATCACTCAGTAACTCCTCAGCACCTCGGATGCAGTTCCTTGCGTCTAGACTTGTGCCCGTCTAACTCTTTTGTAGTCCCTAACCTGCTCTTATCTACGGTGGTGCTCTCCTCCTCTCCTCTCTGTGTTCCCGTGTAGTGAGTCTGGGATGTTGTCCTCCCTAAAGTTGAAGTTGAGAGGAATTGCATACTTCGCCTCTTTCCCTATTCTTTCCCACTAGTGAACCCTGCCTGTTAGTAATGGGACCTACACCACTAATCCTCTTTGTTGTTACTACAATTGTAAAACTCTTCCTTTTTCCACATCCCTTCTGCTAGTTCAACTCAGAGCCTTTGGCCTTTCTGATTCTCTCTCTGCAGGCCCGAGCATAATCTATATGCCTCCCAGTCATCTGTCCAGCCTTCCTTTTTGTCGAAGCTTCCTTCTTTTGCTTCAGCTCACCACTGAGTTCTCCTGCTAGCCATGCTGGGCACTCTTTCCTTGCTGTTCTTTCTGCCATCGGTATGTATTCCTGTGCTCTGAGCATGGTTTTCTTTTAAAACTGCCAGCCTTCTCCTGGACACCATCCCTTCAGTTCAGCTTCCCAGGGTGCCTGCCCTCATTTCTCTTAAGGGAGCTGAAATCCGCTTTTCTGAAATCCAGGTTTCGTTCGCTTCTCTCCTTCCTTCCTTTGACCGGGTTCTGACTCTACCCTGTCATGATCACTGCTGCCCAGGTTGCCGTTCACCCTTACTTCCCTGATCCTCTTCTCTGTTTTGTGGCGGATGGTCGCGATGGCGACCGGCCCTCGTTGGTTCCCCCAGCATTTGTACCAGGAAGTTGTCCTCAGCGATCTCCAAAAACTTCCTGGATTGCCTGTGCACTGCTGTATTTCTCTCCGAGCAGATATCAGGATAATTGAAATCCCCCCATGAGAACCAGGGCCTGTGATCTACAGACTTCTGCTGGTTGTCTGTAAAAAGCCTCATCCACCTCTTCAATTGCCAGTGTAGGCATAGCCCTAGTGATTAAAACTCAATTTCAGCAGATTGCAATATTTGTCTAAGCAGGTTTCTCACTTACATTAAGTGTCCAGCAATTCTTGCCTTTCAGTTCAAGAGGATCCAGCTTTCCTAGGCTCAAAGGCAGCTGCATGCTATCATCCCCTAAGTGAAGGATAATTAAAATGTCTCCTCAGCCCCTTCTCCACTTATATTATCCAAGGTCTATTGTCTCTGTTTCAAGAGCCAGGAAGGCTTTTTAGGGATGTGGATTCTGTTGTCCCACTCCTCCAATGTGATTAAGTGTCTTCTCCCCTGCTCAATTAGCTTGATAGCTTTATTTACCTTATATGTAAATATGCTTTCATTGGGCCAAGCTTTGTAAGCCAGAGGACAGACAGGTGAATCCATAGTCCTTTGTCCAAGCCAAACTTGTTTATCAAGTGTACCCTCAAAATATATTTTAGGAACACATTTCCAGCACACAGGCACAATTCTTTATACCCCATCTGTGCATACATCATGCAATGATACTCATGACCAGCATGTCACCAGTTTACATAAGATACCGTAAGTGACACCTTTGAGTTATATCTGATGACAACAATGAGTGTGCCAGGCTTGATGTGAGTTATGGTATGTGGCAGGGGGGCTCTGTCAGTTATTAGTGGTGGGCACCATAGTCACAGATGGGGCCTATAAAGCCCACTTCACACTACAAGTTGTAAACCGTCTTAAGGGAGGTAAAGTTTAGAGATAGTTAATGATATCATGTCACTTTTATAGAGCAACTTTCCTCATTAGATCTCAAAGCACTTTACAAAGGGAAGTTTTATTATCCTCATTTTACAGATGGGGAAACAGGCATAGAGGTGACGTGATTTGTCCAAGGTATCTCAGGAGATCAATGGCAGAGCTGGAATAAGGTTCAAGTCAGTGCTTTGCCCACTTGGCCACACTGCCTAATATGTTGATGCAACTCATAGGTTTTAAAATCCATTTCAGAATTGCGTTAAAGAACAGTGGTTGAGCTGTACGTGATGTTTTTGGTAATGGCTTAATTTCAAGTATGGGTTTACATATAAGTGACCTGGTTTAGTTGTAGTCTAAACAGAGCTTTAGCAAAGTTTGTTGCACATCAGCATTAGGAGTTAGTGCTCCAAGCCAATCCCCCAAAACACAGCAGAGAACCTAGTACTTGCATGTTACTGGGTGCAGTGGTTCTTCCAAACTGCTTAATGCAGGTCAGGTAAGTATAAACCAGTGGTGGGCAACCTGCGGCCCATCAGGGTAATCTGATTGCAGGCTGTGAGACATGGTGATGTTGACAGTCTGCACGCACGGCCCCTCACAGCTGCGGTTCGCCGCTTCTGGCCAATGGAAGCTGCGGGAAGCAGTGGGCTGCAAGGATGTGCTGCCTGTCACTTCTTGCAGCTCCCATTGGCCAGGAACAGTGAATTGTGGCCACTGGGAGCTGCAGGAGGCTGTGCCTATGGATGGTTGATGTCCTGCGGGCCGGGAGACATTTTGCTATCAGATTACCCTGATGGGCTGCATCGGGCCACAGGTTGCCCACCACTGGTATAAACGGTGTCAGAAATCAGAGTTGGAACACATTTGATTATCATATAGTAAAGAATCCTAAAGTTTCTTACACTGTTCTATGATAGTATTATAAAGCACATCTGAACTGGGTCCCAAGGGATAGTGTGCATGTTCACACACTTATGAAAATGGTTTAACTTAACCACGTAAACTGTTTTGAAAGAGTTTAACTTTGTACTAGTGTGAGGGAGGTTAAGACATGAGCAACACTGCATCTAAATTCTTCTTTTAGAAAGAGAGCCTATACTATAGGTGCTGACTCCGGAGGTGCTCCAGGGCTGGAGCACCCACAGAGAAAAATTAGTGGGTGCTCAGCACCCACTGGTAACCAAGCTCTCCCTACCCCTCAGCGCCTCTCCCCTGCTGCCAGCCCTGCTGATCACTCCTTCCCCCTTCCTCCAGTGCGTCTCACCTGCCACGGACAGCAGTTTTGAAGCATGCAGGTGGGGTGGGATGGGGAGGAGTGAGGCATGCTGAGGAGAGGGGGAAGAAGGAGGGAAGAGGCAGGGTGGGGACTTGGGGGAAAGGGTGGAGTGGGTGTGGGAAGAGGCAGGATGGGGGCGAGGGCTTGGGGGAAGGGGTGGAGTGGGGTCGGGGCCTGGGGCCGGGGGGAGGTCGAGTACCCCCCGGGTAGAGGGGAAATCGGCACCTATGCTCTGTGCTCCTCTTACACTGGTGGAAAACGGGTGTGTGATCAGAACAAGAGTATCTGCTATAATAGAGACCAGTGAAGACATGGGGTGAAATCCTGGCCCTACTGAAATCAAAGGGAGTTTTGCCATTGACTTCAAAAGCGTCAAAAGAATTTCCCCTCTGCTTTTTTTGTTAATTTCCCTAGACTTGCACCACAATACCGTTTTAACTAATCTTAGCTTTTTGTAACATTATTGTCAGTCTCATGTCTCTCATACATACTTTGTGGATGAAGTCTTCAGGATAATAATATAGGCTTTTTTTTTTAATGAACGATTACTTTCAGTGACGTCCTGAAATAAATTTGAGGCAAGCGCAGATTGACTATCCAGAAAAGTAATTGAAGTGATCAGTTTACTTGTCAAAAAAACCTCAGTATATTACCCAGTTCCAATATTTATTTTCAGATAAAATATTTGTCCTTAAAGATTGCAGTTGATTTAATTCTAGAAAGACTTTGAATGTCAAAAGAACTATTAACCTGCCTTTTCATTCAAAAGAGATGTTCTGTTTATGCAATATATGATGAAACACTGAATTACAACTACTGTAATTGTTTTTCATTATCACTCATTCTTTTCCTTACTGTGCCCTTTCTGTTGCCTCCTTTCTAGAGGAAAAATGCTGAACTTTCAATCTCCTAAGTACATACACACATTTTTTCTAAAGCTTGTAGATGGATGAGTGCTCCCATAAATATTTTGAAATTGTTCCACTCTTGATAAAATATTTTGCATCATATAGGTTGTAGTTAAATATGAATTATTGTTATCTTGATAAGCTTTACTCTGAATCCTGCTGTTTAGATCTCTCTTCTGTTTGAGATTTATACTGACAAATGACTTAATGCTTAATTTTTGTAATTGAAAATTTATATAAATATTTTCTTCAGTGAAGTGACAGCTCTGGTTTGAGGTGAGTAGTACTGGCAGGTATTATCGAAATCTTCTTCACAGCTCTGCCAGTGTACCGCATTGTGCATATTCAGTACTTCTGAAATTCTACCTCTGAATGTCTCAAGTCCAGGCTTGCCAGATTGTCATCAAATATTGTGCTGGCTTTTGCAGGGTGGACAAATGTTCTTTGGGGATGAGAATAAAATCACAAACAGACTTTCACATTTGATTTAGAAACCCAAGTGTTGAGGTGAAAGACAAGTCCTTTAACCCATAGATTGTTGCAATTCCCAGATTGCTAGTAAAATGGGTAATAAGGGTGTATTAAATTGCCATTTTTAGCTAAACTTCAGCATAAACGTTTTTTAACAACCTGATGTCTTCTATTGTGGGATTAAGCCATGTTCTTGCAGAGGAATGGAATTGATGGTCTAGACCCTGGCCGTAGAGTGACTTCTATGTGCCTATTCATAAAGTTAAACACATTTGTAAGTCTCTGCAGGATTGGGGATTTACTGTCTTTAACTATTTTGATTCTACTGAGGATATAAAAGTTAATTTCTTGATTTGTCAGTACTTAAGCATTTTTGTTTTATTTTAAAAGTTCAGAGAAGATAAACGCATCATTATAAGGTAACTACAGTATGACTGCATTTTATTAGAGCATAATGGAGCATACATAGGTAGTGAAAATAAAATATCGTCAAGAATGTGGTGTTATAAACTGGAGACATCTGCAACATGAGACTGGAGCATATCCAGAATTCAGCAGTAAGTAATTCAGCAGTAAGTATTATTTCTCATGGTAGTACTGAACTGAAGGGGCATTTTAGGGATGATTCCAAAGAATATTCAGTCAGGCAAAGAAAATGGTCTGGGGTAAATGAGAATATGAATACGAAAGACACTTTCAGCATTGAACTGAATAATATAATAGAGTGAATGTCCTCTTAGCCTTATTCAGGCATAAACAGATAAACTAATTTCGAATTGAATATATAGTTCCTTTTTTCTGGTCAAAACAGGCATAATTTTAGTTAACTTCAGCAGGAGTTGAGGGCACCCAGCACTTGGTAGGATTGGGATCTTAATTCTGTGTTTTCCGTCTGGCTTCAGTTATGTGCATGCATATGTATCGGGCTAGTCTGCGCTGTTCTGCTGCCCACCTGTTATTTGAATGGAATTGAATAGCTGTGATGGAGCACATACCATTTTATTAGTCCATTGGTGGAGTTTTGCTTTCATAAATCAGAACACAAGCATCAGGCATATATGTATATGCCGTACATAATAAAATCCATTTATCCAGACTCCATCCCTTCTAAATTTATGGTGTCTGGTGCACATCACTTTCTCAGTTCCTTGTCCTGTGTTTGAAAGCCAGATAGTCAGATATTTTTGATCTTCTCCTAAACACTTTTGACAAGTGGGATTTGTAAATAGATTTTGGATAAATTATTTGTTTTAGATTATATAATATAATATGCACCTGAATGAATAAGATAAGGCATCAAATCAGACATATTATTTAGCAAAATATTAAATTAATATTTGTATCACACTTATTCACCAATGTAGGGGATTCTTACTAATATTTCAAGTAAAAATACCTTTTAAATGAGAAAGTGTCTAAAATATAGTCCTAGCTTTCCAAAAGGGCTTTCCATCCACGTATCATAAATTATTATTTGCTGTTCATTCCCTGAGTAGCCAAACGTATGCTACATTTCATATTAAAGAAAAGGTAATGGAAGTCTTTCTCACTGAAGTCAATGGACTGGGGTTCTACTCTCTGTCTTGAAGAACTAGTACACTAGAGAGCTTGGTGTGAGTGGGAGTTGTGCTGACATGAGTTAGGTAGAGGTGTGACAAAGTCTGGGATGGGAAAATGATGGAGGTAAAGGTGGTGGAGGATAAGGATTAAAAATACAAAGGCAGGAGTTTACCTCCGTAGAACTGCACATCTCGTTTTTAGATTTAGAGTTCATAGGAAACTCCAGAAGAAGAAACTCACATATTTCACTGTTCCCTGTATGACCCATGTGTGGGATGAATGGTCCCAGTGACTCTATGCTTGTTGTGGATTGCCTGATAATCTGAAAGACTGTTTCATGATAATATTTTCCAAAAATGTTGACACACAGCTTCTGTGCTGAACCAGATTGTGTCGTCATGTTTTGTGTTGCCAAAGGGCAATTCCTGCTCATTCTTACTTATCAAAGCAAATGGGGAATTTTTTTATGAGCAAAGTCAGCATGATTTCGCCCCAAGAGGTTGGATTTCCAAGAAAGCAGAAGGGGTTGCAGCATTTTGTGGCATGCATGTCAATAACAATATACGCTGCTACACAGAGCTGCTCTTTTGACAGTGACATGCTGCCTAACCTATTCCTTGAAACCGCTTGTTTTTGAGGCTACATTCATCTGAAGAGATTCTGACTTTGTCACATAAATTCTCTGTGGCTGAAGGGGTAATTGCATTTCTCAATATTTTGCTATTTGGAGGAGTAAAATGTACTTCCTGTAACTCCACATGGGATGGGTCTGAGAGTACATTTTTGTACAGGATCACATTTCGGCTATAGAGAAACATCTTTTCCATTTATTTTAATTGCAGTTCTCTGAACTTACCATAACTCTTCATTGTCCTTTTATTATCTTTATTAAAATGCCGGAGTGGTCAGTAGTTACAACAGGGAGCTGGGTTTCAAGGCCCCTGAGTCCCGATTCTGGTTAGCTCCCCCCCCTCCCAGTTTAGTTAGTTTAAAGGGACCCTAAGCTGCCTAGAACTGGCCACCTTGAGAATAGCACATGTAGGGAAAGTTCCTTGGGTAGAGTACAGCTGGCAAAATGGCTCTTCTGCATGCTCTTGTGCCTCTTGTTATGAGGTGAGAAGGGAAGGGCATGTTAGTGAAGGAGGCTGTACGGTTGGAGTACAATTTGCTGCCTCTGTTCTGTGCTACGGCTGCCGCATGTAGAATTCCATCACTGGGGCCAGATTCTCAGCTGATATAAATCGGCAAAGGTTCTTGGAGGTCAGTGGTGCTCACTGATTAACATCAGCTGAGGATTTGGCCCTTAATTATTACTAGTAAGGTAGAAAGCATTCTTACCGCCTTTGTTTTACAAGAACTTCTATACGTATCACTTTAGTACGTGTGTGTATATGTGTTTTAATACAGCTGGTCCAAGAGGTAACTATAGCAGGACCGCTTGGAAATAGTGACCATAATACAATAACATTCAACATCCCTGTGGTGGGAAGAACATCTCAACAGCCCAACACTGTGGCATTTAATTTCAAAAGGGGGAACTATACAAAAATGAGGGGGTAGTTAAACAAAAGTTAAAAGGTACAGTGACTAAAGTGAAATCCCTGCAAGTGCATGGGCCCTTTTTAAAGACACATAATAGAGGCCCAACTTCAATGTGTACCCAAATTAAGAAACATAGTAAAAGAACTAAAAAAGAGCCACCGTGCTTAACAACCATGTAAAAGAAGCAGTGAGAGAGAAAAAGACTTCCTTTAAAAAGTGGAAGTCAAATCCTAGTGAGGCAAACAGAAAGGAGCACAACACTGCCAGCTTAAGTGCAAAAGTATAATAAGAAAAGCCAAAGAGGAGTTTGAAGAACGGCTAGCCAAAAACTCCAAAGGTAGTAACAAAATGTTTTTTAAGTATATCAGAAGCAGGAAGCCTGCTAAACAACCAGTGGGCTCCTTGACATCGAAATACAAAAGGTGCGCTTAAAGCGATAAAGTCATTGCAGAGAAACTAAATGGATTCTTTGCTTCAGTTTCACGGCTGAGGATGTTAGGGAGATTCCCAAACCTGAACTGGCTTTTAAGGGACAGATCTGAGAGACTGTTGCAGACTGAAGTGTCACTAGAGGAGGTTTAAAATTAATTGATAAATTCAACATTAACAAGTCACCGGGGCCAGATGGCATTCACCAAGAGTTCTGAAAGAACTCAAATATGAAGTGCGGAACTATAACTAAGGTTTCTAACCTGTCCTTTAAATCGGCTTCGGTAACCCAATGACTGGAAGTTAGTTAATGTAACGCCAATATTTAAAAAAGGGCTCTAGAGGTGATCCCAGCAATTAACAGACCGGTAAGTCTAACATCGGTACTGGCAAAATTATTCAAAACAATAGTTAGGAATAAAATTGTCAGACACATAGAAAAACATAAACTGTTGAGCAATAGTCAAGATGGTTTCTGTAAAGGGAAATCGTGTCTTACTAATCTATTAGAGTCTTTGAAGGGGTTAACAAACATGTGGACAAGGGGGATCCAGTGGGCATAGTGTACTTAGATTTCCAGAAAGCCTTGACAAGGTCCCTCACCAAAGGCTCTTATGTAAAATTAAGCTGTCAGGGATAAAAGTAAGGTCTTATGATTGAGAACTGGTTAAAAGACAGGGAACAAGGGTAGAGAATTAATGGTAAATTCTCAGAATGGAGAGGGGTAACTAGTGGTGTTCTCCCAAGGTCAGTCCTAAGACCAATCCTATTCATTTATTTCATAAATGATCTGGAGAAAGGGTAAACAGTGAGGTGGCAAAGTTTGCAGATGATACTAAACTACTCAAGATAGTTAAGACCAAAGCAGATTGTGAGAACTTCAAAAAGATCTTACAAAACATAAGTGATTGGGCAACAAAATGGCAAATGAAATTTCATGTGGATGAATGTAAAGTAATGCACATTGGAAAAAATAACCCCAATTATACAACAAATGATGGGGCTACAACGAGTCAGAAAAAGATCTTGGCGTCACGTGGATAGTTCTCTGAAGATGTCGACGCAGTGCGCAGAGGCGGTCAAAAAAGCAACAAGATGTTAGGACATGAAAAAGGGATGAGAAAAGACTGAGAAATATATTATTGCCCTATATAAATCCATGGTACGCCAACATCTCGAAATCTGTGTACAGATGTGGTCCCTCACCTCAAAAAAGATTCTAGCACTAGAAAAGGTTCAGAAAGGGCAACTAAAATGATTAGGGGTTTGCGAGAGGTCGCCATATGAGGAAAGATTAAAGAGGCTAGCCTCTTTCAACTTGGAAAAGAGGAGAAAGGGGGATACTGATTATAGATATTAAAATCATAAGTGATGTTGAGAAAAGGGATAAGGAATAGTTATTTACTCTTATTCCCATAATACAAGAACTACTGGGGTCACCAAATGAATAATAATGGTGGCATGCAAGCAGTTAAAAAAAAGGAAGTTCTTCACACAGCGCACAGTCAATTTGTGGAATCCTTATGGGACCATACCTGTGTTAAAAGGGAACTTGATAAATTCATGTGACTAAGTCCATAATGGTTATTGGCCAGGAAGGGTAAAGAATGGTGTCCCTAGCCTCTGTTCATCAGAGGATGGAGATGGATTGCAGGAGAGAGACTTGATCATGCCTGTTAGCTTCACTCCCTCTGGGGCACCTGCATGGTCACTGTCAGTAGACAGATACTGGACTAGATGGACTCTTTGGTCTGACCCAGTACGCGCCGTTCTTATGTTTTATAGTTCTTGTGGTATTACCCTGCAAATTTATATCCAATGTATTCTCATGCTAACCCGAAGTCTGTCTCTGCATTACTGCTTGTGTATCACACTTTTGTGTTCTGGCTGATTAAATTCCATATTACCTTATGCTGATATATACGAAATCCATCACATTTATATCTATTCATTGCTTCTTTCCTGCAGTTTATCTCAAACAAAAAACACCCCCCCCCCCGAATCTCCTTTTATTTCCTGGCAAAATAAAATAGGTTTAAAATACAGTAGATTCTCTCTTATGGTCTCTGGCAGTTGATTTTTGGTAGCTGAATCATACATTTGAGAGGACAGGTATATTCTAAATGGAAAATTTCATAAAGAAGGGATTTAGGTGTTTATTTCATGAGCTTCAGGCTAACTTTCTAGAGGATGCTGCATCCCAATGAAAAATAATTAACTTTTTATTTGAATAAGGCTAAATTAGTCTTTGAATTGGTACAAATGTGTTTCTGAAGATTGCTGGTGGTAATATTAAATCTCTTCACTCATCTGGCCAAGTAGCTCTTTAAAAGTTGCAACTACAGAAAAAAACAGTGCCACGAATGGCACCCTTAGTATTTCTGTTCAGCAAACTCGAGAGTTTAAAATAGAACTGGTAGAAACAATTCTACTTTTATCCTTACTTTTGTTAGTTTGAGATGTTTGAAAACTAGTAGGTTGATGTACTTGGTTCTTTCTTCTGCTGCAAAGGGAAAGATAAAGACAAAATGTCTTGATAGGAAAAAGTTGATAAATTTAGTGCCAGACCTTGCTAACATTACCACCTGGCTCTGCAGCAGGCTGACCCATCCAAGGAAAATGCTGACCTGGTGCACAAGCTTAAAAAGAAATAGACATTACTCTAATGAATCCAGCACATAGTCCCAATTCAAGCCCATTTCAAGAGCTTACATCTTTCACCTCATTTAAAAGAAGTGAACTAATTTTATAGGGGAAAGAGAAGAGAGGTTTTTGCCTGAAAAATGTCTGCAGGATCTGGCTCATTATCTTTACTCATTAGAACCAATATTATAAAGATTACTGTCCTCTAGAGATTTTCTTCAGACCTGCTACTTAGCCCAGTAAGAGGATCTATGAGACTGAAAACAGTCTTTTCTGAGTCCTTCTGGAAAAATAAATCTTCTATTGTGTGTTGATCAGGCTTGCAAGCTTCATTGGGAGAAACAGACTCATTCTTCCTGATCTGGTGGGCTCTGGATGGTCAGGCAGCTTTCAGAGTATGTCCTTTAGCACAGGGAGAATTCAGTTATCATTCCTGTTTGATTTCCTCTGAATGAACTGCTAATGTACTAAATAGTTTTATTATTGGAACATTGCTATGAACCTTTTTATGAGCCTGTGTTTTTAGATGTTTATAAATTTCTGGGGAAAAATTGGCTGTTTTGGCTGAAATTTCAGCTGCTTATTGTCAGTACAAAGGAATTGTTTTATAGAAAAGAATTTTTGGTTTGGGTTTGTTTGGAGGAATGTCTGGTAAATTTATATCGAATTTGCTTGTTTCAATTTACAAACTAACATCAGGAAATTCAAAGCTCTGATTTCTGCAGCAGCCACAGTTAAACCATGGTACCATATATACATACACACAAACCTCATGTTAGTACCATACTTAAATAATTATGGTTGCTGTGGGAATCAGAGCTTTGAATTTCCTGATGCTTGCGCACATGTGTAAACTGAATTTGCAATGCTTTATTTGGAGAGAGGTAGCTATGCGAACCATTGAGCAGATCCTAAGCTCATGTAAATCTGCATAGCTCCATTGATTTTACTGGAGTTACACTAGTTTATGCCACTTTTGAGACTGGTACAGCCTTTAATTTAATGATTTCCCACCCTACCCTCAGAAATATAGTTTCTTTGAATAAAATAAAATATATCTGTGGTGGAACTGTAACTATGCCATATCTTTCTCAGTCATAGCTCACATTACATAGAATTGACTATAAATAGCTGCATTTTTTTTGCACTGGGTAGAATTAAATCATGGGTTTATGCTCTATTATATACCTGGGGTAATGCTAGATTTTCACAAATGTCTGTCTTCATAAGTGATCTGTTTTTTCTCAAGTTTGGTAAAATTCCAATTGGCCTCAGCCTTTCAGAGAAATAATTTGCTGTATGGGACTGATTTGGGTTGCAGAGATTAGACTAGCCATGATATACAGAGGAGGAGAAATATTTTCAACTTATTTATGTGAGTTTATGTAGAGTTCATGTCAGTTTTCAAACTGTTTCAAATGAGGTATCTTTGAATGCTTTTTAACAGTAGTCATGGTGTAGTTTACTCACAGGCTATTTAGAAATTGTTCTTCTCCAGATTTGGCAGTACAACACTCAAGGGGCTGGGAGGAGAAGAAAAGCCGGATGAAGACGGTCATCACAGTAGTAAAAAGGCTCTGGTAGAGGAATAGAATAGTAGAAAATCTCTTCTCTTGCAGCAGCCAAGTGGCTCTGGAAGGGGAGAGGAGCTTTTGGTTTTATCAGATACTTACCAGACTGAGAGTGATATTTAAGATAGAGCCCTAAAACAGTGACATCACCCTGACTTACCAGCAGCTGGCATGGGAATGGGTTTTGCCAGAGCATTACTTCTGGGTCTCACCCTCATTGTTCATATTTACTAGAGCTAGTTGAAAAAACTTCAGTGGAACAGTTTTCATTTGAAAAACGCAATTCCATCAAAATGGAAATGCTTTGCAAAATAAAGATGATTTTAACAAAGTTTTATTTTGGGAAAGGCAGGGTAGGAGAATGTAGGAGTTCTTTTCTATCTTAAAGCAGCCCATTTTTTTGCCATTTTTTGGAATAAAATGTTTTGAGTTTTTTTCCTTTCAGAATGATGTTTTGGTTTGATTTTTAAATTTGGTGGTACAGTAACTCCTCACTTAGCGTTGTAGTTATGTTCCTGAAAAATGCGACTTTAAGTGAAACGATGGTAAGTGAATCCAATTTCCCCATAAGAATTAATGTAAATGAGGGGTTTAGGTTCCAGGGAAATTTTTTTCACCATACAAAAGACTTTCTCTCTCTCTCTATATATATATCTACACACATACAGTATAAGTTTTAAACAAACAATTTAATACGGGTACACGATGATGATTGTAAAGCTTGGTTGAGGTGGAGGAGTCAGAGGGTGGGATATTTCCCTTACTGCTAAATGATGAATTAGCAATTGGCTGAGCCCTCAAGGTTTAACTTTCTGACTCTGCAAGGCAGCAGGAATGGAGGGAGATATGCACATTTCCCCTTTTAAGTACACTGCCTTGTTAATTAGATCAGCTTGCTCAGACTGCAGCTGCTGCAAGCTCCCTCCATCCTGAGCCCTGGTATGTCCCCTCTACTCTATGGAAGATGGGGTAAGCGGGGTGCAGGAGCAGAGGGGAGAGGGACACCCCGACATTAGCCCCTCTCTTCTTTCCTCCCCCCTTCCTCCCACAGCAAGCAGAAGTCTTGGGGAGCAGCTCCAAGGCAGAGGGCAGGAGCAGCACATGGCAGTGGGGAGAGGGACAGCTGCAATTGCTAGCCTGCTGGGCAGCTGCTGCACAGGAAACTTAGGGGAGTGGAGAGCTGATAGGGGGCTGCCAGTCCACGTGGTTCCAAGCCCTCACCAGCTAGCTGCAATGGGCTGCAGCAGACAAAGCAGGCAGCTACCAAACAACATTAGAAGGGAGCATTACACAACTTTAAATGAGCATGTTCCCTAATTGATCAGCAACGTAACAACGTTAAGTGGGATGACTTTAAGTGAGGAGTTTCTATATTATAAAATAAAAATTAACTGAAATTGAAGTGTTTCTCATTTTTGTCAAAACAAAATGTTTCAAAACTCTTTAAAAAAATTCTTTCCTGGAAAGTTTGGGTTTTGGGTTTTATTGTGAATCAGAATGAAAGCAACTACAAAATCTCAAAATCCTCCATAAACGAGTATTTCTGATCTCCACCCAGATTTAATGTCTATCTCTGTCTTGCATGCCTGCAGTTAGTAAACTTCAAGACTTGCTCATTTCATTAAAGACTTATAATTTGCTATTTGATCCAAAATAGGAAGCATTCCAATTTGTATTCAGTTACTGTAGAATTGATCATGTTCTTTGGCTAAGATAGTTATGCACTCAGGTCTTTTTTGCTTGAAAAATCATATACGGAATAATCAGTTCTGGATAGCTGCCTAGACTGAGATTGCATCTTTGTCCTGTGGGCTGAAATTCTTGAAATGGTAAATATGTGACTGTGATGGGGCAAGGCCAGATGGCTACAGTAAAGTACTGAGAAACAGGTATGTTAGCCCCAGGCTAAACAAATCCCTAGAACCCTGGTAACCAAATGGCAGTTGCTCCAGGTTAATCAAGGCACCTGGAGCCAATTAAGATCTTTCTAGAAGGCAGTAGAGATAGCTACTTTAATTAGAACACCTGCAGCCAATCAAGGCAGGCTAATCAGGGCACCTGGATTTAAAAAGGAGCTCACTCCAGTCAGGCAGGGAGGAGCCAGAGGAGAAGGAGCATGTGTGAGGAGCTGGGAGCAAGAAGGCAAGGAGCTGAGAGTGAGAGAGTGTACTGCTGGAGGATTGAGGAGGACAAGCGTTATCAGACACCAGGAGGAAGGTCCTGTGGTGAGGATAAAGAAGGTGTTTGGAGGAGGCCATGGGGAAGTAGCCCAGGGAGTTGTAGCTGTCATGCAGCTGTTACAGGAGGCACTATAGACAGCTGCGATCCACAGGGCCCTGGGCTGGAACCCGGAGTAGAGGACGGGCCCGAGTTCCCCCCCAAACCTCCCAACTCCTGATCAGACACAGGAGGAGCTGACCCAGACTGTGGGTTCCACAAGAGGGGAAGAGACAAACCTGCCAATAAGTGCAGGACCCACCAAGGTAGAGGAGGAACTTTGTCACAGTGACCTAAACCTTCTTTCCCAAAATAAGTTTGCATGGAACATTTCCAGTAATTCTTCCATATTAGTCAGTTTTAATTTGATAAATTAATGTCTTATACTATTTCTGTAATATTGATACTCCAAGCTGTCCAAAGTATCATTATGGATAGTTAATTTTGGTATTAATGTGAAATCCTGATCTCCCCTCCCCAAGATGATTATAGATTAATTATTGCCTTCTTTAAACAGCTATTAAAGCTGTGTCAAACAGTACTGCAGGCAGGAGCGGCGCCAGGGTTTTTGGTGCCCTAGGCAGGGGTCCTTCCGTGCTCCTGGTCGTTGGCAGCAGTTCTGCGGCGGGGGGGTCCTTCCGTGGCTCCCGGTCTTTGGGGCGCTTCGGCAGTGGGTCCCGGAGCGAGTGAAGGACCCAGAGCAGAATTGCCGCTGAGGGTGGCAAAATGCCACCCCCCCAAATCCTGGTGCCTTAGGCAACCGCCTAGGTCGCCTAAATGGAAGTGCTGGCCCTGACTGCAGGATCAGCTCATATTTGAAAGAGATCATTATTTAAATCCTCTTCTTGGCTTCTCACTTTTCTCTAGCTAACTTCTCTCAGCCACCTCTATGTTTCTGCTTGCTGAATATCATAGTGATAGGAGACCAAGTGCTAGCAATGAAACTTACTTATTACAGGTTCTTTTCCAGCTTTTAACACTCTTTAAAACTACCTTAATAATGACATCTTATATTTACATAACATATTCACTCACCGTTGAAGTGCAGCCAGTTACTTATCTTGGAAGCTCTCTGGGGCAGAGACTGTCCTTTCTCTCTGGCTATGCCAACACAGCCTGAGGAAGTGAGCCTCCCAGCACTGGTCAACAGACTCAGGGTAGCGGGGCTCCCACTTGTGCTCTAAAACTAGTTTTGCAGATAGCGCTTTGAAGTTTTGATTTGGGCATGAGCTCAAGCTCTGAAGCCTGGGGAGAGAAAAATAAATCATCCTTAAATGAAGATTAGGTCTCTTTTCCTCGTCTCTCTTTAATAATAAAAGATAAAACAGTTTCATGACCATCCTTATTAGGATTTATGGTGTGATTAATTTGTTTGTCAACAGTTAAAAAATAAAATGTATTTAGTTGTAATTTATTTATTCCAACAAGTAAATGTAATAGCGATTCACTCTTCCTGCTGTTTCAGTGCACAGCCTTTAACAAACACTTCTGTAAAGCTATTTGTATAAAAGTGAGCCAGTTTTTTTTTTTTTAGAGTTTTGAGAATATTTTACAACGCTAAAAAAAGTCACATTCACTTTTGCTTAGGCCCAGATCTCTAGATGTTCTAAATCGCCATCGATCCACTGGCTTAAATGAATAAACATGAGGATTTGGCCACTAGTGTTTAAAGTATATCTTTTGTTTTTTCCACCCTACAAGACACATGTACTATAAACAGATAACTATGAATAAATGTCCATTTCTGTCTTTCTAATGATCACCACTGTGGGTTACAACCAGAGGTCAAACTCATGATTGCCAGAGCTAAAAGCAGCAGCCTGCCTTTTGAGCTAAGGGAATAATTCTTCTAGCAGGCAGCCAACACATTAACTCTGTGCACTAGTCATTAGATGGGAATGTACAACACACTGAACAGTGGGTTTCACTGGCTTACAAATCAGTAGACTGCTTGAAGTCCTTGTGAGACCTTTGCATCAAGGGCTTGCAAGATTGGGCCCCACATCAATGCGTACAGTGTTTTTTTGCATCCTAAAGGAGAGGAAGGGGAAAAGGCCTCCATTATGTAATTATGATCTCCCCCCGCCCCCTTAGTATGCTCCTTCTGAGCATGGGTCTGATTTTGTGGCATCCTTTAAGTCAGTAGGAGCAAGGAACTCTTACGGAATTCAGCCCTATATTGATTTCTTACATAATAAATAGACTTGAAACCTAAGGAGCATACAATATTTATAAAAAATACTACATGTAACAACCTCATTCTTCACGCCTTATAAACAGTCTTACAAGGGCAGTTTCTTTAGCTGGTATCTTTTTGGGCACTATGTGCCTTTGCATTGTATGTGGAGTTATCTGCTATTTTCAGCTTCAAAATTTCTTCACTTTCCACTTAGATAACCCAAGAACATTAAGACTGTAACTAATTTTAGGGCTTGTCTACACAAACACGTAGTTTGTGGCAAGGCATGGTGTAAATCTACCCTGCACTAGCTTGCCGTGCACTAAGGCTACATCTACCCTTGTAACTAGGGGTGTGAGTCCCAGCTTCCATGAACCTGCTAATTGAGTAGTGTAGTCATGGAAGCACAGACAGCAACAAGTGGCAGCACAGGCTAGCTGCCCTGAGTACACACCTACAGGGTCAAGGTGGGTTTGTACTCAAGTGGCTAGTCACTGCCCTGTGCTTACACTAACTGGTGTGCTAACTAGCCATTTCAGGGGTATACAAGGGGATAACATGCAGAAGATGTATTTGTGCCCCATTATTGAATGCTCCAGGAGTGGCCCATCATTGGTTTTCAAAAGAGCCAAGATTGGGGTGGACAGCTTCCTTCTTGTGGTCTCTTGCTGGGCACAGTTTGGTGCCCGTGTGTAGGTCCTAGACCAGGGATTGGCAACCTTTGGCACACGGCCCATCAGGGAAATCTGCTGATAGGCCAGGATGGTTTGTTTACCTGCAGCCTCCACAGGTTCGGCCGATCGCAGCTCCCACTGGCCGCGGTTCACCGCTCCAGGCCAACGGGGGCTGCAGAAAGCGGTGTGGGCCAAGGGTTGTGCTGGCCAGCTCAACAACTGCACCAAGAACTGCTTACACCTCTAGGTCAGAAGTAGCTGGATTGTCAGACAGCAGATTATCACGGAGTCTTATTTTAATCACAATTATGGTGACGTAAAGCTGAAATAATTTATTTGATGTTACAACAGTATAACATTTGTGTGAGATCAGAATCTGTCCCAGGAACTTTACAGGATGATCAGTGACACCACCTCTAATTCTCTGATCTTGAGTTGAGAGACTGTATACAAATGTGATACTTGAACAGTAGTATGTGCATACAGCAGTATTCTCTGTCCTAAGACATCTGAATGTGTCAACTGACTCACTAATAATAAAAGTGACCTTTTATTATTTGACTGGAAATCTATTAATACAGCTGTAGGCTTTTCCTCTGGCATTTCTCACCACACTGCTGTATTTGAGCACCTCACAAACATTAATGATTTTAGCTTCACAATACTCCTGTGAGTTATGTTGAACTCTGTTTTACAGATGGGGGAAACTAAGGCACAGAGATTAAATGAATTATCCAAAGTGACACAGGAAGGCCATGGCAGGGTTAGGAATGGAACCCAGATCTCCAGCCAAGTTGTGTTAACCATAAGACCTCCGTAGTCTGGGTATCCTCAGGCAAACCTGGACGCCAGAATCTTTTCTGAACTTTGGATATTTGATTTTCCTAATTGGTAGCACCAACTATCTAGGACTCTGCACTTGTTTTCACCATATATTTTCCCAGAATAGTGTCCTTCACACCTACCTAGTGCGTGACTGCTCTTTCTCAAGGTAACTGTGTTCAGAAGGATAATCAGTGAATTGGTGTAAGTGAATACGTATTAGCAGCAAACAGACATGGACTTGAATGTATACATATTGGGCCAGACTCCTACCTGGAGTAGATTTGGTATACCGTCAGAGAGATCTATGCTAGTTTATACCATCTGAGAATCTGCCCTCTTGCATCTCATTTGCCTCTAGTACAGTGGTTCCCAAACTTTAACAACCTGTGAACCCCTGTCACTAAATTGTGAAATCTCATGAACTCCCTCCTAGAAATGAATATTTCCAGGGATTTAAGTTTAAATTTCCTCAGTGTGATGGATGTGCGTGCTTTGCTCTGCATAGTTCTTGGAAGTCCGGAACCACTGGAGAAAGATAGTCTCAGGTCTGGTTTGGCATCAGGTCTGTTTCTGTATTTGGTTTTTAGATGTGCATATGAGGAAAACACTTTCTCGCACAAGTATGTTGTTGAAAATGATGATAAAACTGTAGTAGCTTTTTCTGCCAGAAGGGGGTACTCGTTACTTAAACTCAGCCAAAAGTTGATCAATGACAGATTTCTGAAACTCCTTTTCAGTTCCTACTCACAGGAGATCTCAATCAATTTCTTTTTTTCCTCAGTGTTCAGGATCTGCGTTGAGAAAGTGGTATCATCTAAAGGGTTGTGAATCCAGACATTATTGCCTGACGTAGCTGGAAAGTATTCTCTGAAAGTTGTGCAAAGTCCTTTTTAGGTGTGCAGGTATACTGGTTTTAGTGCACTGATCCAACTGAAGTTTGTATTCTGCCAGGAAGTTATGAAGATTACTGAAACCCTCAGTTTGATTGTTTTTCAAACAACTTTCCCAGAACTGCAACTTCTTTATCATGGATTCAGCTTGCTCTTGCACATTGAAAACTGTTATATTGAGGCCCTGAAGAGAGAAATTTAAGTCTTTAATTCTTGAGAAAACATCTGCTAAATAAGCTAGGCTCTGGAGCCAGATTTTATTTTCCATACAGCTGCCAAGGTGGAAAGGGTGGCTGTTGGGGGACGGGGGCGGGGGGAAACTAGGATTTCCGTTCTAAGCTTAAACAAGTACACAAGGATTTTGCCCTGTGAGAGCCATCTAACTTCAGTATGAGTCAACAGACAATTGTGTATACTACCCACTTCTTCACAAACTGCGTGAAATATTCTGGAATTTGTTGACTATGATTTTGTGAAATTCACTATTTTCACTGCATGGTCCAGCACTTCCTTCAGTCCCTCAGGCATGTGTTTTGTTGGGAGGGCTTGTCTATGGATACTGCAATGAGTTTGAGAGACTTTTGATGCAACCTTTTTTTGTTCGACCTACAAATCCAGTATACTTCCCCGTCATTGGTGTGGCCCCATCAGGGCAAATGCCTAGGCAACGAGACCAATCTATTTCCTTTTCTTGAAAATATGCGTTAGTCAAACTGAAGGTATCTTCTCCAGTTGTACATTCTTCCAGTGGTCGGCAAAACAACAAGCTTTCTTCAGCCATACCTTCATTCACATAATGTATAAACATTAGCAAAATAGCTAGATTAGCTACATCAGTTGATTCATCCAACTGTATAGCATAATATGGACTATTTTTCACTCTGTGTACAATTGTAGTCTCTACATTATTTGACGTCATTAATTCTTCGTGACAACATACTATTGGACAAAGGTACCATGTTAGTCTGTTTTGCAGCCTTTTCTCCGAGCATGCGATGAACTACGTCTTTTATACATGGACCAATCAAGCTTTCTGCTATGGTATTGGCTTCTGATGCTTTTGCTACTCGGTAGTTCATGCGGTATAACGCTTCAAGTGCATTTTCATTATCAGAACTTGCTTTGGATATAAAAATGGTAATGTCACTTTTCCTCTCAGCTAATTTTCTTGAAAAAATCAACAGGCTTGTTGAGTTGTGCAGGATGCCTAGTTTCTAAATGGCGCTGAAATAGAGAAAGTTTGGGGCTGCTGTTTTCTAGAACATCACCACAAATCACATACAGTGGTTTTGGATGTTCTTGATCACCAATACATATAAAGCCATATTTTTATATAATCATTGTCATATTTTCTTTTCTTTGTAAGTGACTCTCCAGGACCATCATGATCATTAGACCTAGATTTTCCACAGTATGGACTTGAGGAAACACTAGCTGATTCTTGCGTCTTTACACTTTCCTTTTTAAGCCACTTATCCATTGAACTGGTGTACAAAAGTTCTAATAAAAATAACACAGAGGGAATGCTAATCACCAACAAACTAGAAAATGAGAAGATTCACTCATGTCTCTTTGAAGCAAAACAGCATTCCAGAGAGAATGACTTGGTATTGAATTAATGAGGCACCTTAACACTGCTACACTGGCCACAACGTGGTTCCGGCTGGTATGGCGTGCAAACACCTGTTCTTCTGCCACCAGTTCTGTCCCTAGGGGTGCCCCGTGAGGGACAAATTAGCCTGGACCACGTATAGTCTGGCCCCTACTCACTCTGCCCTTCATGCCGCCCAACTTCCCCTGTCTGCCAAGGACAGGGGTCTGAGCTGCCACCTGCATGCCTGGCTCCCAGCCGCTGCCCTGCCCATCATGGGGCTCGGGCTGCTGGACCCCGTTGACAGGGGCTCAGGCTGCATGCTCAGCACTCCACTGAGCTCAGGCTGCCGGTCCCTGCTGACTGCCAGGACCTGGGCTGCCCGGCCCCAACTGCCCAGCCCCGCGCTCCATGGGGATTGGGCTGCCGACCCCCAGCTGACTGTTGGGGCTTAGGCTACCGACACCAACTGCCACAGGCTTGGGCTACCTGCCTGCTCACTGACCAGGGCTTGGCTGCTTGCTCAGTCCTCCATGGGGCTCAGGCTGTCTGCCCTGCAACCAGGTCCCACCTGCTGCCTCCCAGGCCTGGGGTCCTTTGGCTGCCATTAGGGAATTTTTTCTGGTGAACCCCCGTAATGTGTGAACCCTTAGGGATTCACAAACCCCAGTTTGGGAAGCACTGCTCTAGTACAAGTGTTACACAGTTAACTTTATGGCATTATTCCTGATTTACAGCCATGGAAAAGAAAGGAGAATCAGGCCATTTATTTTTCATTTGTTAAGATTTGTTCTTGCAGCCCATATTCCTGTGAGTAATCTTTACTCATACAAATAGTTCTACTGACGTCACTTCCTCTTTTTAAAAACAAACAATAAAACAGGTGCAACATTTCCTTTTCTCCTGTTAGCTTTCTTATCCACAGTTCTATAGAAAAGCCACACAATTGGTTTTAATTTAACTACAAGGGCCACATCCACAGTTAGTGCAAAAGAGCACATCCCATCTACACCAGATGAGGATATGACCCATAGTTTCTAATATAGGGAGGAAGAGATCATTAGGGAAAAATAGAAGCTGTAGTCCAAATATTGTTGTAAATACTGCAGTGTAAAACTAGGTGTGTGTATGTGAGTGGCAGCAGAAGTACATGCACCATGTGATGTTATTCTGAGAACTCCTTGCTTTTTAATTGACTAATATAAAATAAGAAATCAAATAAAAATGTAATTATTGCATGGACTCTGTTTTGGCTCAACAGTAACTTACATTCTCCATTTACAAGCTGTGACACTTTTATAGTAGTGCTATAGGTAGGTTGGTGTCAGCACTTCTTTGATAACTCCTAGGTTTCAGGGAATATAAAACTGTAGATAAAAGACTTCTTAATTCCATTGTTGATAAAATGCTATAAAATTGAATCTTCTAGGCAGCTTGTACCGACTGTTGCAGCTTTACGTACAATACATGGCTTTTATAAATGTCAGTTGTTCAGACTTCTGGAAGAGCAAAATATTTAAATAACTTTTTGCAGGAATAAAATGCATACTGATTATTTTCCACAAGTTTTGGGGGAGATATGCAGCACTACCTTGTCACTGCCGTGTGCGATTTAATGATAACATGTAATTTGGCCACAACTCTCTTACTATATTAAAGCTTGTCAGACCATGCACTTCTACAGATAGGATCTTGTCTGTGGTGAAACTTAGGGGAGGGGGAAGAGAATTCTGCAAACTCTGCAAGGTATATGAAGGCTCCCCTCAAGGGGACTGAGGGGCACATACAAAACCCGTGGAGCCTAACAATCTATGGGGGGAAAGGTTGCTCCAACCCATAGATTCTTATATTTCCATCTAGAAAGTGGGATCCTAAGCCAGTGCTGGTGCTAGCCCAGTGGGGGCCCTGAGCAGAATATTTTTGTGACCCTCTCCCTCCCCCCAGCACATGCTAATAATTAATAGGGGGCTTCCTAGACCTGCTTGGGCCCTAAGCAATTGCTTAGTCTGCTTATGCCTCGTGCCAGCTCTGCTTTCCAGACCCAACTTCTTGGTGGCCTGCTTTTATGCAGTTTCTTGCAGCACAGGAGGGAGCAGTGGCAGAGAGATGGGTTTGGAGAGTTTAGGCTTAATGTACAAAAGCCAGTAACGCAGTATGTCCTGTTTCGTAACTAGCTGTGAAATGTGCTTTTTGTTTTGACTGGTTGGTTTGTAGGTCTCTAAATAGGAACAGGAAGGCGACTTGCTGCTGTGCCATTTAGCCTATTAGTTGTTCTCATGCCATCGAGATCCAACTGGAAGTGAAACACAAGCTACATGATATTTATATCTGGAGTGTGATGTGGAATCTTGGCACCTTTTAATTTTAGTTGCATTGAGGGAGGCCTCTCTGGGGGTACTAACCTTCTGCAGAGATCTGAAGGATGTAAAGTTGGGCTAAGGGGGGATTTATAGCTATTGAGGAAAATGTTTTAAATTTTTTTCACCAGACATGTTGGGTGTTGCAAAATGAGCCTGCGTTTTGTGAAACCTAACATAGGAAGAAGAGGTGGAGCTGCTACTCACTGCAGATTATCCTCCTGCTCTGCAGTATTAAGTTCCTTGGTTCCATATATTCTTAGTTTCATGGTCAGGGAATTCTCAGGTTGTTCATTTGCCAACCTCCTCCAACAGAACCTGGGCTCTCCCTTCTCGCTTTTGTTTTCTGAGGTTAGGGGTTGGGGATGAGTATGCAAGTGGCTTCCTCCAGTTATCTTGCTCTTCCTGCACCTTTTCTGTGAGGATCTAACAAAGGGGCCCCTTGCCTCTCACCATAACAGAGGTTGTTCTGGGGCAGGAAGCAACAACATGACTGAGGCACGCTTCTCCAAGTCGTGCTGCTCTGGCTGTTCAAATACTATAGGGCTGAAATACTTATGGTAATGCCACTTATAATAGGATTTCGGGATGGTTTGTTTCAGTTAGCCCAGTTGCAATATGGCTGCCTCATAGTGCTTAAAAGTCTGGGATAGCAGGCATAGAAGGAGTGTTTTCCTGGGCCCACTTAGCTCAGACTGTGGATGGGTTAGCCACCAGAAGGGCCTTACTTGGATTTGGAAGGTGGTATTGGCTTTCGCTGCAGGCTTCCTGATAAAAGAAGATGGGAGAAAATAACTTGCTTCTCAAAGAGCAGTGCAATTTAGTAGGCAATTGTGCCTCTTCAGAGAGAACAATAGTTAAGTGTGGAGATAGACCACTTCCAGTTGTGCAGGCTAATGGAGAAAGAGGCTTGGAAGATTTTTTCCCCCCCAATCCTCAAGCTTCAATGGGGGTATGTGGCCAGGATCTCCATTGGGTTTGGTTGCTGGTTGGAGAGAGGTGAGACAACCAAGTCTGAAGTAATGAATTATTGTAATGTTACATTTATCTTTAAGGAATATGTTTCTGCTTATGATAACCCCACAAATCATCGTGAACTCTTCATGTAATAAATGTACATAATGCTTAGTGATTAGCAAATCAAGTTCTCTTCCTAATACTGAAACGATAAAGTTCTAGTGGGTTTGGAAATGCATTTGCTCATGTCTAGTGCAAATACTACTAAGGAGGGGAAGGGATTATTTAACATGATCAAGGAGTAATGGGCATAGCTGTGGTACTTAACATGTTATGTCTGTCAACTTTAATACAAATTATTTGCAAATACAAATTTCCACTATCTAGTAATGAGATAAAGTTAGAGGCACTATGGTAATACAAATGAAAAATAAATATGTTGAGAGAGAAAAGAAAAACTTAGCCTAAGTATCAAAATTCCTTTCCTTTTGGTGACATCTATGATATTGAAATAATCTTCCAAGGAAAGTAATGGGAGCTCTGTTACTGGGCACATTTAAAACAAGACTTAGGGTGACCAGATGTCCTGATTTTATAGGGACAGTCTCAATATTTGGTTTTTTTTTTTTAATATGGGCTCCTGTTACCTCTCACCCTCTGTCCCAGTTTTTCAAACTTGCTATCTGGTCACCCTCTAGATTCGACAAAGCACCAAAAGCATATCTGATTTATCATGTATTTATCAGAATAGTGTCTAGGCACCCAGTTCAGTTAATAAAATGAATCCTGAATTATTGTGTCTGAACAGACTATTAACTCTTATCCTCCCATACAGGGGAGGATATCTTATAGAACATTATATGTAGGCGTTTAGAGGTCAGAACAGGGTCTTTTTCTTCTTCCTCCCCAAACAGATTGTAGAACAATCTGGCATTGGCAAGAGAATAGACTTAATTACCTGCTAGGCATTTCTATCACTGGTTTCTCTGAACCTGATTTCCAGAATCTTTGGTAGTCATGCATTTGGTAGTAGCAATTTGCATGCTTGCATGGCTAGATTCTGATCTGACTGGTTTTATGTCAGTGTTACTCCGTTGACTTCAATGAAGTTATTCGTCTTATACTACTTTTAAGTGGGATCAGAGTCCAAACATATGACTAATAATCAGAAAATGTTATTTTCTCTTTCATTCACTGAACATAAGCTGGAACTCTATGTAGAAAGTATTTTAAATAACATGGTTGTGAAGCAAAGTTTTATAGTTATGAAAGTATTTAGATAATATCTTTTTATTGCAAAATGTTCTATGTAAGGATTCCAAAGCTGAGTTATTTCAGCACTTTGTGGAGTATATACATAACAATTTTTATTTGAGGGTTTGCATATGTCCATTTTTTACACAGAACAAACTTGTAAATTAACTGTCCTAGCAGTTACACCTTACCAAATAATGTAAACCATAAACATTATATATCCAATTCAAATATCTTTTTCTGATCTTAAAATGATACAAAGAAATAAATCCACTATTAAAGTGAATATTGTTTCCCTATTTCAACACTATAAATAATGGAAAATTGATCCTCCTTAAAAGTGATTAAGGCTAGAATGGAAAAGAATCATTGAAGTTGTATAGATTAATATTCTAAAATTCACTATGCGTGTGGAAGAAAAAAATAATACATAGCTTTAATAAAAATCAAAATAGAGAAATTCTGTTTCTTGGAAAGCTATGCAATCCCTTTCCCCAAAATGTACAGAATTCCAATTTGGATTGCTTAAAATTGCAGAATCCAGATTTGAACAATAACAGATGGATTTTTAGAAAGTACATGTAAATAAGAGACCTTGGGGTATGTTTGAAAACTATAAATCTGTATTTAAAAATCATATGGTGAATAAAATACACACTTA
This sequence comes from Chelonoidis abingdonii, assembly GCF_003597395.2. Classification (NCBI taxonomy): domain Eukaryota; kingdom Metazoa; phylum Chordata; order Testudines; family Testudinidae; genus Chelonoidis; species Chelonoidis abingdonii. The sequence goes on from NC_133775.1 coordinate 26,419,621, forward strand.
TGATATCTGCTTTTTCAATTCTTTATACCGTTGTTTTAGCTCTAATTCTGCTACTTTTTCTTGTGCTTCCCTTTGCTGTAAACTAGTTTTATGGAATGAGTAAGTTTACAGAATTTGTTCTTCTAATAAATAAAATGAAAAGCTTCATGAGAATAGATCCCATGCAGAAGCCATAAGAGTCCTCCAAGTTTTGGCGGACTGTTGATGTCAGAGAGGAATATGCCCAATGATTGTAGAGCGAAAAGCAGGTTCAGAGAAGCTGGCTTAAAGCTGTTTATATTGGCATGGCACTCAGACATTCCTCACTTTCATACCAATTCCCAGCCATTTTCCTGCCAAGCTTACCAGCTTTTTTTCAGACAGTCTCTATGGGTCCTCCAGTTCACTCTTTCACATGCTCATGCAGAAACATTCATACAGATAAATGCAGTCACATTTCAAGTTCTTCTCTGTTGCACCCTTCAACTTATAATCAGATGCAGTGCTCTACCTCTTTGCAGCAAACCAGATTCAGGAGCCCGGAATACAACAGATTATTTTAAAAATGTCGGATAAACAAGTTCGATTCTTCAACAGTAGTTTTCTTTCCTCACTCACTCTTCTTTTTTTCCTTTTCTTTTTTTCCATTCCCTATTTGTACAAATGCCAGACTAGCACTTGAACAGACTGACTTATCCTTACAACACCTAATAGATCAGTGTAGTCACAGTGTCAGTTATAAAGTATCTTGTTTCCTAATTACTTTTCTAACTCACTTTATGGGCTTTGGAACTGGTTCCCAATAGTGCTGCATCCTTTTTGAGTCTGAGAATTTGGACCTGGTACTCCTATTAAAAATGTCTGATGCTTTTAATGTTAATCTAAAGAGACAATTTAACATTCCCCAGCAGACTTACTCAGCCAGAGGAACCCAGGTTGCAAGTCCCTGGTGGCAGAAAGCCTACATGGAGAGGCAGATGTCTCAGTGGCACAAGACTCTGTCAGCCTTTGCTTATTGAGTGGTGTGTCAAAGCTACCCACAGCAGCCCAGAAAGTGGTGAGGCTAGCCATGAAGAGAGGACATGGTCACGGTGCCTTTGAGATGCATTGAGTCTATGTCTCTCCCAGGCTTCCCCTGTCAGAAATGGTCCTGTTGAATGGCATCTAGAAGTGAAAACTGTCTTCCTGTGAGGGAACTGCAAGAGCAGGCAGTAGCAGTAACGCTGGAATACAGGTGTAATTTTCTCCCAGTGCTTCTGAGGATGAATGAAATCCTCTGAGTGTTCATTAGCAAGAGGGGATGGATTATTGGCCTAAGCATCAGGTTTGCAATATATATAGGCTCTTAGGATCTGCTGGTTGAATCTTGGCAGAGGAAGCTCAGCCCTTTGTCTTTGAGGTAGTTAAGTTGCATTCCACTGCAGTTTAATGTGCATGGAACTTTAGAAAACGAAGGTCCTGTGCTCTCTAGACAGATTTATATTTTCAAAATGTGAGAGGCTAGGTCTATGTGTAAAAAATTTCCCAAGTGAAAATGGCCAATATCCGTATAAATGAAAATCTATATCTAGAGAACTCATGGCATATTTTGTAAGCCTAAAGATTTACCTTGGTAACATTGGCCACTATATCTACTCCTCCCTATTTTGCAGCCAGCCAGCCCCCATTGCAGGAGTGGTTGCATTTTAGTAGCTAACCATTAGAACTGTGCAGAGACAGGTAATTCTATTTCGTAGAGGATTTCGGTTGTTTGAAATCTAGTTCCATTCCAATTGGGAATGAAAACCAAAAATTCTAAAATTCTTTGCAAAAGGGAATGGAGTTCCAGGGCAGTTCTTGGGGAAGGGGGTGGGGGTTGCCAAGAATCCAGGTGGCCTCATTGGCAGAAAGCTAGCCAAGGTACTGAACCCTGCCTGGGTTCTGTTGGAACTTCAGCAAAATTGGACTGTCCTTGCAAAATAATCTGATTTTGCTGAATTAGCAGATTTTATTGAAACAGTGCTCTGCTGGAAATTTTCTGATTACCTCCATTAAACATAGATATTGTTTATAAGATCATTTTGGGATTTTTCTGGATTGAAATGTGCTATGTTCATACAAAGCCTTATTTTGTTGTTGAGTATTAATCTGTGGAAGGATTATCAGATAATGCTTAAAGTAATTTGAAATAATCACTTCAGTTATTTGCATGCTGTTTTAAAATGACTTTCTTATATTTAATTAAAAATATTCCATTTTACAGGTGACAATGGCCAATATTGGAATAAATGCAGATCGTTCAATGGAAACCTGTGAAACCATACTTGTTGTTCTCCGAATGGCAACGTGGAATCAAATATTAGATCCCTGGGTATACATTCTTCTAAGGAAGGCTGTGCTGAAAACCCTCTACAAGATTGCTAGGAGATGCTGTGGAATGCACATCATGAACTTGCATATGTGGGAACTCAGCTCCATCAAGAATTCTTTAAAGGTTGCAGCAATTTCTGAGTCACCAGTTAGTTCCAAACAAATAAATCAACAGCCACTTAGCTCAACAGGGCAATAAAATCAAACACAGCGTATGAAGAAATAATGGGAGTGTAATGATCATACCCTGGGAACACCTTCAAATTTGTTAGTCTTTGTGGTAATATGAGGGTAAGTGGTTTGGTATTTGTTTCAGATTGTAAGTGGTTTGGTCTTATTGTTTACCAGTTTGATATTGCTATTCCAAGATGTGCACTTGATTAACTGTGATCACTCTCAAAACACTTTTGGGTGAAAGAAGCGTCTTTCCGAAATGGGGTTTAATCAGACAAGACAGATTTCAGAGTGGAGTTAGTTCCACATTACTGTGCCTGCAGCAGCAAAAACACAATCGTCCACTGACTACAGAGCCCAATGGCAGAAACTGTTAAGCTGGGTGTCGTGAGTAGAGATGGTCACCAGCACTAGGCTCAAGGAGCACGTGAGAAGAGGGAAGAACTTGTTGGCTGGTAACAGACAAGGTAATCTTTTGTTAGATAGTGGCACCTCAGTAGTTAAGTGTCTTCATAGCTTTTTAAGGTCAGAAGGGATAACTATGATCATCTCGTGTGACCTCGTACGTAACATAGAACTCTTCTGAATTAATTCCTGCTTCAAATCCAATAGCTATGGTTAAACAAGAACATATCTTTAAAATAAAAATCCAATCTTGATTTAAAAATGTGCAGTAATCCACTGCAACTCTTGGTAAATTATTCTGATGGCTAATTACCATTAGGATATAATTTCTAAACTTGTTCTAGTTTCAACTTTCAGACATTGGATCTTCTTATACTTTTGTATGACAGATTGAAGAGCCCTCTGCATCAAATTTCTGCTCCTCATGTAGGTACTTATAGACTGTGATCAAGTCACCCCGTCCCTTCTCTTTGATTAGCTCCTTGAGTCATTCACTGTACGGCGTGTTTTCCAGTACTTTAATCATCCCGTGGCTTTTCTTTGAACCCTTTCCAATATTTCAACAGCCTTCCTGAAATGTGGACACCAAACTGGATACAGTATTCCAGTAGCAGTTGCACCAGTGCCAAATACAGAGGTAATATAACCTCTCTACTTGATGTTCCTCTGCTTATACTTTTAAGGATCTCATTAGCACTTGTGGCCACAGTGTTGCCCTGAGAGTTTGTGTTCAGCTGATTATCTTCTAAGACCCCTCAGTCCTTTTGAGATTCACTGTTTCCCCAGATAGAATCCCCCATCCTGTAAGTATGGTCTATGTTCTTTGTTCTGAGATGTACTGTATGACTTTACACTTTGCCATGTTAAAATGCCTCTTTGCTTGCACCGGTTTATCAGGTGCTCCAGATCACTCTGTATCAGTGACCAGTCCTGTTCATTATTTACCACGCTCCCAATCTTTGTGTTGTCTGCAAATTTGATCAGTAATGATTTTGTTTTCTTCCAGGTCATTGATAAAAATGTTAAGTAGCATAGGGTCAAGAACGGATCTCTCAGTGATTGTTTCTGTTTACAATTACATTATCAGACTCAAACTTGGCATGTAGTTTCTCAGGACAGATGAGAATTGTGAGCCCAGTCCTGTAACTCTTACTCATATGAGTACTTCCATTGAGGTCAGCAGCAAACAAATTTAGACCTAAACCCATGTGAGCCTACGTAAAGAACAGAGTTGGTCAAAAAACACTAACACATTTCTTGAAAGGTGCCATAGATGCATCTGCAAAAATATGTGTACAGTACGCCTGTTTTATCTGCAGAGGCCCATGCTGATGCATGCAGACAAGAATTTGCATGAACAAAATGGGCACCTGTGTGAGCAAATGTAGGTGGTGTTTGTGGGAGCAAGGAGTACTCTCAATTTTTGCAGGTGTATTTGTGCCTTCCTTTGCAAACATAGGATTCAAGGCTGAAGGCTGAATGCCTACAGTGGAAGCTGAGTACCTCAGTACCTATGTTGGAGGCTTCCAGGACCTTGAAAAAAGGGCCCTTCACAATTAATTTTACCATCTCATTTTTATATATAGCCTGTATGCTTATTGTTGATCACTCATTTGATACCAAAGTACAATGTAAATTTCAGTTCCAACTGTCTGAATATCATTTGTTCAATATTATGAAAATAAAAAGTACAGTAATTTACATTCCTATGTCCATTTAAGTAATGCTACTAGTTGCAAATTATTACATGCCAAGGATCAGCTGAGTATTTGGGAAGTCCTTGTACTAACACTAGGTAGATATTCATTTTTATACTCATAAGGGTATCATCCTCCCCCCATTGAAGTCAGTGGCAAAACTCCCCTTAACTTCAGTGAGAATAGGATCAGGCCTGTGGAGGCTGTGGGAATTCACACAGGATTGTGCAGTCAACCTGTGACGTTATTATGTAATAGGCAGGCTTTCTTGAAGAGCAAGAGATTGATACGAATGGTAGCATTGCTATGCAGGATCTACTGAATATGATCCATAGGAGAAGCATGTACAGCTGCAGTCCCCAGTGTTACCTGAGGTTGGATGAAACAGGTTGTAAGAAGTGGTTGAGTGTAGTGGAATAATCAACTTTGCCAGGTGATTGAAAGGTGTATCCTTTCTCACATTTTTCAGCAAAAGACATATGACTGGCTTGGATGCGGAGAGAATTATTAACCAATGCACATAATTCATCAAAGACAAAAAAGCACTCAATAAGCACTTATTAGTCATCATTGTAACATAACTGATCATGCTTACTCATTTCCTTCTAAAAACAAGAGAAGAGTAATGGAGAAGAAGTTTTGATTTTGTGACTGTACTGTGTTATTACAAAATGGAGGTAGAGTAGAGTTTCTAAGCAGGAAAGAGTTGCTTCTGGGTGGAAAACAATAGTGTTAACTTCACCTACTTCACTTCATATAACTCTTCCACTTTGGCAAATTGTTGGTCCAAAATCAGTGCTGATCCTCTCCATGTGGTTGTGTTGAAATGAATGTAAGTATGATTTAGTGCTGAATGTGTCCTCCTTACTGTACACAACCTGTTGTAAATGTGTGTGGTAACATAAATAAGTTGCTCATCCTTTTGGGGTGAGAATTTTGCTTCATTGGCTGCAGAATAATGTTAGACTGAGATACTTGACAAGTGAATGAAGCATATCTGCAGTCCATTGTATTGTGAATAAATATAGCTTGTGTACTTTCATACTGGCTGAATTGTAAAAAGGTTTAACTTTATATGTATATGTGTTTTCATATATTCTGTGTATTGATATCTATTGAATGTAAATTGTAGAGCCTCATTAAACTTATTAAAACAATGTCTTGAGAGTAATTATATTTTACAATGATGATAAAAAAACTAAAATACTGAAAAATAATTTATTACAGCTTTTAATCATATCTCTTCATCATGAGAGGCATATTGGGTTCTCGACAGTCAGTAAATTTCAGTTTTGGTAGCAGAGTGCTTTGAATAATTAAAGCTGAATCCTTGTTCATGTTAATTTCATGAATAGCCCCAGAGAAGTAAGTGGGGGTGGTGCTGTAAGTAGGGCAGGCAGAATCTGGCTCTGATGTCCTAGTCTTGCAAGATGCAGTTCCCACTGGAGTTGATAGGGTTCAGCATATTTCCAGAAGCACCCAGTTATCGCCCCACAGAATTGGGCCTTCTACAGGGTAGAACTTGGAACTTCAAGGAATTTCATCTTTGGAGGAGACAGGCAAAATAAGTGGGATTTTTATTCAAGCACCTGTAATTAAATCTCTGCAGACTGTATAGCCTAAAATATAGCCTAACCTCTGCAAGCTCCACTAAGTGAGGTTTATGACTTAAATAAATCTTTTACTCTTACTGTTTTGTTTTGTGCAGGATGGAATAGGGTGGGAGGACATGGTAAGACCCATTTTATTTCAACTCCATTAATCTGACGACGACAACAGCAAAAAAAAAAAAAGAACAAAGCTCTCTGTTCTCACTTCGGTAAGATAGATCTTCCAACTCCCAGTTGTGCGACCGTGGCTGGGAGGAACAGTCCTTTCGTTTGGAACAGAACAGTGTTACTGCCCAAGAATAGAATATTTGAAAGTTGGCCAATCTTAAATAGTGGCAGCGCAAAGTTCTGAACTGGTATGCATGAAGATCCCTTATTCTACGGGAATGGAAATAAGGGACTGGTGCAAATAAATATTAGCAGCAGCATTTCATATTCTTGAGAGAGTCCTTAACTATTAACTCCTGTGGAGGATAATAATGCGATAAAATTGCAATACACACTTGCAATAAGAATCTGAATGTATACTTCAGATGCCAAAATTGCACAGTAGTAATACATTGATATGTCAGTTAAAAACAAAATGCAGTTAATCCTACCTTTTATGTAAACAATTTTCAATGGTAGCTGAGTTATCAGAACACACAGTGTGTGTTGGGAGTTAAGCATGCATATGGACAGCCCATTAGCAGTGATCAGGGTTATGCAGGTGCATCAAATGAGAGACTATATTGTATCTATTGAAGCATGGATAGTTAGCGCTAGCCAGCTTTCTACATGATAGGGAAAGGGTACTTATTTCTAGGTTGCAGTAGTTACAGTAGTCATAATACAGATGCTGTACAGTGGGGAAGAAAGCTATGTTGCAAAAAAAATAGTGAGAATGGGTATTGGTGATTACTTGGAGGGTAAAAGTAAATGTGCTGTAACATCCTTTCACTGCATATGTGCCTCTGGAACTCAAGTCTGTGCAACTTAGTGGCCAGGCCCAGAGTGCTGGAGGGGAAAAGAAGCTGGGAGAGAGCTACTAAGCATAAAATATTCCCTTCTTAAGGAGTTTACAAGACATTGCTTCATAGGTTATTGCGTACCCACCAATGCCATAAATGTCTGCTCCATCTAAGTTTCCCCTCTCTCCTGCAATCTTTTTGATGACCAGAATACCTTTTGGAGGGGGGAGGCTGTTAGTCCTTTCAATCTGTCAGAGGCAAACAGCTGGCGCCCTGTGGTGGTCATTTAGCAACTGGCTGCTGTTTGCTGCATCTTCCTGTCAGTTGAGTATTTTTAATTCCTCTTATATTTTCTTCCTAGTTTTTCATTTCTTATGCCTGAGATACCACATTCTCACTTCATTGAAAGGCTTTTATTTTCTTTTTCATATTTAATAGATCACTCAGGTCCTACCTAAGTCTGCTATATTTGGGATAAACGAGTTACAATTTAAAAACATTCTAAATTGCAATTACTTTTAAATAAAAGAGATTGTTGTAAAATCTAATATCAGAGCTGGATATCTTGTAGTACCACACTCCAAAATACTCTCATTTGATATTTTCATCCAAAAGTAATTTATTTTAGAACCATTGCAGTTTATATGGAGTAAACTTCTCTTTTCTAGGCTGAGGCTCAGACTCCTGAGATTAACTCAAAACAGGATTTAGGAGCTTGAATCTTTTAATTGCTTTTGGAAAATTTTACCCCCCAAGCAAATCCTCGGCAGGGTCCAGGTATGGCTCACTTAATCAATTCCCTGCCTTTGCAGGGGCCTGGGGCATTGGTGCACCTCCATCCCTCCTATTTTCTGACTGTGGGACATAATAGTTTGGTCTCCTGTGGGCTATCATACTTTGCTCTAATTTCAGTTGTTGAGTTTAGTGTGCAGGTGCTGGCTAGTGCTGATGGACTGTACGATATGGAGGTCAGGCTAGTGCTGATGGACTGTACGATATGGAGGTCAGACTAGATGATTTCGTGGTCCCTCCTGCCCTTAAACTTCATGACTCTAAATCAGTCTTGACTTATCAATATTAACTCAAACTTAAAAATATTTGGATCAGTTGCCAACACTAGTAAATAATTAGAGCTGGATGAATAATGAGAAAAATGTTAAATCTGACTGAGTTCGATACAACCATAGTTGCAATTCATTTTCCCTTTACTATTCAAGCAGCTTGGATTTGTTTACACAAATGTTTGGGTAGGTACCTTTATTCTTGTGAATACAGGAGGTATTCATGTGCAAATAAATATTTAAGTGAGCATATTAACAAGTGAACGGGCATATTTGCACCAGAGTGCTTGCCTGATCTGCTACACATATATATGCTCAGTTATTTGATGGCAATATGGTAGGAGACAAGTGAATGTAAATTGTGCTAAACAGCCTTATCTTTCTCACTCCCACAGACAGAAAGGAAAGTGAATATTTTAAAATCTGGGGTTTGTGTTAAACAACGCAGCTAAATGTAATAATTATGAATTATTTATATTTTACTAGTGCCTAGAGATCCAAATCAGGATCGTGGCCCAAACCCTATTGCGCTAGGCACTGTACATACCTAAGTACAAACAACATAAAGACAGATCCTGATCCAAAGGGACTAACTTCTAAGGCCCCAATCCTGCAAACACCGATTAATGTGAGCTTTACATACTCTAAAGGCCCCTTGAAATCTAAGGCAGTACTCGCAGTGCGTAAAGTTAAGCATGTGCAAGCATAAGCAAGCCCTTTTCCTCTCTTTTTGGCAAAAAAGGACTGGAAAAGATTGTGCTTTAAATTTCCCAGGCCAGCTTTTCCTGTAGTGTTTTTTTCCTCCTTGAAGTTTTCCCTTCTTTTCTAGAGATCCAATGCCCTAACATTTCTTCAACATTTGCTGTTTATAAAGGCCCGGTTGTCCAATCAGGGAAGAGAAACCGTATCATGTGACTTAGTATTCAAACTGTGTGACTGCTTACCTAAGTCCTAAATTTCAAACATCCTAAGAAGTACTCACAGCTTGTTAACACGTTTAATAAAAATCTGACCAAAAAGTGCTTGCTATTAATAGTTTAATCTGCTCTACTTGCTGCTGCTTTAAGAAAAGATCAACACTACCTCCTCCTTTCCTTCATTTTCCCACTTAGGATGACCAATGTTGTAGCTCCCATATAAAACATGTAATCAGAATAACAGTTAAAATGTAAGAAAGTTAAAAATGTCATTCCCTATGTAATTAAAAAATCTAATTGTTAACACAAATCAGTTATGGTGCTGTGAATGTACTTAGTACTTCATTTTTTCATCACACACTGATGGAGACTTTTTAAAAATAAGTATTTATTGCCTGCAGTCACAAGGAATATAAACAGGTATCTGTGTTTAATTTCAGCACCATGGTTGCAAAACAAATATTCTCTATCGAAATGGGCTTTACAAAAATAAAAGCATGAAGGGAAATGGAATGACTTACTGCCTGTGTTAAAGTAACACTTGAGCTATTTGAGGACACATTGTAAAAATATTACTGCTATAACTTACAATAAATGTACATATATTGTATAATAACCCATAATCTACAATACCTCAGCTCTGCTGTAATCCCCTTCATTGTGTATATGGTATCTTTAATGGTCTTGACTGGCATATGATCTTTTAATGCCAATGTAGCAATAAATAACTTGCATAGTCAACAGTTCTGTTTGTCTTTAGTTAAAATTAGTTACTAAAATAGATATTTACAACCTACAAGAAATTCTTCCTCAGATTATTTCAGTTTTTAAGGTAAGTCAAGTTTTTGCTTTAAACATTGAAGGGACACCTTCAACAAATAGTCTCGGTTTTAGATTTGAAGTCTGGATCTCTTTCGAGGCTGGACAGTGGGCCATACTCAATGCAGGCCGAAAGCAGTCAGAAGTCCTAGCCAAATTCAGAGGTGGTTGTACAGAGGTAAGGTACATATGTTGAAGGGCAAAAGACAATAGTGTGGCAGGAAAAGCAACTAATGCTGTAAAAACTAGTCAGTTAAAGTAGCTTAGGGTGACCAGATAGCAAGTGTGAAAAATCAGGACAGGGTGTGGGGGGTAATAGGTGCATATATATGAAAAAGGCCCTGAATTTCAGGACTGTCCCTATGAAATTGGGACATCTGCTCACCCTAAAGTAGTTCCTTACATTGATTTAGCACTACGTCTAGTTCCTCTGTGTGCCTGAATGAAATGACATCACGGGGGCTGAGGAGACGGAATACTGACCTGCAGGCAAGGCACTAACATCACAAATGCAATTCATGAGCTTGTCATAAACAGATAGCTAAGGGTTAATGTCTCTTTCACCTGGAAAGGGTTAACAAACAGGGATCCAAACACCTGACCAGAGGACCAATCAGGACAAGATACTTTCAACCCTGGGTGGAGGGAAGTTTTGGGTGTGGGTCCTTTGTTCTGGTGTTCTTCTCTCGGGGGGCGGGGTCTGAGAGAGACCAGACATTACTACAGGCTCTCTAAATTTCTGTTCAAAATAGTAAGTAGAAAGGTGGTTTAGGGTTTTTTTTTTTTTTTTTTTTTGAATTGTTTTACTCTATTTGCAATTGTGGATCTGGCTGGTTAACTTTTATATGTGTAGTTGCTGGAATATTTGATTTGTATTGGTACTGGGGGAAAGTTTCTTTCTAGTGTCTGTAATATTTACATCTTGAAGTTAAGAGATAATTCTTTATTTTTTTCCTTTCTTTTATAAAAGATTTCTTTTAGAGAACTGATTGATTTTTCCTTGTTCCCTGTTTTATCCTAGGGGATTGGGGGTAAACTCACCAGGACTGGTGGGGGAGACAGGAGGGGGGAGAGATACAAGGAAAACAGAGAGAGATTCTATCTGTTTGCCTCTTTGTGGAAGAGAGGACATGCTTCTTTGTATTGTGATTTAAAGAGTTGAATCAGTAATCTCTCAGGTAGCCCAGAGGGGAAATTCTGGAGGGAGAAAGTGGGGGAATGGTTTATTTCTCCTTGTTTTAAGAATCCAAGGGATTTGGGTTCTTGGGGTCCCCAGGGAAGGTTGGGGAGGTCAGAGTGCCCCAAAACACTATATTTTTGGGTGGTGGCAGTGCTATCAGATCTAAGCTGGTAATTAAGCTTAGAGGAATTCATGCAGGTACCCAGATTTTGGACGCTAAGGTTTAGATTTGGGAATTATACCTTATGACAGAGCTGTCATAACTTGGCTGCTCCATGTCCCATGCACCCAGGAGGGCTGGAGGGGTCAGCCAGTGGATCTGCATAACCTCAGATCTACTTGTTAAAACTGCTCCCCTTTGACGTCCCAAATCCTCTCTGCATTACTGTGGCTAAAGGCCTCAGAGCCTCTGTACGCACTCTACAACCTTCCCTTACCATCTAGCCCAGGAAGTGAAAATGCACGACTTGCACAGTCTTTTGGCCTTTGTAAATTGATTAATATGAAATGGCCAGTGTTCCCAGATTTATGGTTCTGTATAGTGTACCACTAAGAACCTTCTGAGGTTCCAAAAGAGCAGGGGAACAGTCTTGAACAATACGAATTCCTGAACATGCCAGTTTAGGGAGCATTCTGCATCTACGGAATCATGCCTCATCACAGAATCCCTAGTTACCTTCTTAAAATCACTGAGTTGGGCAGATCCTCCTGCTCTTCTTCTGGCCTACATACATCCAGAGCCCTTGCCACCAGCTACTAAGAGCATTCACTGAAAAGGGTGAGGGGACTGCAGTAGTGATTTCGTTGTTAAAGCTAAAAAACCAAAACAAATACCACCCTTCAGGTCAAAGCTTTGAAAATACAACATAGCACATTAAAAATCTTATTCATTGCTGAAAACAGCACTCAGAAAAGTCAAAGTGATTTTTAAGATGTATTACACATTAAAATAACTCATTCACTGCTGGAAATTTATCTCGCCCCCCCAGGGTGACCCCCATGTCTTATACCTCCCTGCAAATACTTCTAACAGGCAGTCACTTCTACTCTTGCGCTATGATGCCAGGAGAATCAGAGAAGGGTAAGGGAATGGCACTTGGAACAGTAGCCACGGAGAAAAAAAAATGAGGACATCATTAAGAACCTGTACCCCCAAAATATGTATTTTTTCATTTTGTGTACTGTACATGAGAGCTTTGTCACATCATTGTAGTGACACTTCCTGAGCCACTCAAGGCTGATATATATATTGTAACAAAGTTCCTCCTCTGCTTTGGTGGGTCCTGCACTTATTGGCGGATTTGCTTGCCTCAGAGATTCATGGCAGCCCTCAGTTTGCCACTTTCATGGCTCAAATCTGCCATACACTCAGCTAAACTCATCACTGTCCAGCATGGGGAAAAGGAAGAAGAACAATCCCCACAGTCTCTGCTGATCCACCAAGTGGGTTGGGGAACAGATCAGAGATCTTCCCTCTGGTGGAACCCACAGTCCAGGTCAACTCCTGCTATGTCTGATCAGGAGTTGGGAGGTTTGGAGGGAATCTAGGCTCGACCTCTACTCTGGGTTCCAGCCCCAGACCCTCTGGATCGAGCTGTCTAGATTGTCTCCTGTAACAGCTGCGTGACAGCTACAACTCCTTGGGCTACTTCCCCATGGCCTCCTCCCAACACCTTCTTTATCTTCAGCACAGGACCTTCCTCCTGGTGTCTGATAACACTTGTACTCCGCAGTCCTCCAGCAGTACGCCTTCCCACTCTCAGCTCCTAGTGCCTCTTGCTCCCAGCTCCTTGTGCATGCCTCATTGATTGAGGTGAGGTCCTTTTTAAACCCAGGTGCCCTGATTAGCCAGCCTGTCCTAATTGGTTCCAGCAACTTCCTGCTTGTTCTGGAACTGCCCCTGTTACCTTACCCAGGGAAAAGAGACCTGCTTAATCTGGGACTAACATATCTGCCTTCTATCATTCTTCTGTAGCCCTCTGGCCTGGAGGCTGCAGGAAGGCAGAGGGCTGCTGCTGCTGCTGAACATTGGCCCTCCTTGCTGCTGTTGCTGTTCTCCCAGCTGCTCCCTTGGCTGGGCCAGACACCACCACTTCCACCTCACCCACCCACTTCTCTGCTACCCTTTAGTTGGCTGGCTTCTGATCCCCTCACCCCCCCCCCCCATCCTCAACTGCTGCTGTTACTCCACCTACAGCCCTGGGGGGAGGGGAAGGCGGCTAAACGCCTGCTTTCCAGAGAAGGAGGGGAGTGAGGGACCCCAGCTCTTGTTGCTGAGGACATCATCTGAGCGGAGTCTCTCCTGTCTGGACACCAGACCACCACCACCTGGAGCTGCTGGGTCTACTGTGGCTGTTGCTGGGGAGCTGTCAGAGTCTCGAGGAGAAGGAGTAGGAGGATAAGAGGACCACCCGCTGCTGGAAGACCACGTGAGGACCACTGTGGAGGGGGCTTTTCTGGACTGAGTATTTTTTTGAACTGTGCTTTTGTGGTGGGGGTTTGGACCGTGTCTGTTGGGACGCCGGGGATGTGGCGTGGAGCCTGCACCCGGTCCATCCGTGTTCCCTTTGCCCCCACCACCATTGTTGCCCCCTCCACCACCCCCGCTGACTGGTTTCCTTCTGCTTCGGCCTCCTGCCTCTGGGACTGAGCTGCTCGCCTGGCTCAACACGCCCACTTCCACCATTGAGCCTGCAGCAACAGCAGCCAAGCATTGACTTTTTTGCACAAATGCCCATAGGTGCACCCCCCCCACCTCCTGGACTGACTCGCCTTTCCTGTGCCTTATTTGTCTGCCCCACCTGTTTCCCTCTGTGACCCTGATTGTTCTGCCCCAGCCCTGCAGCTAACTCCGTGGTCCCTCCCCTCATGAGTCCATGCCCTCTCCCATGCGCTTGTGCCCTTCCCCCATTTGAGTTTGCCCTTGCTCACTGCACTCCCCTATGCCGTTGGCCCCCCCATATCCCCTAGTGCAACTGGAGGAGCCGGAATCCCCTCTGAATCGGTGACCTGACAACTTCCTGCCCCTAATGCCTTGGTTGCTCCCCACGCCCCTTTAGCCCTCTCCTTCTGACACCCCCTCCCCTGCCTGCAGCCTAGTGGGGAGGGGTGGTCGCCTCCTCTCCTTCCCCTCCCCTCGCTGTTTTTCCTCCTCCCCGCTCTCTTTATGGCGGGGAACGTGGCAGGGGAGACCCCTCGTGATGCTCCCACCGCCCCTCCTCCACCTGCCCCTGTGTCCATTTCCCAAGCCTCTACCTCAACCGCTGCTGCCAATCCACCTACCACCTCCCCTGCTGGGGCAATGGCGTTGGCGAGTACCGGGAAGACCTCCGCTGCTGCCATGTCCCTCCCCACTTCCGATTCGGGGGGAGACCCCCCCAGCCAGTGGGAAAGTTCAGGGTGGGAAGAAGGGTAAGGGCCCCGCTAGAAAGGCCAGGCCATCCATGGCAGGCACTGCCCCCGCTGCCGCAGCCCCGCTACCGGCTGCGGCGTCCCTCCCCGCTACTCCCTCCACCAGCTCCATGGGTGTCCCTCCCCCGTCCCCCAGAGCGTACTCCCAGATGGCGGCGGCCCCCCCGCCTGCCGCTGCTCCTCCAACCGCTGCTTCTGCTACCATCTACAGTGGCCGGGGCCCCTTCCCCACCTTGACCAGCAAGCACAGCATCCATTGCCTCCTGGTGCCCGCCTCGCCCCACGTGGATACCTACGTGCGGCCGTTGGAGAGGGTAGTGGGGCCCATGGCCATTGTGGCGGCCTCCAAAATGTACGGGAGGGTGGTCGTCTTCCTGGCATCAGAGGCCGGAGCCCAGGACGCGGTAGAGACAGGCCTGGCGGTGGGGGGTGTGTTTGTCCCCCTGGAGCGTGTTGGAAGACCTGGGGGTCCATTTGATCCTGACCTCCGTCCCTCCCTTCCTGCCCAATGCTGTCCTGCTGCCCGCCCTTTCTGCCCTGGGGCGCCCCATCTCCTTCATCATCCCTCTCCTGTTGGGCTGCAAGTACCCCACCCTCCGTCACATCCTCTCGTTCCGCCGGCAAGTGCAGCTTCAACTGCCGCTGGCGGCCTGTGGTGGAGAGGTGCTCAAGTGGTCCTTTCTGGTCCTCTACCAGGGAGCCCACTACCGCGTGTATTATTTAACGGGGGAGGCCCGGTGCTACCTTTGCCGGGTGATGGGGCACATCTGGAGGGACTGCCCCTTGGTCCAGCATGGAGGAGTGTCCGGTACCCCCGAGCCCCGGCAAGGCGTTGGCCCTGTCATCACCAATACCCCTGGCTGCCCGGCACCCAAAGCTGCCCCTCGTCCTTCTCGGCCCACCGCTGTGGAGGAGGGTTCGGCGGAGATACCGCCGGACATGGGAGAGGGCTCGCCCCAGGGGGAATCCTCCCTCATTCCTGCTACCCCACCATTGCCTCCATGAGTCCCTGAGCTATTGCCCTTGCCCCCTGACCTGACCCCTGTTAGCCAGCCCCCGGATGATGCCATGGAGGACTGGTCCTTAGTGCAGGGGAAGTGGGGCAAGCGGAAAGCTCGGACCCCGTTACATCCTTTAGATTTGGAGACCCCCCGGAAGAGCAGGAAGGAGGGCACCAATGACGAGCTCTCTGCCTTGCCCCCTGAAGACTCCAGTTCTGTGGTGCCAGCTGGGGACACTGTGGTAGCACCGGAAGGTGACAACATCTCTCCTCCAGGGTCCCTTCCCGTGGAAGCCCCCGAGGGACCCTCTCTCGCCCCCTTCCCACCCGAAGCCCCTGCGAGCACCGAGGTGGGCGTTGCCTCGGGTGCTGGCAGGGAAGGCCCTGGGGTGGTGGACGGTGATCTCCCTTCCATCTACAAGGAGATCGAGGCCCTGGGTCTGACCCCGGTCACGCAGGGGGAGGACGACCCTCTGCCGGCGGACCTCGATCTGGGCGACCTCACCCCGGTCCTCTTGGCCTTGTATTCCCTTCCCCTAACTGCTGCTTCTGCTCCCTCCTCTGAGAGTCCCCTGGAATATTCCATCAGCCCGGCTGCAGGTGGCACCCTGCTGACAGCCGCCGAGCCCATTGAGGCGACGGCTGGTGCCCCGCTGCCGGGACCCGGTTCCCAGGGGGTGTCCCTTTTGGGTGTGGAGCACCCAACCTCCTTCCCGGGTAGGGATGCCCTTGATGACCATCTGTCTCCTGATGCCGGGGCTACCGCCCAAACCATAGTGGCTGAGCCCGGCATCTTTGGGGGTCTCCTTCCCACTCCCCAGATCTCCAAGCCTAACCAGGAGGGGCCACCTTCCAGCATCCTGACTATTGAGGCTCAGGATCCTACTTCTGCCCCCCTCCCCGATTCTCTTCCTGATCCCCTCCCTGCTCCTGTCCCCTGCCCTATCCCTGATGCCAGCCCTGTCCTTGTCCCGTCCACCTCCCATGATGCCATTGCCACTCCTGGGGATGCCCCCCAGGGAGCGGTTTTTGAAGTTTTCCCCCATCCTGACCCATCAGGGACTGCTGTTTTCCTTCCGCTGCCCCCTGTTGAACTGAGGAGCAGGGCAGGTTGCGTGGTGTCAGCCCATCGGACGCCACGTCGGGGGTCTGCCCGTTGCCTGCCCACCTTGGTGGGCCATGGGGCTGTGATGGGGGCCCCCCTGGGGAATGGTCGTAGATCAGTGACCCCTCTCCCCCATGCACTGAGGGAGGAGCTGTGGGAGTTCCTTGAGGACGTCCATGGCTCCCATAACAAAGTCCAACTTGCGCTTTAGTGGTGGGGGGATTTCCATCAGATCCTCCGGGCTGCGAGGACCCTCGTGGGGGAGGGTAAAAGGACCGTGAAGGAGGCCGTCGCGGCCTACCAGCGGGTCCGCCTCTTCCGCGACTCTTTACTCACCTATGGGGTAAGTCATGGATTGCTGCGCGGCCCGACGGAGGCCTTGGGCATATCTGCCGGCGAGGATCCCCCTAGCCCTCCTCATGGCACCGATCATCTTGCCACATTAAACACCCAGGGCTGTAGGATGGGTCTCCGCAGGAGCCAGGTGCTCTCCTTCCTCCAGGAGGGGGGGTACTCTGTGGTTTTACTGCAGGACACCCATACGGATCAGGCTGTTGAGGCTAGCTGGCGGCTGGAGTGGGGTCTACTTTAGCCACTTCTCGGTTCGCATGGCTGGAGTGGCGACCCTGTTCTCCCTTGACCTATGGCCTGAGGTGCTGGGAGTAGCCGAGGCTGTTCTGGGCCACCTGCTACACCTCCGGGTCCGCATGGAGGGGCTTGTGGTTAATCTTGTCAACGTCTATGCCCCGACATCGGGCCCGGAGAGGTTGCATTTTTATCAGCAAGCGTCCGCATTCCTTGGCTCCCTGGATCCGCGTGAGTGCCTGGTCCTGGGAGGGGACTTTAACACCACCCTCGAGGAACGAGACCGCTCGGGGACCGAGCAGTGACTGGCCGCCTTGGACGTCCCCCGAGAGATCGTCGAACGCCACTCCCTGGTGGATGTCTGGCGAGACCACCACCCGGACGATGTCTCGACGTTCACCTTCATCCAGGTGGAGGCCCATTGGTCGCACCAGTCCCGGCTGGACCACATTTACCTGTCACATTTCCACCTTTCACAGGCCCACTCCTCCAGCATTTGGCCGGCCCCCTTTTCAGATCACCACCTTGCCACAGTGATGGCCTCTCTCTGCGCGGAGAGGCCGGGGCAGGCCTATTGGCACTTTAATAATAGTTTGCTGGAGGATGCGGGCTTCGTGGCGTCCTTCCGGGAGTTCTGACTGGCCTGGCGAGGGCAGAGGTGTACCTTTCCCTCGGCGTGGCGGTGGTGGGATCTGGGGAAGGTGCACGCCCGGCTCTTCTCCTGTGACTACACGTGGGGCGCCACCGACGGAGGGATATGGCTATAGGGCAGTTGGAACGGGAGGTCTTGGAGCTGGAGAGGCGTCTGGCCGCCAGCCCTGAGGATCCATCCCTCTGTGGAGCATGCCGGGAGAAACGGGAGGAGCTCTGGGCCCTCGAAGGCCATCGGGCCTGGGGTGCCTTTGTTCAATCCCGCATCCACCTCCTTCGGGAGATGGATCGCGGCTCCCGCTTCTTCTATGCACTGGAGAAAAGGAGGGGGGCCAAGAAACACGTCACCTGCCTCCTGGCGGAGGACGGCACCCCCCTCATGGATCCGACGGAGATGCGCAAGAGGGCCAGGGTCTTCTACGCGACTCTTTTCTTCCCAGATCCGACCGATCCTCACACTTGCAGAGTGCTCTGGGACGGTCTCCCAATGGTCAGCACGGGCTACCAGGACTGGCTAGAGCTGTCTCTCACTCTGGCCGAGTTCTCAGAAGCCCTCCGTCCCATGCCCACCAATAAATCTCTGGGCATGGACCGGCTGACCGTGGAGTTCTACCACGTGTACTGGGACGTCCTCGGCCCAGACCTGGTCACCGTCTGGGCCGAGTCTTTGCAGAGCGGGGTCCTCCCTCTCTCATGCAGGCAAGCCGTGCTCGTCTTATTGCGGAAGAGGGGAGACCTCCGCGACTTACGAAATTGGCGTCCCGTCTTGCTCCTCAGCACGGACTACAAAATCATTGCGAAGGCCATCTCGATGCGGCTAGGGTCTGTGCTGGCGGACGTGATCCACTCAGACCAGACCTACACCGTCCTGGGCTGCACGATCTTTGATAATCTGTATCTGGTCTGAGACCTTCTGGAATTAGGGTGTAGGGATGGTCTGTCGTTCACCCTCTTATCCCTGGATCAGGAGAAGGCGTTTGACAGGGTGGACCATGGGTATCTCCTCAGCACTCTGCGAGTGTTCGGCTTTGGACCCCGGTTTGTGGGTTTCTCTAGGTGCTGTAAGTTCTGCAGAGTGTCTGGTCAGGCTCAACTGGACCCTGACCAAGCCAGTCAGCTTCGAGCGAGGGGTGCGGCAGGGGTGTCCCCTCTTGGGTCAGCTGTATGCTCTGGTGACTGAGTCCTTCCTCTGTCTCCTCCATCAGAGGCTGATGGGGTTGGTGCTTCAAGAGCCGGAGCTGCAGCTGGTCCTGTCAGCGTGTGCCGACAATGTGCTCCTCGTGGTCCAGGACCCTGGCGACTTGGTGCGAGTGGAGGCTTGCCAGGCCATCTACTCGGTAGCCTCCTCCGCCCGAGTCAACTGGGTCAAGAGCTCTGGCCTGGTGGTTGGGGGTGGGTGGCAGGCGAGCTCCCTCCCACCAGTGCTCCAGGCCATCCGGTGGAGCACGGGTCCGCTGCTCTATCTCGGAGTTTACCTTTCTGCCACGCATCCATCTCCGCCTTCAAGGGAGGGCGCTGGTGCTCAATCAACTAGTCCTGTCCGTGCTCTGGTACTGGCTCAACACCTTGGTCCCGGCCCCGGGTTTCCTGGCCAACCTCCGGACGATGATTCTGGAGTTCTTTTGGTTGGGGATGCACTGGGTCTCTGCAGGGGTCCTCCACCTGCCCCTGGAGGAGTGGGGGCAGGTCCTGAAGTGCTTACACACTCAGGTCCATGTCTTCCGCCTCCAGGCCCCGCAGAGGCTCCTGTATAGTACAGGTAGTCCAGGGTGGAGCGTATTGGCGCACGCCTTCCTCCGCCGCGTCCGAGGTCTCCGATACGACCGGCAGCTCTTTTACCTCCATCCGAGAGGTCTTCCATGAGACCTCTCCGGGCTGCCGGTATTCTACCAAGACATCCTCCGGACCTGGAAGCTCTTTTCAACGACCAGGTCCATGGCGGCCACCACTGGGGGCCAATCTCCTCGCGGAGCCCCTGCTACACAACCCCCAGCTTCATGTGCAGGTGGTGGAGTCCCCCGCGGTGCGCCAGAGGCTGGTCTTGGTGAGAGTTACCAGGGTCAGAGACCTCCTGGACTACGACTGGGGAGACTGGCTGGATCCCCTGATGCTCGCTCAGCACATGGGACTCTCCAGACCTCGTGCTCCCCGGCGCGTACTTCAGGAGGTGAAGGCTGCTTTACTGCCCGCTGCTCAGGCCTACCTCGAGCGGGTCCTGCGAGAGGGCATGCCCTGCCCACCCTCCACCCCAGACCCTGTGGATATTTTTATCGGACCCCTGCCCCGTGGACCTAATCGGCCCCCTCACCCTTTCACTGAGAGCCAGCTGCATGATCTGCAGCCGGTTCTGTTCCAGGCCGTGCCACGGAAACATCTGTACACGCTTGTGCTCCACACTCTTTACTACCTCACCCTCGCGTCCCGCCTCGATACCAAATGGTGGGACATCCTGCCGCCTCTTGAAGGTGAAAAGCCCAGATGGGCCAACTTATACTCTGCCTTGGTCCCGAGGTCTGCCGGGGATGTTAGTTGGCGGCTCCTTCATGGGGCCGTGAGCACGGGAGTGTTCTTGGTGTGGTTTACCCCTGTCCCCAACCCCTGCCCTTTTTGTGGCATGAAAGAGACCCTGGTGTACATTTATTTAGAGTGCGCCAGGTTGCAGCCCCTGTTCCGGCTCCTCTTAACTCCTTGCGTTTTTGGTTGCACTTTTCCCCTCACCTGTTTATCTATGCACTCCCCATTCGTGGCCCCACAAAGTTGCGGGATCTCTTTCTCAGCCTCCTCTTGGCCCTGGCCAAACTAGCCATCTACAATACCAGGGAGAGGAGGTTGGCTGACGGGCTTTCCTGCGACTGTGGGGCCTATTTCTGCTCCTCCGTCCGTTCACGCATCTGGGCAGAGTTCCTCTGGGCGGCGTCCACTGGCTCCCTTAATGCCTTCGAGGAGCAGTGGGCGTTGTCCGGGGTTCTCTGCTCGTTGTCCCCATCAGGTTCCCTTCGTTTAGCCCTATGACCTCACTCCTGATCCTGTTTTTTTAGTTGTCCCATGGAATTGTTTGGTATCACAGACCTGTGGATCCTCCCCTTAGGTTGGGGGGAGGTCCTTTAGAAGTGGGCAGGCTTTGCCCGCCCACCTCCTGGTTGCCAATAGGATCACTCTTCAGTAGCCATGTGGCCTGACCCTGTCACAATATATATAAAACTAGAAAATCTGAAAGGCTTGAATGTGACCAGAAATGATTACTGACTTAATTTTAGTTTTTCATTTCACAAAACTTTTGTCACTACACGCAGGACTACTGGGCAGCTTTTCATTGCATTTGCACAAAGCGCAGGCATTACAGTGGGAAATGTAGAAACCTCATCAGGAAAAATGCAATAATTCTAAAAGAAACCACTTCTCGAACAGGGACTATCTTCTGAAGGAACCATCCAGGGTAATGATACAGCGACAGATACCCTGTTGCATTCCAACCTATTTGGCTCAGTTAGTCTTTGTGTAGAGAGTATATCATGGCTGGGAAGAACTGTTTACCAAAGGCAAGAAGACGGGGTTAGCACTTGTCATAAACAGATGGTTAAGGGTTAATGCCTCTTTTACCTGTAAAGGGTTAAAAAGTTCACCTAGCCTAGCTAACACCTGACCAGAGGGACCAATGGGGGAACAAGATGTTTCAAAAGGAAGGAGGGAAGTTTTTCCTTTGTTTAGAGTTTCAGTTTTAGCCAAAGTGAAAAAGATCAAGGAATCAGTCTCTTATCAAAGAAATAAGTTTTAGAAAGGAATAAATAGGTTTATGTTTATTTTCTTTGTAACTTGTCTTGGTACCATTAGGGAATTATCAAAATTGGGTATTTGGGTATTTTTTTTGTGTAACTAAATTTGTGCTCAGGGGAACATCCTCTGTGTTTTAAATCTGTTGTCTGTGAGAGTAGCTGGTATGCTAATCTCTCCCAGAGGGTTTTCTTTTACCTTTCTTTTCTTTAATTAAAAGCCTTTTTGTTAATACCAGATTGATTTTTCCTTGTTTTTTAGATCCAAGGGGATTGGATCTGGTTCCACCAGGAGCTGGTGGGAGAAAGGGAGGGAGATGGTTAATTTCTCCTTGTTTTAAGATCCAAGGGGTTTGGATCTGTGTTCACCAGGGAATTGGTGAAGTCCCTCAAGGCCCAGGGAAAAAGGTGGTACTTGGGGGTGGTGGTGGTGATACCAGATCTAAGCTAGTAATTAAGCTTAGAAGTGTCCATGCAGGTCCCCACATCTGTACCCTAAAGTTCAGAGTGGGGAAGGAACCTTGACATGGTGAGCAGTGGTGAGGGATTTTTAAGAACCAAAAGCCGGATTTTTTTCCCTCCTTTGAGATGCTGGGGAAGCAGTGAAGGAGAGATACCCTGAAGGCAAACAGATAAAGGTTTTTCTAACAAGGCTTTGTTAGAAAGGATTTCCAGCTGGGCTTAGCTGGAGGGTAATTAACGGTTTGCAAAAGACAAGTTACAAAGAAAATAAACATAAATCTATTTATTCCTTTCTAAAACTTACTACTCTGATAAGAGGCTGGTTCCTTGATCTTTTTCACTCCAGCTAAAACTGAAACTCTAAACAAAGGACAAACTTCTCTCCTTCCTTTTGAAACATCTTCTTCCCCCATTGGTCCCTCTGGTCAGGTGTCAGCTAGGCTAGGTGAACTTTTTAACCTTTTACAGGTAAAAGAGGCATTAACCCTTAACCATCTGTTTATGACAGCACTGTTTTAGCATTTAGTGCGGAGTGAATGTATTTTCTACCCTATTCTCAGATGTATCTTTCGTGCGAAGAGTAGTTAAATTTTATATAAATATGTCAATCACTGATACATACTTCTTTCCAGTAATCCATCTTTTCTTTCAAAAATGCATTGAAGCAAGACAGGACCATTTTTCTGCCATGGCATCTGTATTATTTCAGTTTAAACTTCAAAATCATTCCCCATCAGTGCCTTAGAACAAAATTAAATAAAAGGTTTTTTTTCCTAGGCTGTAATGTGCTATATTTTATTCTGTATTCTTACTGTGAATTTGATACTGCTCAGATTGAAAGCTATGGCGAAACTCCCAGTGCCAGCATCAAGACCTAGGTGAATATTGGAACACTATGAAAGAGCTATAGTGGAACAATTTCAAATTCTGTGAAGAATAGATATATATATTTTAAATGACTCTCCACCCTGAATATAAATACGTCAAGCAGGCGCTCACAAAGCAGAAACAATACTATATAACCAGGAATGATAATAGCCAGACTGCACCATTCATGAACATGCAATAGGCTGAAAATTATTTGTCTAACTGATGCAGCAACTAATAATTAACAAATATTCCCAGAAATGAGGATCTGTTTGCAAATGATTTGCAAACAGAAATCAGGATTATCTAAATAGAATATTATTTGCAGTCAATAACTTTATCAGTACTAATTGCAGATACTTATCCAGGATATTTTATACTTCTTCAATGAGTGTCCATGTGGGTGCTCCACTTTAGGTGTTTGTGCACACCTGTGCTTCTAGTTGGAGATTTGCAGTAGCAGTGCCCCTGTTGGCTGCACAAGTGTGGCAGCCATCTCGTGCCATTCCAAGTGGCTACCCAGCATGCACAGCCAACCGCCCCCCCATTCCTTCTCTACTGCTGTTGGCTTTGGTCGGAACAACAGCAGCGCCCCCAAAACCTTGCTATTCCTTTAGATCAACCTTACACATACTCAAGGATTCCCATGCCACACTGAAAACCCTAGGAATATATGCAAAAGAAACGGCAGATTTTATACCCAATGCTTCCGCACTGCCCTGTAAGCCCAACCTCAAAGACATTATGACCAATGCCACAAACAATGTCAGACGAGACCCCGACAAGCCCCAGAGCAGTCAGTGATGTCTCAATCATCCACTTCCAGACAATCATTTTGAAGTGTTCATTGAGGACATAAGAGCTCCTACAATGCACCTAATTTCACATCACTATTCATCCAGTGCACAGAAGATTCCTCTGATTTACACTCAGGAACCTCCACTACCAGTACAGAGTACTCCCATTTGGATTATCCACAGTCCCACAGATATTCTCCAAGGTCCTCGCCATCATTGCAGCACACCTTCCCAGACAGGGTGTGATAGTATTTCCCTACCTAGACGACTGCCTCCTAAAAGCTTCAACATACCAGGTTGCAGTCAATGCCCTTCACATCACTACAACCCTCTTTACAAAATTAGGGTTACAATTCAACTTTCAGAAATCCACCCTAATTCCAACCCAACAGCTGGCCTTTATAGAGGCACACCTCGACTGCACCACAGCGTCAGCACGACTAGCTCAAAAAACACTTTGTTGCCCTAACGAGCCTCATTACAAGGGTAAAAAACAACCCACAAACATCCGCCAGAATGTGCCTACAACTCTTAGGGCACATATCAGCCACCACATTTGTTGTGCACACCAGGCTTTGTACGTGGTGTCTACAAACCTGGCTTCATACTGTCTAGGCTCCTCACAAGCACTTCATCCACAGACAACTGACAATGCCCAGCAGGGTAAAAGACTTACTCTCATGGTGGACTAAACAAATGAACATTTGCACAGGTACCATTCCAAAGACACACCCCATCAGTAACGATCACCGTGGACGCCTCCCTCGTGGGATGAGGAGCACACTTGTCCAAGAATACTATCCAGGGCCGGTAGTCCCTTGCAGAATCCACCCTCCACATAAATCTGTTGGAACTCAGGGCAGTTTGAAATACATGCCACTACTGATATGCAACAAGACTGTCCAGATCCTCATGGACAACTTGGCCACTATGTATTACATAAATCACCAAGGAGGGGCCTGATCTTGCCTGCTCTACCCAGGAGCAGTTCACCTTTGGGGATGGTGCATCTCCAACAACATAGATCTCATCACAGCCTACTTACCAGGAAGCCAGAATGTCACAGCAGACAACCTAAGCAGAAACTTCTCATAAATGCACGAATGGGAGCTAGACCCAGGAATCCTGAAAACTGTATTCCAACAATGGGATTTTTCCCTCAATAGACCTTTCTGCAATGTTCCACAACTCCAAATGTCCACAATACTGCTTCTGGGCAGGACTTGGACAAAATTCCCCGGGGGACACCTTCCTCATGAAATGGGAAGCCCCCTTGACGTGTGCCTTCCCCCCGACTGCACTATTGAGCCACGTACTTCTCAAGATCAAGAAGGACAAATCCAGAGTAATCCTAATTGCACCAACGTGGCCCAGACAAAAGTGGCTCCCATACCTGAATCAGATGGCCACGAGACCACCACAGACCCTTCTCCTTGTGCCTCATCTGCTGATACTGGATGCAGGATGCTGCCACCACCCCAACATTCCGATTCTCCATCTCAAGGCGTTGCTAATCCATGGATGATGAACCTAGAGGCATGCTCTGTTTCAGGGAAGTACAGGATATCTTACTGAACAGCCAATGACTAACTACGCGAAAAACATTCATGCACAAGTGGAAACGCTTTTCCATATGGTGCAGAGACATACGAGTTACCCAACCATCGGCACCACTACCCACAATACTCAGATGCTTATGCTCAAAAAATCAGGCCTTTCCATTAGTTTACTCAGAGTGCACTTATCTGCCATTACCACTTACCACTCTAAGGTAGATATACTCACTGTCTTTGCCCACGCTCTAACTAAACACTCTCTCAAAAGCATACAAAATACTTGTCCCACACTGAAAGACCCAACCCCTATGTTCTCCATACTCTCAATGGGCAAACTCTTCGAGCCACTAGGTACCTGCTCACTGTTACACTTATCCGTGAAGGTCACCTTCCTAGTGGCGATCACGTTGGTAAGGAGGGTGCGAGAACTGGGTGCCCTAATAGTAAATCCACCCTATACCATATTGCTCAAGGCCAACATAATCCTATGTCCACATCCCAAATTTATACACAAGGTTGCCTCCTCCTTTCATCTCAACCAACCCATCTGCTTTCCTGTGTTCTTCCCTAAGCCGAACACCCACAGCAGGGAAGCATCTTTTAAAATGCTGGATGTTCGTAGAGCGCTTGCGTTCTATATAGAAAGAACCAAGACATTCAGAAAATTATCCCAATTATTCGTGTCCACAACAGAATGTTCCGAAGGACAAACCATTTCCAAACAGTCACTCTTGAAATGGATCTCTAACTGTATCCGATTATCCTATCAAAAACATGATCTGGAAACTCCTTCCGGACTTCGCACACACTCTACCAGAGGTATACTCACATCAATAGCTTTTCTCAAAGATGTACCTATCATTGACGTTTGTAAAGCAGCTACCTGGACATCAGTTAACAGACATTACGCCTTAAAACCATATTCAGCTGCTGATGCTCACTTTGAATGATCGGTGCTATCCACCATGCATTAAGTAACTCCGAAGCCCCTCCCCTTCAAAGAGGGGCACTGCTCTACAGGTCACCTAAAGTGGAGCACCCACAGGGACACTCCTCGAAGAAGAAGAGATAGTGACTCACCTTGTGCAGTAACTGAGGTTCTTCAAGACGGTTGTCCCTGTAGGTGCTCCATTCCTCCCCCTCCTCTGCTCCGCTTCGGAGTTTCTCTTCAATCCTCTGCGGTAGAGAAGGAACTGAGGAGTAGTTGGCTGCGCAGGCTGGGTAGCCACTTGGAGCGGTGCGAGACAGCTGCCATGCCTGTGTGGCCAACTGGGGCACTGTTATTGCAAATCTTCTACTAGAAGTGCAGGGGTGCACAAACACCTAAAGTGAAGCACCCACAGGGACAACCATCTTAAAGAACCTCAGTTACTGCACAAGGTGAGTAACCTCTCTTATTCTTTATTAGAAATTCTTTCAATAATTGCAAATAATTTGAAACAATAATTGTAAAAAAACAGAAATGGTATATCCTGATTTTACATCCCGATGATAAAATATCACATACCGATTCAGGAAATTGTATATTGAGCCTGGGGTAGCAGTTCTTTATTTAAGTAACAATGCTTGTATTAAAGAAGTTGGTAGTTTAGGAGAATGGATTGCATTATCTCAAAGTCTCACCTTGGGGAAAAATATTGTTCTGGGCCAAAGCCTTCCTAAAGGTGTATATGAATTAATGTATCTGTGTTTTCTTTCTGTTGTGGAGTCTACACATAGTACTCCTGAGATACATAAAAAGTAGCTGAACTGTGCTCAAAGAGCTAGTGGTTTTTGACAGTGTAGTAATTAGTGTATTAAAACAATATCCACATCCCTTTTGCTTTGCTATGAAAATTAGAAATTTACAACTACATGAAGTTATATCACTGCAATAAGTAATGGGAAACTTAGATTGGTGCCTACATATGGTATTAACTTTTTATATACTTTGTATACAAATAGAGAATTATAATCCTTGCACCACAGTAAGTCTTGAGTAGCAAAAACTAATAGGTAGAAAAATATGCACTCGAGAAGGACGATGGAACTGGCAGAGAATGTCACAGGTTTGTATGCACACTTTTTATTTTTTCCCTGCAGTAAGGTTGGAGAGAAGGAAATACATACTCAGTCTGTAAAAAAGGGCCTAGAATGGTACTAGACAATTGTAAAGGGCGTCTAAGCCTGACCTTGATGCTAGGCTAGGATCTTAGAGATGTTAATGAGGGATGAAATCATAAAACATCTGGAAAAATGTAAATTGGCAAAAATGTGCCAGCATAGCTTCTTAAAGGGTGAAACCTTGTTCCTGGTCTGTCTGGGAAACTTATTTTTGAGGAGCTAATGCAAAGAACAGATGGGAAAAAGCTGTGGACACAGTCTGCTTGGATTTCCAAAAGATGTTTGACACAGTCCAGAACAGAAGACTGAATACATAAACTAAGCCTAGATTGGCCTTGAGAAAAGAAGCAAACTATTAAATGAAATGAGAAATATTTACTGGGTCAGGGTGAGGCAGGTTAACGAGCAGATAGCATACAACAGTAATCAGCACGGGGGGCCAATATCTTAACCTTTAAAACAGAGCAAAGCCTCGGGGGTCATGGAAATCCTGGTGTTTTTCTGGAACTGGCATGCAACCTTTCCCAACAGCATCAGGCCGGGAAAGTCATGACATTGCTGGTGATTTCTTCCCCAGACCCTGCTACATTTTATCACATACCTGAACAGTAGAAGAAACCCACAGCATGGTTATTCAGTGTAACCTTGGCTTGGGGACAATGTGACACAGCAATGCTTCTCCATCTTTTTCATTCTGCAGATCACTCCATAAGAGAGAGAGACTCCCAGAGGGACTGCCTGGCCTCCCATCATCCCAGTCCTCACTGCTCAATTCCATGGTGAGCCATGGACTCCTGTTTGTTATATATCACTGGGAAAATACCCACAAGCCCCAGCCACCAGTTTACAGCAGTGTTATTTACAGGGGAGTCTGTCAGTCCTAATGGTGACAGAGTCATATACCAAGATGCCATGCATAATGTGCAAGCGCTCTTAAAGAGAAGCACTGGCCCAATAAGCATTGGATGAAAGTCCTGAAACTAAAGTATTAAAATCTCCTCAATCACTTCCTGTAGGAAAGGACACTACTTCTTTGTGCTCTGGCTAGAGTAGGGCAGGCTGAGGCAGACACCATGATCTGATGCTTGGAGGCCTATCAGCACCAGAAATGAAAGAAAAATCTGAGTCAAGCACTATACTGAATTTCTGATGAACAGAAGGAAGGAAAGACAGGTTGCACAGCCACACTGGAGTAGGCCTCTAGGACTCCCATCTTCCCGAGTGAGAATGTGTGGTCTGCTGAGAGTGCAAGCTGGTGTAGATAAGTAGGCCTCGGTTCAGGTTTGTGCATATGCATTACTTGGAGTGTGCAGAGAGACCAGCCAGATTTCCCAGACTGCTGGCTTCTCTGTAGAAAATTGGGGAGTGGCTGATAGAGACAAACCAAGAGCACTCCCTTTAGGCCAGATGCCAGGATTTCTTGCCCTTCTTGGCTTTAATGATCCTGCTGCCTTGCCAGCCATTTTGTACATGCAGGCAGCCAGTCTCATCATTCAATCTCCCCTCAAGGCACAGTAAATAATAGGATGCAAGCCAAGCAGCTTTTGAAGGATATGAAGCCCAGATGATTTAGCCAGTAGATTGTAAATGCAGTTCCATGTTAGCAAACATAAAATAATAAGTCTGTGAGCAGGAGGCCAAACTAGGGTATGTCTACTTAAAGAAAGACTCAACAAGCATTCTGCACAGGAATAGGCACTGAGGTTTATTTTGCAAACAATAATTGAAAGGATCAGCTCAATTCACAGCAGTAACAAGGCAAACAAACATATTAGGGCCTAATGATGGAAAGACAAAATACTAAACAAACGAGGCTGTGCAATTGCTACATACAGCAACTGTTAAAATGAGAATACTGTGTACTGTCTTGCTTAATGCTAGAAGCAAATTATTGCCTCAGAGGGAGTTCAGCACAGGGCAACAAAGGTGTAATACTCAGTCTAATAATATAAGTTGTGAAGAAACGTTAAGGAAGTTTGTTTTATTTAATTTAAGAGGCGTCCTCAAGGTGAACTGTTCACATTTTTAATGGGATGAATAAATATGATCAAGATACACGGGCCGAGTTGGCATGGGGTTCAGAAAGTGAATAAACAAAACCACCTCCCGCCCCGCCCAAAACCCAACCAACCAACAAACACTAAATGTACAAAGCTGGGAGTAACCAGATAACTCAGCAGTGCTATTTTACAGAGTAGTAGCATAAGAAACGAACAAGAGAATTGAAGCAAAGTATGTAAATAAATTCAAGAAGCACTTGAACTTCTTTCTAGAGGAGAAGGTGTGGGTAACACGTATCAAAGCAAGGCTAGATGATTTTTAACCCACTCCTGACATTTCTGATGGACTTTTGCAATAAGTGATCTGGGCAATCTTCAGCACTCTTTGACTCTGGTGTAAATCTGGATTTACTCCATCCAGGGGTAACTGACATGGGAATCTGACCTTCAGTTTTAAAGTTGTATAAATGCAAAAATGAGCCATAAGCCAATAAAACAACAGTTTCTTTTCAAATGTATACTGTAGTTACCATGCAGGACCAGATTCAGATGCTCTTACTGAAACTGAGTAGTATCTTAGGGTATATGTACACTATGAAATTAGGTTGATTTTATAGAAGTCGATTTTTAGAAATCGAGTTTATATAGTTGATTGTGTATGTCCCTACTAAGAGCATTAAGTCGGCGGAGTGCGTCCTCACTACCGTGGCTAGCATCGACTCACGGAGCAGTGCACTGTGGGAAGCTATCCCACACTGTGAGAAGCTATTCCACAGTTCCCGCAGTCTCCATTGCCCATTGGAATTCTGGGTTAAACTCCCAGTGCCTGATGGGGCAAAAACATTGTCGTGGGTGGTTTTGAGTACATGTCGTCAGTCTCCCCTCCCTCCCTCCCTGAAAGCAACTGCAGAAAATCATTATGTGCCTTTTTTCCTGGGTTACCCATGCAGACACAACAGCACGACAAGCATGGAGCCCGCTCAGCTCACTGCTGCTGTTGTGAGCATTGTAAACACGTCGTGCATTATACTGCAGAACCTGGTTAAGAGACTGCAGCACAAAGACTATTGTGAGGAGGACATGGACACAGACGTTTCTGAAAGCAGAGATGTGGCAATTGGGACATCATGGTGGCAGTGGAGCTGGTTAATACAGTGGAATGCCAATTCTGGGCCCTGCAAACAAGCACAGACTGGTGGGACCGCATAGTGTTGCAGGTATGGGATGATTCCTAGTGGCTGTGAAACTTTCACATGCATAGGGCCACTTTCCTGGAACTCTCTGAGTTGCTTTCCTGTACCCTGAAGTGCAGGAATACCAAGATGAGAGCAGCCCTCATAGTTGAGAAGCGAGTGGAGATAGCCCTGTGGAAACTTGCAACGCCCGACTGCTATCGGTCAGTCGGGAATCAATTTGGAGTGAGCAAATCTACTCTGGGGACTGCTGTGATTCAAGTAGCCAATGAAATCACTGATGTTCTGCTATCAAGGGTAGTGACTCTGGGAAATGTGCAGGTCTTACTGGCTGGCTTTGCTGCAATGGATTTCCCTAACTGTGGTGGGGTGATAGATGGAACGCATATCTGTATCTTGGCACCGGACCACCTTGCCAACCAGCACATAAACCGCAAGCGGTACTTCTCAATGGTGCTGCAAACACTGGTGGATCACAAGGGACGTTTCACCAACATCAACATGGGATGACTGAGAAAGGTGCATAATACTCGCATCTTTAGGAACTCTGGGCTGTTTGAGCAGCTGTAAGAAGGGCCTTACTTCCCAGACTAGAAAATTACTGTTGGGGATATTGATATGCCAATAGTTATCCTTGGAGACCCAGCCTACCCCTTGCTCCCATGGCTCACGAAGCCATACACAGGCAGCCTGGACAGTAGTAAGGAGTAGTTCAGCTATAGTCTGAGCAAGTGCAGAGTGGAGGTAGAATGTGCCTTTGGACATTTAAATGCTCACTGGCACTGTTTGCTGACTAGGTTAGACCTCAGCGCAACCAATATTCCCATTATTATTACTGTGTGCTGTGTGCTCCATAATATTTGTGAAAGTAAGGGGGAGACGTTTATGGTGGGGTGGGAGGTTGAGCCAAATGGCTTGGCTTCCAATTTTGAACAGCCAGACACCAGGGCAATTAGAAGAGCACAGGTAGGCGCGCTGCACATCAGGGAGACTTTGAAAACCAGTTTCATGACTCGCTAGGCTATGGTGTGACAGTTATGTGTGTTTCTTCTTGATGCAAACCTGCCCCTTTTGTTGATTTTAATTCCCTATAAGCCAATCCTCCTCTCCCCTTCTACCACAGCTGGCAAAGGAAATAAAGTCACTATTGTTTTGAAACCAGACGTTGAGATAACTGATAAGGTAGCCCAGGTGGGGTAGAGTGGGGTGGGGGAGGAGGGGAAGAGGGAAGGACAAGGCCACATTGCTTATTGTAGCCACAGTACAAATCAAAACGGTTTGAATGAGAGCCTTCTGTTGCTTGGGCCATCCTCTGGAGTGGAATGGCTCAGTGCCCGGATCTTCTCCTCCCCGCCCCCTGTGTTCTTGGGCTTCTGGGGGGGGAGGATATGGAACTTGGGGAGGAGGGCAGTTGGTTGTACAGTGGATGCAGCGGTGGTCTGTGCTCTCGTTGGCTTTCCTGCAGCTCTACCAGATGCCTGAGCATGTCCGTTTGCTCCCCCATTAACCTCAGCATTGCATCCTGCCCTTCTCATTGCGCTCACTTTATGCTTTCCTGGACTCTGCCATGGAATGCCTCCATGCATTCAGCTGTGCCCTATCAGCGTGGGAGGACTGCATGAGCTTGAAAAATATGTCATCGTGAGTGCGTTTTTTTCACTTTCTAATCTGCGATAACCTCAGGGATGGAGATGATAGGGGGAGCATAGAAACATTTGCACCTGTGGGTGGATAAAAAGGGAGAGTAATTTAAGATGATACATTTCTGAGAACAAAATGGAGACTTTTTCACAGTGAATCAAGCAATTCACAGCAGATAGCACATGTGCTTTAGGTACAAGGTCACATTTTGCCTTTTATGTTGAGCACCTGCCAGTATGGTGATATATCACACAAACACAGCTGGGCAACAGAATTCGGTTTCGGCAGCCATGGTAAGCAAAAGGGTACATGGGTTTGTCTTCTAACACCTTCATAACATGTGGGAATGTTTTCAGACTGCAGTGCCCTCCTTTCCCATAGCAAGCAAAGCCAGTTGGGTTAGCCATTTAAAAGGAGGGGCTGCAGTTGTCGGGTGGGTGTGCAGCACACACCTCCCTCCAACCCTTTGCGTGGCTATTTGGGATGATCCCTTCACCTCTCCCCCTACTGTGTGGCTATTCTCAGGGATGATCCCTTTTAGCTAAGCGCAAACAGCCCAGCATAAACGGGATCCTTTTACTGTTCCCTTACAAAAATTCCCCTATTTCAACCAGATGACCATGAATAATATCACTCTTCTGAGGCTGACACAGAAAGATATAGACCAAATGTTGCTTGAATGCAACCAAAACCAAGGACCATTCACTGCCATGCTTTGTGCTGCAATGATTCCAGACTACTTGCTACTGGCTTGGTGTGGTAAAGTGTCCTACCATGGAGGATGAAATAAGGAAGCTCTCCGTAGAAACCTTCAGCAAAGGCTTTCAGAGTACCTTCAGGAGAGCTTGATGGAGATGACCCTGGAAGATTCCCGCTCTATCGCCAGACACGTTAACAGACTTTTCCAGTAGCTGTACTGGCCGTGAATGCATCCCAAGTCTTCAGGGAAAATCAAACATTAAACACTATTGCTTTTAAACCCTGTACTGTAGTTACAAATGCACATTCACCAGAGGTGCCTTCTCTACCTTCAGGGTCGGGGATCCTGTCTTGGGAGGGTATTGGCTCCAGGATGATGAAAAAGTCCTGGCTGCCGGGGAGAACGGATTCACTGCTTGCCTGCTGCTCATGCTCCTCCTTCTCCTCCTGTTCCTCATCCACAAATCCTCCTCCATGTTGCGTGAGACTCCCCCCCTCGCAGGTGTCCACGGACAGCGGTGGGGTAGTGATAGGATCCTCCCCTACAATGCCATGCAGCTGATCATAGAAGCCACATGTATGGGGCTCTGACCCAGAGCAACCATTTGGCTCCTTTGTCTTTTGGTATGCTTGCCTGAGGTCCTTGACTTTCACGTGGCATGGCTGTGTGTCCCTGTTGTAGCCTCTGTCCACCATGCCCTGTGCGATTTTGGCATATATATTAGCATTTCTTCTTTTTGATTGGCATTCTGCCTGCACAGATTCTTCTCCCCATACATCAGTCAGGTCCAGTGTCTCCCGCTCGCTTCATGCTGGAGCTTGTTTCCAATTCTGGGACTGCATGGTCACTTGTGTTGCTGAGCTCGCCACGCTGACCAAACAGGAAGTGAAATGCAAAAGGTCCCAGGGCTTTTACTGTGTACCTGGCTAGTGCATCAGAGTTGAAAGTGCTGTCCAGAGTGGTCACATTGGCACACCCTAGGATAGCTCCCAGAGGCCAATAATGTCGATTTGCATCCTCACTACCCCAAATTTGACTCAGAGAGGTCGATTTTAGGGCTACTCCCCTTGCCGGGGAGGATTATAGAAGTCGATTTTAAGAGTCCTTTAGGTCGACAGAACAGGGTTGCTTGTGTAGACACATTCATTATAAAATCAACCTAACATGGCTAAATTCGACCTAACCCTGTAGTGTAGATCAGGGCTTAGTCCTGGAGTAGTAATGCACCACTCAGGCACTCCAGAAGGTGTAAAGCATTACTCAAGGTGAGTAAAAGTATCAAAATCTGACCCACTGGCTTTAGCCAGCATGCTCCTTTTTTTGTGCACGATCTCTCTTTTCACCTTATTTTCATCCTCTTCTCAGTTTACTAGCTTTTTCTTTTGCTTGTGTCTGCCTTTCACTTCCTGTGTGGGTGGCGGGGATTTATGCGATCACCTAATGA
Source organism: Chelonoidis abingdonii (assembly GCF_003597395.2). Lineage (NCBI taxonomy): Eukaryota > Metazoa > Chordata > Testudines > Testudinidae > Chelonoidis > Chelonoidis abingdonii. The sequence goes on from NC_133775.1 coordinate 26,454,047, forward strand.
AATATGACTGCATTATAGTTTTCTGGTATGCATTTACATCACGCTTAGCTCCATAAACTGGCCATCTGTAATGTTTGCTCTGCATGAGTACAAAATTAGTATTACTTCCATCTTTCTTGTATTGTGACTATTATTAGCTAAATCAATCTAAATTATACCATTTTAATACATAAGGGGAGATGCATCAAAGATGGCACCTAATATATAAAATAAATTGAGACATGCCATACTTTTGTTGTACACTGAAGGGCAGAATATAATTTCATTTGTGCAATATCGAGTCTTGCACAAGTTGTTAGGAATTGTAACAATGGCATTCTTCCATTACTAGGTGGAAATGGTAGAATTGTCAATAATATTGCAGAAAAGCCAGAAGTATTCAAAAACAGTTGTTTGCTATATTAGGGAAAAAGCTAAGTGAAATAATCATATGATCATGATGATGATGATTGATGATGAAATACTTTGCATTTTGACAGTAAATAAGGAGGATGTGGTCCAAGCTATACCACTGATACTCCTCAAGAGTGGGAATGTTCCCAGTCCATCTTGAAGAACTCCAGTTACAAGTGAATAGCCTTCATTTCCTTGTGCATTTCTTAAGATTCTGCAAATATCATTTTAAGCTAGTGACCAAGCTAGGAAGTTCTACTTACTAACAATGCTTTTTTGTTTGAGAAACAAGTTGTTTTGGAAAGCAACTAGGTTGTTTAATTTCTCTCCAAAATAGTTTTCATCTGTGGATAATGCCAGAAATACTTGGGTGCCATTATATGTAGCAAAAACAAGTTTATATTTACAATTAGAAATATAATAAATAGTTCATAGTTGAAATTACCAGATTAGTAGCAAATATTAGCTAAATGTAGCAAATTTAGCTAACAAGTTTTACTATAATGCCAAAGAAGGTGAGAAATAAAAGCAAGGATTGTAAAGTGGTTCATTGAAGCAAGACAGAAGAGGTATGTCTAGGCAACATTCGTAAAAGAATAAAGAAATAACGAGTTGAAAAAGCATAACATTGAAAGATTACACTGAAAATCAATTTGAAAATCAAAGTATGATTAAGCTTGTAATCTTAGAAGCTTGTAATCTTATATCCAATTGGGGCATCATACCAAAACACTGTGCTTATCAGAATTTGGAAAACATTGCATTTGAACTTTTGGTTGCCAGTCTTACAGTTCATGTAACAGACTAATTTCTTTTTCAAATTTCATATGGAATAATTCCAGATAAGACATTACATGCACACCCGTAATTCTAGTTGATTTCATTAGCAAAGAATGCATATCAGGCACAATATGTGGGCATCTGGAAGCACATTCCATAATAGGTTTCACTTTATGTTAAGTTCCATTTTTGCTGAGTTCATATTACTTTTTAATAGAAAAGAGTGTCCGGAATAACCTTAAAAGTACAATGGACATTTATGTGCAATTCATCTAGCCTTTAAACTGCAGTGATGACTGAAGTACATTTTTAATTTTATTTTTCTACTTCTCATTTGATGTGTAATCTTAAGCACTATGTTCCTTTTTGATGTCACCCTTTGTTTTCTTTTAGAGTTTCCTAAGAAATTGGTTTGGTTAGATATTCTCAAAAGCATATTCAGAGTTCTGTTTTGGAACTGAAACCTACATTGTTTAATAATCTTCACTAATGTCTTAGCTGAATATCACACTGCTGGGCCAAACCACACTAAGAAAACAGAGGACTAAATTCTATCCTCAGTTATGCCTGTGAGGTCCCACTGAAGTCAGTTTCAATAGGACTAAATTCTACTATCAGTTATGGTGGTGCGGTCCCACTGCAGTCAATTAAAATATGTTTAAAGGTATCTGGAAAAAAAATTAAGTAGCCAAAACAGCACAGATGGCTTCAATATCTTTCATATGAAGCTTATGATTCAAGTTAATCCAGAAAAAATATTTTTTTAGATTTTTGAAAAGTACTCCAGAGAGAGACAGTCCTATATTTTTAAAATCCAACTGGTGAAAAAAATCCCTTTGATATTCAAGCTACCCTCAAAATAAACTAGGCTGAAGTTTGCTGTCACCATTCTGCACTGGTAATAAAGTACAAAATAAGTTTACTTTGTGACTAAAGCAGTACTCAGTTCCCCCACCATGCTGGTCGTTTCTCCTCATCCTTGTCATCATGGGAAAGACATTCCAAGGACTGTTGTGTTTATTCTAAACTGTATCCCAATCAGTGTTGTTATGGTCATTTGGTAGAGCAAGGACAGTTTTGTAGCAGCAACGTCTAAAAAGTTGTATGTTTCAAGTGTCCTGCCAATACCAAGTTTGCCATTCATCTGGAAAGAAGAAGTTCCCCACATCCATGTGACAATGCACTTATAGAGCTTACAAAGAAATTGTTAATTTAGTCCCTTCCCCTTGTTAGGTGCTTCTTAGTTTCTGTGCCATGCCCACGTGATCTCCTCTCCCTTCTGCTAAACTCTTTGATATCTACAGATTATTTTTAAAGATAAAGGTCTGCTTATTCGAAAGCTTTATGAAAGAACTACAGAGCTCACCAAATCCTTTAAAATCATAGTTATACAACCCACGTCATCTATAAGTTATTAGCAAAATGCTGTCTGTCTAACATCAGCAACGTTAATACACATCAACCACAAGGGACCACAAATGTTGACACTTAATTTTGGATATATTTTCAATGAACTGTAAAGCAATGATTTACATGATTTTCTTCTGCATTAAACAAAATATTACAGGTCAGACAAGAGGGGCCAAGATGAGAGGGAAAAATTAAAATGCATAAATTATCTTATAGTTGTTCCATTTGTCAGCACAGTAAAAATGTGACTGATGTTCTTTAAACATTTTTTAAATAAAAAAAATCAGAATTAACTATGCATTATTTATTATGTATGCGGGCAATGTTAAAAATATTGTGCTTGATTCTGATCTCAATTACACAAATGTAAATAAGGAGACGTGGAGTTAAACCAGTCAAAAAACTGGCGTGAGATCAGAATCAGAACTATTTTTGGTAGCTCAGATTTTTGGTGGATAAAATTGAAGCATGAATGCATGTTGAACACTCTAGCTTTTCTGCATACAGAAGAAAAGCTGCTGGAATTCAGCAAATAGTGCAAAAAATAATCTTTGCAGTTTTCAGAGAAGCAAGTTTATGTAAGGACTAAAATCTTGCATCTATACATTTCTTTCCAACTGCTGGCACTGAATTCAGTGAAACTAGTTTAAAATAAATGCACAAAATGAGAAGTTAATATTAGAAAAATCAGTGTATGGTGCACTTGTCCAACTCATTTACATATTGTAATTGGTATTAAAATATTGAAATATGATAGATAGTAATTAGCAGACGTAATCATTTCAAGAATGGTAAAACTGCTTCCTCACTTGTGAATCTTAGTCATGTAAGTAGATTGCATGCTTTTTGGGGCAGGGCCTTCAGACATATTTGTACAGTGGTGCCCCAGTCCTAACTGAGATCTATGGGTGTTACTGTAATATAAATAAATAATATTATAATTACAAATACTTGAACTTGACTGATGGGAAAAGTAAGCAGAATGTGAACTTTGAGATAGCTCTAGCAGCAGCTGTATAGATTGGCACAGTTTTGGAGGTACATTCAGGTTCAGGTTGAACAGTACAAGGGCTAGATGAAAGATATGATGGGGTTGCAAACAATTAGAGGAAACTGAATGGGAATGGGCAATGCTTGGAGAGAGGTTCTTGATCTCAAAGTGGAAAGCAACAGCTATTGTGCCAATGTTTCTGGACACCTTGAAGCTTCAGGAGTCAGTAGTGAAATGGCTGAACAGTGTCATGCAGGTCCTGGACCTACCTGGGGCATGACGTGCTGCAAGGAAGATCCCAATCTACAAAACTGTTCAAAAACTCTTCTTCATACAACCTCAAAAACCAATAGAAGTTGACATAAATATGGTTCTCCATCACAGCAGCTGACTATGGTGTGTAAGGATTCAAAATTATGATGAAGAAACCTCTTTTTTGTGTGTGAAGTCACAAAATAATTACATAACTTGAGAGGTGTGTCCCCCATACCATTTTTGGCCTGTCTACAGTTTGCTCCCCTCACACCGAAAACATGAAATTCAGAATGTGAACTTTCTGGGAGGCAATTTTTAACTGATTAGTGCACAAAAACTAATTGAGCAATTTTCTTGGCACTCATCAGAAAATTCAAGCATAATCTGGAGATTATGTGCTGAAAATTTTGGGCAGACACACAGTTTGTTTTTTTTTATGTAAAAGAAAGGAGTTGAAGTCTTACTTTAAATGCAAATCAGAATGTAACCTTAATTATGATGTTGTAATGGGCACCATCATAATCTACTACATAATTGACTCCTTTACTACTAGCTATATTAGGTTGAATATTTGCATACTATAATATTTTTGTGTATATTCACACACAATCAGTGAAAAGAATTTGCTTTAAAATAATAGATGAAAGTTCCAAGTCTTCTCCTTCCCATGATCAGGATTAAAAAGTGGATACAGCAAGGAAAAGGGCAAATTCTGCACAGAGCAACCTATTGTATGGAAATTCTCCATCTGAATAAAATCTGCTATTCCATATCTGTTCATTATGAAAGTCACACTGATACTTTTATTAATATCAACTGAAGGACAAACTCTTTATATCATCTATAAAATGGATCATTATTTTCATCAATTTAGCTTGACATTTCACTGTCATCTGTCTCAAATACTTTTATTACTGTTATTTTGCACTGATTTTCAGAGGGTAGATTTAACCCTGCATTTGATTTAAATTTGTTTTATTTACCCACTAATAGTGAATGATACTGGCTGTACTAAAAGTCTACTCTACTTAGGGACTCTTTTGGGATCTGTCATATTTTTTTTTCATCTGCGTGACACTGTTTTCTCCTCTGTGTCAGAGCTCTTAGTATACTAAGATCTTTGCCTTTAGTCTGGCATGGTGTTTAGGAAATGTTAATCCTTGTAGGAAAGAAGGCTAATATGACAACAGGTTGCAGGGTCTCCCCTACACTCTGATCTTAAATATATAGCTATTGTTATTTGTAAACAAAGTTTTCTTTTTATCTAGTTGCAGGTTTACCTATCGTGGTATTCACAGCTTAAACAAAATGCTGCAGCTTGATATCTTACTAATACCAAAATGCCACCTCACTTTAATTATGTATTACATCATCTTATGTTTGGCTTCCAGTGATTGTTCCCAGAGATTTTAACATTTTCATTTACAAACAAGTCCCATTAACAGCTGTGCTGTAATGTGCAACTGGTGTTCTATCACCATCTGCCACTAGGTGGCTGGGGAGCTCTGAAATGGCTATTTGGCCTGCCCTTAATATATTCTGGAAAGCCTGTGAGCTGTAGTTTCCTGTAAATTATGCTGCTTAGCTATGGAACCAGCTCTCTGTCAATAATACCCAGAAAGCTGAGTCTATGGTGGTATTTAGGTCAAAAATACAGAAGGCTATGGATATTGCTTATGACTGTTTTGGTGGTTGAAGGTGCAAAGTTACATGGGGCTTTTGAGAGGGCTTTTGAATTAATTTAATTTGTTGTTGGCAGTCCTGGTTCACTGAGCACCATGGACGTGTTTGCCATCTGTGTGATCTTCTTTTTAATTTTATTTGTGGTTTTGGACCAGTCCAACAGTACACTGGGAAGGGCTTGCGTTTGTGAAGTTGTGGAGCAATGCTAATCTTTATCTGCAATTTTTTGGTAGCAAACATATTTATGCAGGAGGTTTGTATTAAAATTCACCTCCCTATTCTAACATTTCTTGACTTTTTTTTTTCTTTTTAGTTAAAAGTGAGCATAGTGCTGGTGAATGGCGTTGGATGGACAACTCTGAAACTAAAGCCCTCCAGAAGGTACAGCAAAGCTGTAAAGTTATCCATAGTCTAAATCACCCCATCCCTTCCCACCAATGTGGGTCAACTCGGCAGGAAGGACAACTCTCAGGGAGAGCATATATGTAGTTTAGTCTTTCAGCAGAGAAAATCAGTGAGTGGCAATTATGAGGGAGGTTTCCTAAATACAATTCTCTACCATGAACTGGACCTTGCTCACCAACTGAATTTATTTTGGCCAAAGAGCCAACAAATGTTAACCATTGATTATTACTTGTCTATTTTATATCTGAACCCATGGGAGTAGAAGAACTGCCATACTGAAGCAGACCCAAGGTTCATCCCATCCAGACTCAAGAATATAAGGATGGCCATACTGGATCAGATCAAAGGTCCATCTAGCCCAGTATCCTGTCTTCTGACAGTGGCCAATGCCAGGTGCCCCAGAGGGAATGAACAGAACAGGTAATCATCAAGTGATCCATCCCCTATGGCCCATTCCCAGCTTCTGGCAAACAGAGGCTACAGATACCATCCCTACCCATCCTGGCTAATAGCCATATCCTGTCTCAGGCAGTGGCCAGTATCAGTTGCTTTAGAGGCAGGTGCAAGAACCTCACAATAAGCAGATGTGGGCCCCCATTAGGTCTCATTCTGGCTTCCAATAGTTAGCAACTGGATTAAGTCCTGAAGCATGAGCTTTAAGATCCCTATGATGCTGGAAGACAAGGTACCAGATCATGCCAAGGACTGCTTGTAGGATGTTGCATGTATTAATCCTACATATAATATCTGTATCCCCTGCTATAAAGTTCTATTGAGTGTTTGCATTGTAAACCTTTGTAATTGTGTAACTCACCAAACAGGAAAAGGAGCATTAAATAAGGGAAAGTGCTCGTCCTGCACATAAAATGGCCTGCTGAAGACAAATGAGGCATTGTGTAGCATCAAAGGACAGAGACCTCGTTGATTGCATTTCTCACTTCCTCCGGGAAGGAGAAACATGCACGTGAACTCATCAATTGGTTTGTATTCTTGGGTGAATGGGATCAAAATCCCTGAAAAGGAGAAACTGGGATCTTTATGCTGTCTGGATTCTGAAGGGAAAAGATTCCTAAACATATGCAAGAGATCCCCATGCTGCTTGGCATGAGTCAGCCCTAAAGGACATATACAGCTGCTTATTACAGAAGCTTATATTACCTTTTAAAATTAAAGACTGTAACTCATTTTTGTGTGTGTGTGTTTCCTGTTTTAACCTTGCAAATAACTCTCTTACTTCTTTTCTTAGTTAATAAATCTTTAGTCAGTTTTGTTTCAGGATTGGCTACAGGCGTTGTTTTTGGTTTGAGATCTGAGTACAAATGACCTGGGGTAAGTGACAACTCCCTTGGGATGTAATGAAGGATTTTGCTTTTAGATGCTCTGAAAGACTTTGCAACATTTTTAAAAGAAAAACTGAAAAGAGGTTTAAAGATGATAAAAATATTACCTCTTCCTATTGATATAATTAAGGTAGTGACAGTATCAGGACACTCTGACTTGAAAAAACAGCAGTTAGTTTTAAGACTAAGGCTTTAGATAAATAGTAATTAGTAATAGCTTAGGGTTGGAAATCCAAAATGGCAGGCACAATAATGCTCTGTGGAAGACACAGGACTAGGGTATGGAAAATTCCATCACTAATAGGGAATGAGGCAGAATTTTTCTCAAGACCTCAAGGGGAGGAGCTAAGGCTAACAATGATGTCATAGGGAGGAGCTCTAGCCAAGATGGCATCAAGGGGAGAAGCTTTGCTATCTAAAAATAGGATGATGTAATGGGGAGGAGCTAGACAGAAATAGCAATTATGCTAATCTCTGAAAACTGATTGACTGAGTCAGGCTAATTATCTAGGCTAATAAGCAGGCCTTGAGAAAGCAACCAGCATATAAGGCTGACATCTAGCAAGCTGAAGTGTGGTGGTGGTGGTGGTGGTGGTGGTTGGGGTTTTATGGATTGCGGAACTGCAGGAATATTGTGGACACACAAGAGCTGAAGAACAAAAGATTCCAAGAAGTAGCTACCTGCAGAGACAACAGCAGTAGGACCTTCTAGAGGGCAGCAGCTTCTAAGGCAGTTACGAAACAGCTAACGCCCCTTCTGCAGCAGTTCTTGCAGATAATTCCATAACCCTAAAAGAGACAGCAATAACTATCTTTCCCCAGGCACGGCTATCCTCATCTTTAACATTGACAGAGCAGAAGGACTCTCAGACGAAACAGAGGGATTCTGGGTGTCAATGTAAGTCTGATTTTTTTATTTGTCTCTTGTTAAGGAGTGCCTGAGTGTGTTTGTTACTGAAGCCGAATGCCTGTTTTCCAGTGAGATCCACCCCACCCATTCTGTGATGGCTGGTCACCACTCACAGGATGTTAGCATTAAGTAAATATTTGTATTAAATCTGTAACATTGTAATGATCCCTCATATATGTGTAAAGGTCATTATATTATATTATATTAAATATGGTCCCAGATTATAACATTAAAACTAAGGCCTTTGGGTATGCTGGGTCTGTAGATGCCTATTACCTTCTAACTGCTATATGGTCTGTATATATCCTGTGTATTATGTGTCTTTTATTTTGTTGTGCCACTTTATTATATGATTTTTAAATGGAATTCTATTGTGTTTTACTATGCTGTATGTACTTTTCTTTTCTTCCTTTATTAGATATATTGTAACTATTTATTTCTTTTAAATAAATATTATTTTGTTTTCAAAAAACTACTGCTTGTGTGTCCATCCTTGAGCAGAAGGTTGTATCCATGTCCTTTCAGGGTTAACAAGATTAGCTTGCTCTGGGGAGCCCTCTACCGGTCGGGGAAAAGCTCCTGGTAACACCCTGGCAGTTCCTCTAGGGCGGACCACTACCTGATTACCTCTTTAAATAAAGAAAATTGCATAGTCTTAGGCAAACCATTCTTGGAATGCCTGAGGTCCAAATTTTGGCGTAACAGGGACTGGAAGTAAACTGAATATTGTTGTGATTTTTGGTGTAAGTGTCTGTCTGTCACATAGTCCAGCTTGCTGGGAAGATAGACTGGAATGCCCAATGGGACTGTGTGTGACTCCACGGTAAGACTGTTATAGTGCTTTAGGAGTTCACACTTGTTGCTGGATTGGAAACTGAATGATAGAACATAAACCAGTTTGGGGTTTTTGCCCTGCCCTGAGGCTGGTCTGAGTGCCATGGTTGGCACTCATGGTCACAAGTCACTGCAGACAGCACAACAATTCCTTCCAAAAATGTTGTTATTTATGATAACTGGATAGTCTTGCTATCCATGTAAATGATGTTGGAGGAAATTGTAAATAACTAAGTTAAAATCTTCACCAATCTCTTGAACCATTTGGTCTTAAGCACTATTGTTTTTACTGAGTGTCCCAGTTTTTTGCCCATGTGCTAGGATTATAATAATAGGCTACTGCTCTCCACTGCTGTCAGATACTCTTAGGGCTCATTGTCCTTGGTAAATAATTAAGACACTAATGATGGACATTGTATATCAAATATTTTTGCTCATGTGACAGACTACCTAAGAGTTTTGTTAATATTAGCACATAAAATATATTACAAAAGATGTCCTTTAGATCTGTTTCTCACTATATACCAAAGAAGAAAAATATATTAAGAAGAAGAATGGATGCAGAATTAATGGTTTTCAATTTGGCTTTCATTAAAGTTTGAAATCATTATGAGAATCAAATGGTAGTTTCAAGATTTAACATTAATTTAACATATTAATACATATCAAAGGTACCTTCCCTAGTGTCTAACCTCTCTTTTTTGGTCCTCTGATTTTCTTTGATGCCTGTTTGTGAATGTGGTTGGACTGATCCATTCTGCAGTCAGTTCCATTGGTGATGGGCATGTCATATTAAGGGCTACTTTTCCTTCAACAACAGACTTTAATTTTTTTTATGGGACTGTAAGGATTTATTAGAAGTTTTGAAACACTATACAGAATGTAGATGCCTTTAGTTTAGTGCATACTTTTAGCAGACATCCCTTGTTGATAACTTTAATGGATTTATTTTACCTACACTACATTTTGTCAGCATTGCATCCAGTAAAAGCTTAAATTATGTTCCCTTTCAAATCCAACTTTAAGAGGACTTTCATAAAAAGTTAATTAGCTTTTTGAGTTGATTGATTTAAACAACCAATAATCTTGCCTTGCCCCTAAGTTTTGATAATTTTATTAATCTGCAGGAGTTTGCACAAATAGTACTTGGCCATATTTTCCTCCTCTTCATGGATCCACGGGATTATGCTGGGGCACGCGTGGGCAAACTACGACCTTCAGGCCGGATCTATTGTGCTGCTTTGGCCCATGGCGCCTCCTGCCCTGAGTCCCCCTGCCACACCCTGCACCCTTCCTGCACCCCAACCCCTTGCCCCCTCCCACAGTCCACATCCCTCCTGCACCTCTGCCCTGAGCCCCCTCCTGCACTTCACACCCCTCTTGCACCCTAACCCCCTTCCCTGAGCCCCTTCATGCATCCCGCACCCCTCCTCTGCTGCAATCCCTTTCTCTGAGCCCCTCCCACACCCCAACCCCCTGCCCTGGCCCTGCATACTATTTCCCCACCCAGATGTGGCCCTTGGCCCAAAAAGTTTGCCCACCCTTGTGCTAGGGCCTCAGTTCTGGAATAGTCTCTGGGAGGACCCTTTCAGTGAGCCAGACCTCCTGGGGTCTCACTCTTCCTCCAGGGTAAGGCATGCAGCTTCACCACCTCCTTGGGCTGGACCTCTGGTCAAGGGCACCAGAATCTCTTTAAAGTGAGTGAGGGGACAAGGCCAAAGTGGTGGAGGAATCCCCCTCATTACCCTTGGGTCCTGCTGCCTCTCCCCACATTTCTCCGAGCTCCCTTCCATGTCTTCGTACCCCAAGCCACCCTGCTCCTTGCCTTTTGACCACAGCACGCCCCTGACAATGGTGCCCACCTGTAAGGCAAGCCCTGTGTTCACCTTATTTCCCAGCTCCACTGCCTTCATGGATTGGCATCAGGATACACATGTCAAAATTAAAACTCCCAGGCTCAGAGTGGAGTATGATCTAAACAGCAGGCTACTAGCATTAAGATATACATTCCTCCTCTGTTGGCCAAGATTCATGCTCTCAGTATATTAGAATGCACCCAACAGGGCCATAATGACAGATTCATATTCGAGAGACAAGGTGGGTGATGTAATATCTTTTATTGGTCCAGCTTCTGTTGGTGAGAGAGACACACTTTCAAGCTTACAGACCTGAAGAACTCTGCGTAAGCCCAGAAGCTTGTCTTTCTCACCAACAGAAGTCGCTGCAATAAAATATATTACCTTGTCCACCTTGTCTCTCTAATATCCTGGAACCAACAGGGCCACAACAACACTGCATACAAAAATAAAGGATTCACGTTAACAGCCCAAAGTGATTATCACAACAGGGCACTATTTGCAGGATTCATATTCCTAGCATACTGTTATCATTACACCAGGGAACTAGCTCTACCAGCACAATGAGATAATATAGCCCTGTGTGTGTGCCAAAAATTCACAGTACAAGCACACTGGGATCCACACAGCAGGACATCAGTGTCAGAATGCATGCTCGCAATATGGTGGGGATACACTCAGGGATTGAACGTAAGGGTTCATCTAAACACAAGGGCATCTGCAAACAGCAGTAATACCAGCAGGATCTGAATTTTTGGATCAGTAGGTGTTGCATATCAGGGCCATAGGTGCTGACTCCGTGGGTGCTCTGGGGCTGAAACACCCATAGGGAAAAATTGGTGGGTGCTCTGCACCCACTGGCAGCTCCCTGTCCCCCCTCAGCTCACCTTTGCCTCCGCTCTGCCTCCTCCCCTGAGCGTGCCACCGTGTCCTGCTTCTCCCCTCTCCCTTCCTCCCAGCACTTGTGCCACAAAATAGCTGTTTTGTATGGCAAGCCTGGGAGGGAGAGGGGAGGAGGGGGAACGCGGCGCGCTTTGGGAAGGAGGTGGGGCCGGGGCGGGGATTTTGGGAGGGGTCCAATGGGGCAGGGAGGGGCAGAGTTGGGTAGGACTTTAGGGCAGGGGTGGAGTTGAGGCGGGGCCAGAGGTGCGAGCACCCACCAACGCAGAAAAAAGTTGGCGTCTATGATCAGGGTATTAATTCACAGTCCCAGTGCAATGGGATTCAGGCACCAGGCCTTTAGTACCAGAATTTGTACTTTCAGAATAGTGGGATGGAATTCTAGAAGTTACAAGGGAAAAAGCACTCCCGGCTCAGTCTATCTCCCTGCCAATGCAGGGCTGATCCTTACTGCATGTTTTGTCCAGTTTCCTTTTAAAAGTCCCAAGCCTTGGGGTTTCTTCTAGCCTTTCCCTTGGGAGACTGTTCCACACACTAAGGCAGAGATCATACTTTCAGGCAAGTTTCCCCTGATAGCTTTGAGTTTTCCCTTCCCTGTCCCATCTCCTTCCCTCCCCCTTCCTCTCCCACCTCATCCTTTCCCCCTTCCCCACTGCCTATTCTCCTCACCCCTGTAAGAGGCAGTGACCCAGATGCTGGTGGTGAGGGGCTGGGGGGGAAAAGAGGCACAGTGTGGGAAGGACAGAGCCCCCCACCCTGGCAGAGCAGAGTAAAGCAGCTCCATGCTCACAAAAATCCGAGGGGGAGAGGAGTGGCAGTGACTCAGCATATACCCTCCACACACACCACATCTTGCCTCTTTTTGGGGAGTCAATGCTTCCCAGACTGCATCCATGGACACTGCAGAGGGTAACCCCACTCAGCCCCAGCCAGGCTCCCTCTGTCTGGAATGGGACTCACCTGGTGCCTGTGGAGCTGGGCCAGGAACTGCAGTTCCACATGGAGCCTGCCCATGAGATGCAGGTAGGAGGCAGGGAGTCCCAGCCGTCGTTGTCCTCACCAACCCCTACAGCAGTTTCTTTTGTTAAAAAGAGGGGAGGTTATGGCACCCTTTCTCCCCTGTTCTAACACCCCTACCTCTGGTCCTTTAGCACTCCTACTTCACACTGTGAGCACCATTCAGCTAGTCCCACTGAGGCAGACACTTGAGGGAAATGTGTACAATCTTAGGGAGGAATGCACTCCACCAGATTCTGCAGTTCACATTCACACTGTGTTGTCATAACAGAAAGGTTTAGTTTTCAGCTGGAACACAGCATAGGAAGTCCTTAGTTAGCACAGAGAAAAGAAAGCTACAGCAGAGTTCCTTCTGGTTAACCCAGAGCCCCAGCCAAGCTGTAGCAAAACCCTTGGCTTCTGCTCTGTCCCTCTGTCTGCTCTTTTTCCAAGTTCCTGGATCAGTCCCACCTGGCCCCTCCTCAGTTCTTTGTTCCCCAGCTAGTCAAACATGGCTGGCTTCCTGTGGAGGGAATGGGCTATCCATGGTTTTTAGTAGCTAGGTACCAAATGTCCCAGGGATTGGATTTGCCATTGTCTTCATGGACTCTCCATTGCCCTGGCTCCAAACCCCTGACAGCAAGGTATCAGTTACACCTGGAGGTCTGGGCGTCTTCAGAGAGAAAACAGTCCTTTCTCACCACCTGGCTAACAATGCAGCATCTAGAGGAAACTGAGATACACACAGTAATCATACAAAATATTACAGAAAATTCCTGCTTCACCACACAAGCCCCTTACGAAAAGGCCTATGGCTGAACAGATGTAGTAGTGAGTAGATACTGATTGCTACATCTGCAAAATTTTTAAAGTTATGACATGAAGCTTAAAACAACCAACTTAGGTCCCAAATCTGCGCAAGGAAGCACATGTGGGTGCAGAGGTCACCTGCATGATGCTCATTGCAGGACTAGGGCCTACGTTTGGTGCCCCATGAAGAGAGGGAGAGGAATTACGTACCATTAGAGGAATGCCATGAGCTTCATTATTCCTCATTTGAAGTCAATAGCAAAGCTTCTAATGTGTAGAATGGTAACAAGAGGAAACCCAAAGTGCATCAGCAAGAGCTGGATATGCCGCAGGAGGTCTGTCCCTGAAAGACATTTAAAGAAGAAAAAATATGATTGACTTCTGCTTTCAGTGTCCTGAAGGGTTTTAAAACAAAACAGAACCTGGAGACAAGTCAGAGGATATTGGTCATATTTTCCATCCAATTCAAAGGGTTAGTGTACTTTGCAGGAAAATCCTCCACAGAGGAATTTATCTTTAACTTTGCCTTAAGAACATAATTCCAAGAGTCACCACAGAACTTTTTTTATCAAATTCTTTCCAGATCTCTGTGTTCCAGAATCATTCAGGGCCTGATAATGATCCCATTTGTGGTGTCTGGTGATCATGCAGTGTTTATGGAGCTTACAAAAGATCTGTTTTATTTTTTGTCTAGTTCCAACTGGTTGTGCATAACAAGAGCTTCTTAGTGCCCCACCCAGACTCCTTCTGGGAAGCGCAGCCCTTAAAAAACAGTCCCCAATACCACATCATGGTTTTTAGTGGATACTGAGTGCATTTAGTCCATGAATCAGGTCATTTAGATTAGTAAGCTCACAAGGCCAAAGAACATAACATGAAATCAATGAGAAAATACTGGGTTGAATGGGATGACAGTGGCCCACTCTAATGACTTGTCTGTGCCTCAGATAGCAGCAATGTATAAAGCTTGAATAAATAAACTTTTTTTTTTTTAGTTTCTGATTTTCTAAAATGTTCATGTATATGAATTCAGGTGTGAGTAAGCACACATACATCCGAATAACATTATTTTTGGTAAAAGAAAAAATGCCTTTGTTAATTTTAAGAGCTTTTAATATCCCAAACTAAGAATGTTTTAAGGAATCAGAAACTAAACAAAAATAGGATAATTTCTTCAATTTTTATATGATTAATATCTGATGCATAAGAAAATCAAATGTAGACAGTGGGCCAGGCCATCCCTGGAGAATCTCCATTTGGCCCAATATTTTTGAATTTATTTAAAGTTATGTATTTTGGCCTTGATTCAGTTTGCAGAAAAATAAAGTATCACAGGGAAGAGAAAATGTAAAACTCAGCAGTGAATTATGAGCATCTCTTTAGTTCATTCTATAGAAGGGTTGTGATTTTCTGATAGCATTCTTTGAAAAAGATCTTAGAGTCTTACTGTCCAACTTTTAGTACTTCCCCTTCAGAATAAATGAGATTGTAAGAACTGTTAATGAGTATGGTATATCTTCGTAAAACAGATGGCCAACCATAAGCAAAACAAAAAACAAAACACACAAACACCTTTTAATATCCTTACAGTCATTACTAGTTGAAAAACACAAAATATACACAGGAGCATTTCATTCTGCACTAATAAAGGGTCGGACACCTTTAAAGTATACATAAACTGTTTTTAAAAGACTTTTTTTCAATCTGCAGCACTCAGAGGAATAATCTGTATCTGTCTGCAAAAAATGGTGGATTTATCTCCCTAGCAACTCTGCTCTTTTGCCTTTCTAGAAGTAGCCTTCATTTATCTTAAATGAGGCTGAGTGGATGCTGTTAGGACAAGGGCAGCTTATTCCTCTTACCCTCTATTAAACTGTTTGTAAGGATGTTCTCAGAATCACAGAAGTTATAAATGGAAATGACCTTTTAGGTCATCTAGTCTATCTCCCTGGCAATGAAAGGGAATGGATCTAAACCTGAAAAACCTTAGGCACAAGTAGTCCTTACTTACATCCGCTGACGTACATTTAGCTAACGGCATAAGTAAGAGTTACTCACTTGAGTAAAGATTTACAGGACCAGTATCTTGTTACCTTCTATACATTTTCTAGTGTTTAATGCTAATATATACTGAGCAGTTTGGTACAGCAGAAGAAATTAAACTTAGCTGGTAGAAAAATGATATTTTGACCCCACCATCCTCAGGTGAAGTCTCTCAAATAGTGTCTGAAATAATGTTCTATAGAGAAGGTGTTTGGTAAATTGACATCATCCAGTCTTCACCTAGCTGACTGCACCCCAAAGAGGTCAACCCATAGTGAGGGCTAGCACTACAAGCTTCAGACAGCTGTCAAAAGACATCTTTAATAGACAACTTTTATTCTGAAAGATTTTCTCATTCTGCCTATCATTTTATATGTGAGCTTTCAATGTGTGGGCAAAAGAGGGCGAATGTATTCTCCTGGTATTCTCTTTGGTGTATTCTAAGGGATGGGGTGTGTGTAATCTGTGTGTGTATGTGTGAAATGGAGAGATTGAAAGCCTCATTCATTCCCTCTTGGAACAGATAGCTATCAATGAAGATTTAAGCTGTATAATTATTCCACTATTATCTAGTTTTTCCAAAATTATAGAAATAAATATAAAATTTTCAGTGAGCGATTACATTTTTATACTTCTCTATGTTTGAGTTTCTATGTTTTCCCCAATTCTAAAGAAATTTTTTTAAGTGTATTAAAATTTATAGTAAAATATAGCATTCCACTTACATTGTCTCTCAGGTTACATCTACACTGCCTGCTGTATCAGCAGGTAGCAATTGATCTATCAGGGATCGATTTATTGGGTGTAGTGTAGACGCAATAAATCGATCCCCGACCACTCTCCCATCGACCGCTGAACTCCAGCTCGGTGAGAGGCAGAAGCAAAGTCGAAGGGGGAGCCATGGTGTGCCGGGAGGATGGGAAGTAAATAATTTTACTTCGATCTAAGATATGTCGACTTCAGCTACGCTATTCTCATAGCTGAAGTTGTGTATCTTAGATCGATCCCCCTGCCAGTGTAGACCAGGCTTTAGAGATTACATGCCATTTGATAGCTTGATGGCAGACTGTTCAAAGGATGCCCTTTAGGCGTGGAGTTGTCTTTTGAAATTTAAATGTAGCCCTTTATTCCTCCTTTACAATGAATTAAGAAGATCTGGAAGAAATTCAGGTCTTGCCTAGCTTGGAAGACCCAATGGCTGCATCTGCACAAAACAATTTTTGAAATATTTTTTCCAGTTCTACCACCAGTTCACATGAGCCACTGATAGTGTTGATGGGTACCTAGTGCAGACAAGGTTCTGGCAGCTTCCAGTATTCCACTGTATTAGTTAAATCCTTGCTGGCTCCTCCTGCACCCACCCGGCCACTTGATAGGTCCCACTTTCTCCTGTGGTGATTTCCCCCTCTATTTTTTCCCTTCTCCTCCTTAATGTGTCCCATCCAACTATACATTCATCTTCCCTAACTGGTTCCTACTCTCACATATTGTGTGCGGGTGGGGAAAAATACAAAGGGGAGTGACAACAGGTATTGTTGTGGGGGAATGAGTGGAGAGGGCTCTGCTGCTTCCAAGCTCTGTGGTGACTTTGTGCTGAAGACAGAGCATGGAGAGAAGGCTTCCTTGGACAAGGAGAGATTTCAATCTAAGGTTTCAAAGTATGCTTTATTATTGGGAGACTGGAGGCACGGGGGTGTTTTTGAATTTCTCAGGGCGTATAAATGATAGATAAATGAAAGCTTCATGGGCTTCCACTTTAGTCTTTGCTCATGTCTGCCTGTCAGATCCTACAAACATACAGCAGATTCAATGCCATTTGTCTGTTTGGCAATTTTTACTCTTCTGTTTTTTAACTTGGCAAGGCGTTTGGAGGACTTTATCCTAGGCTTTTGTTACTGCAAAGTAAGTTTGAGATTTATGTTTCTGATACTTTGAAGTGTGCAGAAGGAATATGAAGTGGGCACGCCTGGAAAGGGTATTGAAGATGTAACAAAGTTTAATCTTACTTATTGTGCCCCAGCACCTGAGGTTTAGAAGATCCACCATATTTATTTTATTGATTTGAATTTTAATCACACACATAAAAAAGAATGCCTGTCCTGGGCTCTGGGTGCCCCTCCCATCATATAAAAAGGCATTGTACGATTATTAAGAACTAAAGAAGCAGCACGTTCCTCATACACACATCCTTCTACATATAGCCTCAGGTAGCAATACAAACCATACAAACTAAACCAAAATCTCCACCTCTTCAAATTCTTTCCCCTCTTAGCCCATTCCAAAATCCTGCTCAAAGAGATGGACTATACAGTGTGCCCTGAAGATGAATTCATTTCCTACCATGAATTTATTCTGTAGTCAAAGGGCCTCACAGAGAATGCTCTGAGCTGGTCTATCTTATGTGAGATTGCTATTTATGTTCTGCATTACTGGACCAAAGTTGTCCTTCAGTATATCTTTCAGACTGGAGTTCAACTCCATCCCTAGGCAATTCATGTTTGTATTCTTTCCATTTAGTTTCCAGTTGTTAAGTAATGCTGAGGGGCAGTGAAACAGGAAGAACCTTGGTTTTGGACCAAATTATTTTATATCCCAAGATCTGACTTAAATCAGATATCACATAAACCATTATTTTTGGTTTGGCTGCAGTAAATTTTTTTATAAACAGCAGGATACCATCAGTGAATACTGATAATTTAATACCAGGAGCTTCAGTTCTAATGCCTGATATCATATGCCTGTTTTGTTCTGAATAAGTGATGATTACAGAGTTGGGAGCCAGTAAAAAAACGGTATGAGAAAGAGGAGATTGTACTTGTATGCCTCTCTTAAAGAGGAGCATGTTATGTCATTTGTACATATTAAAGCTAAATGATGTCATGTATTGTTTTAATGATACCATATTTCTAAATTTAATCTTAATTCCCTAAAGGAACACTGAAAGGAAATACCATTTGATTCCATTTTCAGGCTAGCCTTGTACTAGTGTTGATATAAATATTACGAGTAGTGATATTTTCAGAATATTTATGAACCTCATTCCATGTCAACATGATGGAAAATACAGTAAGTACAATGGAAGAACAGTAAGAACCTCAGCCTTTTTATATGTATTGCTGTTATGACAAGTGGAATGACCTTGTAAGCCTTGGTAACTGGCTAATTCAGTCAAAATGGACCCAGAGCACTACTTCAAGTCCAACTTCCCCCAAAACTCCAAATTTTGAAGGAATTCATATTAAAACCCCATATCCAAACATGTCATTCTTTCTGGATTGCATCCTTAAGTTGGAGGAGCCTATTTCTGAGTCATGCACAAAATGGTACAGATAAAAACTCTTTTGAATTTCCACCTTTCAAAATGACAGAAGACTTCAAAACTGTCAATGAACCCAATCATTACAAATTCTACCGGGAACCCCAAACACTAGAGGAAGCCTAAAGTGACTCCCAAACCAAAGAATAACTCCTCAGCACTGTCATAACTAGATAGGTAAGGTAAGGGTTAAGTTTCTTTTACCTGGAAAGGGTAACCAAACACCTGACCAGAGGACCAATCAGAGAACTGGATTGTTTAAAGTCAGGGGCGGGAATTTGTATACCAGGGGTCTTTGTTGTTTGCTCAGCTGTGAGTAAACAAGGTTTCCTCCTAACTCCATCTTATCTTAAAGTTTCTTCTAAACATCTGTAAGTACCCAGGGAACGCAAAGTAATTCGGCTATGATGATCTTTGTGGTGTATTTACCTGTATGTTGATTTGTTGGACTGGTTTAATTGGGCTATCTTTAAATCAGACTGTTTTTTCATATCTTCTTATAAGCAAGAGCCTGTATTGAGTTTCTTAATGCAAGATTATTGTTTTATATTTTCTTTCTATTTTTATATAAACTTTTTCTTTTAAAACGTGTGGAAGTTTCTTTTCCTAGGGAGGCAAAGGGAAGGGAAAAGCCAGGCTGTGAGCTATTTTCCTATTGCTTTCAGGGAAGGAGCAGGCTACGGGGCAAGAGACAAAGAATCATCTCTGTTCTCTTGTGGTTGAAGTTTTTTTCCTGTTACTGCTACGAGAGCAGACACGGGGGAAGGCAAAGCCAAGCTGGTGGCATTTTGCATCTCAATTGTCCTGAGGGTAGAGAACGCTTATCGCTTGGGAAGTAGAGAAACCGGTTTCTGTGCAAGGCGGGGAAGGAGGGGAGAAGGGATTTTTCCCCCTGCTTTTAGCATCCAAGGGATTTGGAATCTGGAGGTCCCACCCAGGGAGGGTTGGGGACACCAGAGAGAGGAAAGGGGGAGGTCAGGCCCCCTAAAGTAAATTACCTACCTGACCTGGTGGCAGCCCAAATACCCAAGCTGGTAGTGAGCTTGGGGGAGTTTCAGGTAAGCCCCCAGACTTTTGGACGCAAAAGTCCAGGTTTGGGACAGGACCAGATTGTGGACGCTAAAGTTCAGGTCTGGGACTGGGAGGCTAGATTACCACAAGCACCATTGCTGTGTTTACACAGTCCCTTGGATTGTCATGTATGTTTCTGTATCACTTCTGACTTTCTAAACACTCAATTATAAGACACTGAGAGCAAAACACCTCTGAAAGGCTGCCTGCAGGCTCTAGATTTGTCCTTCATCTCTGCAGAGGCTACTTGTCTTATGCTTTACACTGTATTTTAAAAGATCATTTTGCCAATATCAACAAATTGTTTTAAAGAAGCAGATATGAATTTCATCACTGACGTACACTTACTGTTTTAAAATAAAGTAAGCAGGGTCTGAATGAGCTCTCCCCTGACATCTAGTGATGAACCTGAGGAAAAGCCCTCAGGGGCAGACTATATTTGCACAGACACACCTACTCTTTCTGGGAGATCAGCAGACAAAGCTGTGTTGCCAATCTGATCAGCTTTGGCTGTTTGGAGTTAAAATTCACTTTAGTACTGAATACAGGGGTAACGAAATGTTGTTATTCTTATTGTATGAGTAAAGGGCAGCAGAACAGTTCCTAACATGCCTGATTGAGGGGGTCACTCTAGCTGCAACCTCACTTGCTAAGCAGGGATAGTGATGCCAAATTCAGGTAAATTCAGAGGGGTTGTGGACAGGGTTCCTACCTGGTGAGAAACCATTTGATTCCCTCTTCCGCTCCAGCATTAAAAGACAGAGATGACTAGACTCATTTGAGATTCATGGTTCTTTCTCCGTGATCACTAATAGCTGAATTTACTGAGAAGCTTATCTAAGGGGGCTGAACAATAGACCTAGTAAGAAAAGAGGACAATATTGTGGTGAAAAGACAATGCACAAGAAGGCGCAACAGCAGCAGAGTGGTTCCCCCTACCCAGTGAAATCATTAAAGAGCTGAGTTAATTGAGAACTGGACTGATGAGGCCATGGTTACACTGGCGCTTTACAGTGCTGCAACTTTTGCGCTCAGGAGTGTGAAAAAAACACCCCCCTGAGCACTGCAAGATACAGTGCTGTAAAGCCTCAGTGTAAACAGTGCCACAGCGCTGGGAGCGCGGCTCCCAGCACTGCAAGCTACACCTGTAGAGGATGTGGAGTACGTGCAGTGCTGGGAGAGCCGAGGCAGCCCTTTGAAGTTGCAAGTGTAGCCGTGCCCTAAGTTCTGGAACCTCAGAACAGAGCATGTCCGCTGTGCAGCTATGACAACAGCAATGACAAGCAGCAGCAGAGACACTTAGGAGAAGAGGTGGAAGTGTCATTCAAACACCTTCCCTCAGGGGCAGGTGGGAAACCCACATGAATGCATCCCTGAACTCTGGGGACGCTGCTCACTTTGGACAACAAACTGTGAGTGGGGTGCAGTGGTGGGAAACGGGGAGTGGCAATGTGCTACAGAGACATTCGTCCCTTGGACTTTCACACTATCAGATGGGAAACCGAGAAAAAGGACACTGCACAAGATACGGTGAGGTGGGTGTGTTACTTATGGGTTGCGTACTTTCAAGTCATTGTTGCAGTGTTTTCCCACATTTAATGCTGTGGTTTCTTCTTTTAATACATTTTTTTATATTTCTTTATATATATATTTTTATATTTCTTTTAATATGTTTTACACCCAGAACCACTGTTTGTGAGTGGGGAAATATTGCCTCTTTAGAGGAGTCCAGGGGTGATGTTTAGTTTTCGCAGATTACTGGGAAGGGTTTCAAGCTGGTTGTATTTTGTATTGCTTTGAGGTATCCCGAGATATTGGACTCAGTCCTTGCTGCTGCGTACACCAACTGGCCAAACAGCTACAATAATCTAAACCTTCTAGATAAAAAGTATAGGCAAAAGAGCATTCAGGCCAATATCTTAATCTTTCTAGGGTATGTTAGCTTACTTTTATTCTTGAAAAAGAAATCACAGAAATATTTCTTGCATTATAACAGGCAAATAAATATTTCTCAGAATACATTTAATTTCAAAAATGATTATGCAGGAAACGAATGTAATTACCTAGGTAATGACAAGTAT
The DNA here is from genome assembly GCF_003597395.2 of Chelonoidis abingdonii. Taxonomy (NCBI): domain Eukaryota; kingdom Metazoa; phylum Chordata; order Testudines; family Testudinidae; genus Chelonoidis; species Chelonoidis abingdonii. The sequence continues at coordinate 26,476,121 of NC_133775.1, forward strand.
GTAAGGCACTGAAGGTCCCATACACCTGTTTAATCAAAAGAAGACAGTCTATCTGCAGTGCTGTTTCATAATATATGAGTATAAAATGAAATAGGAAAAGCAACTTCTAACTAATAAGTTCCACTGTGAGAGGTTATAATAATGCCTACTTACTGATGTTTATTATTAACTTTCTGCTGCAATGAAATGTTCAGTATAATACAGGAGACTGTATCCATTGCACTACTTGATATTTGACTTCTAAAGTTCCTGATCCCATACTTGTTGAAGTTGATAGGCACATCTTCACTGATTTATACAGGAGTTGAACAAGCTCTAATTCAGCTGGACACCATCTCGTGTTGTTGAATGCTACAGTTAATCATTTATTACTCCCCCACCACATCAAAATTATTTCCCTTGGGAAGAAGGAGAAAATTTTTAATAGTTTAAAATGACATTGTGAAAATACCATTAAAACACTGGCAGAGTGGGAGCTATTATAGAGGGCACATACTTGCTATTTGAAATGTCTGGAAGCAAATCCCCATAACTTTGTAAAGTTTTGGTTTAAGAGAGAAACATTAGAATCCTCAGAGTTTCAAGAGGGATTCCAAGGACCCACTCTGAGGTAAATGAATTTGTGTACTGAGCTCTCTACTTTATTACTGACTTGAAGAATAGCACATAGAATTTATCATGTCTGGAAGACACCTTCTTTCTGTCAGGGAACTTAAGTAATGAGGTTCACAGGTCTGATCTCTGAAAGAACTAGTTCAACATTTGTTGGTGCTCAAGCCTATGTTTTGTGAAGCCTGAGATTTAAAGGAATGCATACTTTTTAACTTGTAAGTATCCTTACCCGTCCCCACATTTTTCCATCTAGAAAGTGAGTCCATGAGAACCACTTACACAATAAAATAATTAGACAGTAAAAAACAATAACCCAAGGCAAAGTGGTGAGCTGCAATGCTGAGGCTTGTGATGGGGTGTGTATCCCACACAGGTCCTGAATGGCTACGGTGGGCCTGAGAAGACAATTAACATACCAGGCTGCACCTGGAGGGAGAGCCAGGCTTAACTGATCATGAAGCCTAGCTAGGCAGGAGTAGGCTGGTTGGTATAAAGAGAGGAAGTTTTAGCAGAAAGGGAATGTACAGAGAGAGTCTATTATCACTCTGGGAATAGAATGGGAAGGTGAGAGAGAGTTTGAGGAAGCCCTGAGGTCCTAGCCAGACTAGGAGAAGGCTGGGAAGAAAAGGGAGCTGGAGGGGAAGGGAGCATCCCTAGGGTGAGAGAAGGGTTGGACTGGGTAAGGGCCTTGAGTAGGGAGTTAAGCCCTGTGAAAGAAGGTCAAGGCTAGGAAAGCTGGAATATAGAAGAAGGTCTGGAACAAAGGGGGAAAGGAACAACAGAGGAGCTGGCAGAGAGAAGCTGAGACTGTCCATGCAGGGAGAGGACTTCTGAAGTTGGCTGGGAAGAAGAGAGACTCCAGAGAAGAAGCTTTTAAGGTCAGTGGCTCAGGAGGAGCTGGGTCTCCTGGGAGGCAGCCCTGTATGACAGAGTGAGGAGGAACTCTACAGAGCCGGGGAGAGGATTGATGACTGTACGGAGGTTGCTGGGGTGTGTGTGCATGTGTGATGGCATTTGTTTTGGTGTGTAAGGGGAAGGTTAGAGTTTTGTTTCTTTTGAGTTGGAATGCTCCTTCCCTGGAAGAGGGCTGAACTCTGTGACTTGGCTGGAGGGCTGAGCCATGAAAGACTCAGTGAAAAGCAGCTAGACAGCAAGAGATATTGGAGATGAGGGCTGCTTGCAGCATTACATAGGGGATGCTAAATATAGTATCTTACCAGGCTATTATTCTAACAAAAGTGGATTGAAATAAGGAAGAGAATTAATCAGTAACAATACTTGTGTCCTATAGTATTCTTCATCAGTAGATCCAGGACCGGCTCCAGGCCACAGCGCGCCAAGCGCGTGCTTGGGGCGACACGCCACAGGGGGGCGGCAGGCGGCTCTAGTCGACCTCTCGCAGACTCCGGTGGACGGTCTGCTGCTCCCGCGGGACCATCGGACCCTCCGCAGAAACGCCTGCGGAAGGTCCACCGGAGCCGCGGGACAGGCGAGCGGCAAAGCGCCCCCCGTGGCGTGCCGCCGTGCTTGGGGCGGCGAAATTGCTAGAGCGAGCCCTGAGTAGATCTTAGATCATCTTACAAAGGATGTCAGTAATATTTACCCCCATTTTACACACTGGGAAACTGAGGCACAGAGTGGTGAAATGACTTGCCCAAGATCACTAATAGGCTAGGGACAGGGCTGGGAATAGAAGCTATCCTGAGTCCCAGGCCAGTTTCTTGTCCACTGGGCAATGTTGGCTCCCAGTATAAATGGCATCACACTGCAAAGACTCACTTATATGTAATGCTTCACTAACTTTATCATCAAGATGTCTTTGCTGAAAGAAAATTTGATTTCTGTGGAAAAATCCTGTTTTCAAATAGTTTTCTAATCAGATGCTCCACAGTGCAATTTTGCTTTCCATTTGCTGTCAAATTATTTTTGTTCAAAATATTAAGCAGATGAAGGAAAATAATCCTCCAGGAGGCCTTCAAAATGCCAGCAACTGGCAAGGGGAACCAAATCGTTTCAATTGCTTAAGACAAACACCACCTCTGTAAACCAAGGAATAGAGTCCAAGCAGAGAATCTGTGCCTGAAGTTATTCTGTCTGTAATAGTTCAGTTTGTTTTCTAACGTAAATGTCCCAATGCTCTGCTCAGCTTCATTTTAAATGGTGATGGCTTCCAAGGCGTCAGCCAGAGGAACAGGGGAGACACCTTAGCTCCAGAGCCTTTGAAGAGACCTAGGATATCTATGAACATGTACCTGGCTTTCTGCAAATACTGGGGGATCCATAAGCTTTGGGCTAGCCACACAGGAGCGTCATCCTCTTTATACTCTTCCTATGGACTTGACCATGGAAATGAGCGATGCAGCCTGATACAGTTTTGTCTCTGTGATTTACTGATTCCTGCAACACTCATGCAGGCAGACTCTTGCTAACTACAATGAGAGCTTGTGTAAGTGTAAGGGTTGGTATGTGTAAATATCCCTCTGTGGGACAGCTTAAATTAGGAACCTTGAACTTCACATGTTGAATTAAAGGACTAAGAACTGGTTGGTAGCTTTTGAAAGACAAAGAGAAGTTTTGGTGCGTGTAGCTTATTTTGCATGTTGTTCTGTGCTCATCTATCTCTGCTGAGGAATTGCTCAGGGAATTTATTGCCGCTATGCAGATGGCTAGTTTATGCAGAGTTTCAGAAGTCACTGATTTTGTTTTTGATTGACCATGAATTGAAATTAGTTACTTAGAGTACATATAAATGAGGAAAGTTGATAGCCATATCATTTTAAATACATATGAAAAATTAAGTATTGTATTCTGTTCTTGGAAGTTGAAGGGACTTTTGTTTTAATAGGATATTGTTTCAAATGATTTTGCTGGTAGAAACCTTTTCAGCCAAGGAAGAGTAATGAGTGGAGATCATTGATTTGTATACGAATGGGCAAGAGAGACAGACAATAAAGCAACATGGTGTAGCATAGACCTTAAAATTATACATTTAAGTCTTGATTGTCATCTCATGAATGTCAATCCTGCAGCCTTCTTTTGCAGGTGTAATCATTGTTAAGCCTATGATTTAGTCACGGGTGTTTTTAGTAAAAATCATGGACGGGTCACTGGCATGAATTTTTGTTTATTGCCAGTGACCTATCCATGACTTATACTATAAATACCCCTGACTAAATTCCAGGGGGCGGTGGTGCTGCTGGAGCTGGCGGGGGCATGGCCTGGGGGGGCCGCAGCTGGGGCCGGTGGAACAACTGCTGCTCTGCTCATCCCAGGGACTGCTGTCAGGGGTCGACCATTGCTCAGGGGGTGCCCAAGGCTGCCCAAGCAGTGGCCAGTGTGGCTGGCTGCAGAGCCGCTCCAGCAGTGGGTGGTGTGACTGTCCCTCGGGTCACCTGAGCAGCTGGGGTCAGCCACACTGGTTGCTGCAGAAGTCACAGAGGTTGCAGAAAGTTGTGGAATCCATGACTTCCGCAACCTCTGTGACAGACATGGAGCCCTAATAATTGTGCCTGGACTCTTGCACTTGTAGTGAATTATTGCTGCAAATATTAAACTACTTGATTTATGGGTAACTACTCTCCTACTTCATAGGATAAAATTATAAGTATTTGGGAAGTGGTATTATCTCTGTTACAGAGAGGGAATATAGACTGTGTGACCTCCAAAGAAATCTGCGATACAAATGTAGGAATTTGTTCTGTGTTTTTATTCAACTGGAATTAACTGCCATAAACGCCCTCTTTTTCCTGTGAACAGCTACCTACCTATCTCTGGCATGATCTTATCATATTCCACACTATAAGCAGAGTTGACAGAAATACGAAGGGCAGATCTTTAAGAATGACTTCCGCTCCCTCAACTCCCACAACGTATATCTCTTGTGCATCAGACAGAAACAGCTATTTTATACTGCATAGGACTTCTCTCAGCCATTTTGATTAGGTTTTTTCTAGGCCTGTCAGTTAATTGCAGTTAACTCATGTGATTAATTCAAAAAAAATTAATCGTGATTAATCACACTGTTAAACAATAGAATACCAATTGAAATTTATTAAATATTTTTCTACATTTTCAAATTTATCAATTTCAGTTACATCACAGAATACAAAGTGTACAGTGTTCACTTTATATTTTTATTACAAATATTTATGCTGTAAATAGTATTTTTTAATTTACCTAATACAAGTACTGTTGTGCAATCTCTTTATCATGAAAGTGCAACTTACAAATGTAGATTTTTTTTTACATAACTGCACTCAAAAACAAACCAGTGTAAAACTTTAGAGCCTACAAGTCCAATCAGTCCTACTTCTTGTTCAGCCAGTCGCTAAGAGAAACAAGTTTGTTTACATTTATGGGAGGTAATACTGCCCTCTTATTTACAATGTCACCTGAAAGTGAGAACAGGAGTTTGCATGACACTGTTTTAGCTTGTGTTGCAAGATATTTACATGCCAGATGCGCTAAAGATTCATATGCCTCTTCATGCTTTGGTCATTGCTCCAGAGGACATGGTTCCATGCTGATGACAATCATTTAAAAAAATGTGTTAGTTAAATTTGTGACTGAACACCTTGGGGGAGAATTGTATGTCTCCTGCTCTGTTTTACTTTCATTCTGCCATATATTTCATGTTACAGCAGTCTAGGATGATGACCCAGCACATATTCGTTTTAAGGACAGTTTCACTACAAATTTGACAAAATACAAAGAAGATGCCAATGTGAAATTTCTAAAGATAGCTACAGCACTTGACCCAAGGTTTAAGAATCTGAAGTCACAAGTGCCTTCCAAAATCTGAGAGGGATAAAGTGTAGAGCATGCTTTCAGAAGTGTTAAATGGCAACACTTTGATGCAGAAACTACAGAACCCTAAACACCCACCCCCTCAAAAAAAATTAAAAAAAAAATCAACCTTCTGCAGGTGACATTTGACTCAGATGATGAAAATGAACAGCTGTCAGTCCACATTGCTTTGGATCGTTACTGAGCAGAACCCATCATCAGCATGGACACATGTCCTCTAGAATAGTGGTTGAAGCATCAAGGCACATAATCTTTAGTGCATCTGCCATGTAAAAATTGTGTGGTGCTGCTTACAACAGTGCCATGCAAATGCTTGTTCTCACTTTCAGGTGACGTAAACAAGAAGCAAGCAGCATTGTCTTCTGCAAATATGAACAAACCTGTTTGTCTGAGCGATTGGCTGAACAAGAAGTAGGACTGATTGGACTTGTAGGCTCTAAAATTTGACATTGTAGAAAATGTGGAAAACATCTAAAATATTTAAATAAATGGTATTCTATTATTTAACTGTGTGGTTAATCACAATTAATTTTTTTAATTGCTTGAAAGCCCTAGTTTTTTCATCTCCCATACTTTAAACACTTTCTATTATTATTTTATTATTATTAAATAGACATGCCAGAAATTACATGCTAATGCCAATTTCAAATGTGACATTACATTTAGCATAATTGCACAAAAGTCAGGAAATTAAAAGTTAGATTTAATTAACTTTTCTTTCTTGTGCTTGTATTATAATCCAGACTTTTTATTTTTTTTACATAGCCACACAGCTGGGGTGGTGTGCTGCAGTTGGCAAAGAGGAGTTTTGGAAAAGATCTAAACTCTCATTCTTCAGAGCATGAAGCAATCATTAGCTGATGGAGGTTAGGAACAAATTTCCATGTGGGAAGTTTATTGTGTAGTTGCATATTGCAGCTTAAACCTTCCTCTGAAGTTCCTGGTGTTGGCTGTTGACAGAGGCAGGATATTGCCCCTGTTAGGGAAATAATGGAGTGCAATACCAAAGAACTCTCTTTCTCATTTATTAAATAGGTACAAATACAGCATGTGATATTGTGACCCTTCCCAGAGATACCCAGGGTTGTGAGGCACTTTGCTACCACTTGCCCTTTGTGTGAGGAAGCCTTGTCTATGCCTGCTAGGGACCAGTTCTCCAACGGTCACGTGCAACACAAACATTCCCTTCTAGGCCCAGGCCTTGACTCAGGTGACAAGTTTTAATTTAAGTTTTGGAATCTAATATTTTCCATCTCTCTCAAACTAGTTTCTGTGCAAACATCCTGAGGTGATCAGAATGACCTGTACTGGCTCTTGGTAGAGACCTGAAATGCCACTCTTTGGGGAAGTTATGCAGATATCAGACGTAGGGATCCTATACACTCCCTCAGTCAGTTCATCTACAAGTCACAGATGTCTCCTCTCAAGTTGAATTGATTCTGACCCTCTACGATTATAAATAAATGTGAATGTACAGTTATGTTTAAAATCTGGTTTTTCTCCATAATGTTTGCACATACCCGATATACTAGAGCTGTCACAAACTCATCTTTTCTTCCACTTCTATGTCTCATCTGCACTCTATTCCGTTGTGCTTTTGGATTCCATTGGCCATAAATACCCCTATCCTGCAATGAGCTCCACATGGGTGGATTCTATACTGTTCCACGTAGTGGTAGGGATTCACAAATATATTATAATATTGAGGCCTAACATTAGCCCCCCAAATGCATTTTAGACCTATATCACTTCTTTGTTTAGGTTAAATCCATGTGACCTTCAGGCAAATTGGAAGATACACACTGCAGCCCTACAAGTATCTTGTAAACTCTTTAACAGTTTTGGTTCGTCAGACAATACAAATAAAATGTCAAAGCTTTCCCAGTTCATAATATCTTCAAAGGGACAGATCCTCAGCTGGTGTAAATTAGGACAGTTCCTTTGACTTCAACACTGGAAGTATTCTTGGGGTAGAACTGGTCTCTGGTAGCAACAGACTCCTATTTGTATGAAGTTATTTCTTTGCTCAAACAGCAGGTGCTGGATGTATTCCCTTTTCTGTTCGTTTGACTGTGTCCCCTGCACATTCTGCTGAAGGCACAAAGTTGTGCACCAACTTTGTGCCTTCAGCTGAATGTGCAGGGGACCTGCCTATTAACCAGATCTTCAGATTATCTGGGCACAATTTATAAAGATGGTTTAGGCATAATACATCTACCACATAATTAGAAGTGGTGGCACTACAGTACCAATCTCTTTATAATATGATGGATTAGTACTATAATAGCAATCCATTTTTTTTAAGCTTTCAGTACTTCCATCTAAAGAGTTTTAGGATCAGATCAAAGGCATTCTACACAGCCTTCTGACTTGAAGTATATATTTGACTTTCCAGGCCTGACCCAAGGGTATCAGAGGAAGATGGAAGGACTTGGTTTGCTGGCCCACACAAGAGTATCTACGTTTGCTGACATCCAAACAAGAAGGAACTGAGAGAGTTTCCTCCCTGCTAATTTGGAAATAAATGATCTGCAGTTCTCCTTGTACCTAATGTATCTCCACTTACCACTCCAGAGCCTGTCTAACATTGTAACCGCTCAGCTCCCGGCCATCCTGTTGCTGCTTTTCATGCTAGTTTACCTCTGTTTTTCTCATAAACTGTGGTCAGTTGAAGCTTTTCCCCATTCCAATTTCTGACTGCTCTGCTACTTGATCACCTTGTTAGTAACTTGCTTGAGCTGGAGAAAGACTTGACCAGCTCTTCACATGGATCTCAGCTGCGGGGTGTTGTCAACTTCTAACCATGACTCTGAGTAGAACTAACCAAAGCACTGACTACTCTTAGCATTGATTGTCACCCATTAACCACCTACTCTACCTGATCTTATTTAATAAAGGCCTCCTTGAATTGATTGCTACCTGCTCATTTAATGTTAATTCTTTTAAATTTACAGGGCTTCACTTGAGTAAGTGGTCTTAGCTTTTTGCACTTCCCTGGCATCATACCATTGTGGAATGAATGTTTTCAAATGTAGAAAATGTAAAAGAAAACATCTAATAGTGTCCTCTAAAGCATCTTGCTAACTACTGTTTCCTTAACTTTTAGCTTTCACTCCACTGGATCAGTCTGTAACAGGCTTCCTTCCCATGTACCCTAATCCTGAATCCATCCATTCTATACCTACTCTTCTGACGTAGGTAACCTTTGAAGTGCAGTTCTACATTTTACATGGAAAAGTGATTATAAAAAGGCATAGTGGGTTCTTGTGTTTATTTTTATTTTGGTCTCACAGTGACTCCTGATGAGTTTACAAATAAAAGGTGCGTATAAGTGCATGTCTGAGATCTGAAAGTCAGTATGTTCTTTCTTTCTCATACATCATCAATAAAGATTGGGCAGGCCAAATTTTGTCCTTAATTATATCCATGCAATTCCACTGCTTTCAAAATAGTTTCATGGGTATAACTGATGGCAGGATTTGGTCCTACAATTAAATATCAACAGACCTTTCTCCCATAGCACTACAGAGCTTGCAGGACTAAACAATGGTAAAAGCTTGTTAGTCTGTTAGGGTAGTTTTATCAGCTAGGGATCTGTCCTGCCAGTCATGCCTTTTAGGTCACGCCCCTTTTGGCATGGGCTGTAAGGCAAAGGGGATAGGAGCTGCAGTGCCGCTTTTACATCATTTGAGGCTCCCCCCCCAACATGCTGTAAAAACTCCATGGCCTACCTGTGCCACAACAACTGTTTTTCTGCATGGAATTAGGAGGTAACAAGCAGGGCAACCGCCCAGGGCCCCACACCAGAGGGGGCCCCTTGAAGCTAAGTTGCTCAGGCTTTGGCTTCAGCCCCGAGTGGCAGGGCTCAGGGACCTGGGATTCAGCCCCATGTGGTGGGGCTTCATCTTTCTGCCCTAGACCTCAGGGATTTCTAATGCTGGCCCTGCTTGGGGGACCCCCTGAAACCTGCCTGTGGTCCCCCAGGGGGCTGCAGGCCCCTGGTTGAGAACCATTGTGTTAGATAATCCTCAGGGAGCTGGATCTGCTGCCTTTATGGTAGCTTTGGACACCGAGCTGGTGCAAAGTGGCCACAGCAGGAATCAGGATCTGGCGCAAAATGGTGACAGACAGATGACAATTTGTAAAGATAAGAGAGCTCTCAAGAGCCTATGCTGGTGTGCAAATATTTGAGTGTGTTCAAGATTGTCAGACCTTTCACATTGCTCTGATCTTGGGGCCTTAACTTTGATTTCCCGTCTGTAACTTCATAAAGGGCCAGTAGAAGCCACATGTTGCTTCTGCTGAAGTCAGTGTCAAAACTATCATTGAATTCAAGAGCACAGGGTCCGGCCTGAGGAAATAATTAGCAGCCAGTTTGAACCCTGTAATAGCACAAACAACTGACCTGATACATAAAAGGAAACAGATTTCTAAAAAGGAAAGGAACAAATTAGAGTCTCTATTTTAATCTCACTGGAACACACTATACTTTCTGTTCAAGCTTTTTGTTCCAGAAAAATTTGATTTCTGTAGAAAAATTCAATTTTAGTCCAAGACTCTCATCAGAGTTTCCACAATAGAACTTAATTTCTTGATTACTGCCAATTGTTATCTTTCAGTCAGCTTCAACATCTTCACTACTAAAATAATCTTTTGCTTATTTTCACTTAGGAAAAAATACAATTTAATTTACAATGCCCCACAAAATCGCATATTCTAAAGGACAATGTCATCTGCAGGCATAAATGTGGAGTTTAGTGCTCCTTCTCTCATGCTGTTAACCATTTTATTGCCTTAAGACTTACAGCTGTTACCCTGTGAAGATTTGTTATTTAATATAAGCATCATCTTTTTTTCAAAGCTCCATGTCTGAAATAATATAACCTTTGGTTACAGGGGAATAGCAGGGAAGGTGGAGGAAACAGAAGCCTCTCACTAGAGATCCTTAGTACACTGCAGTCCTGCTGATCAAAGACCAAATCCCAAGAATTGCTAAAACCTTGCAGAGCCTCTTCAGCTCCAGCTGAGTTCAATTTGAGCTGCAGATGCTCAACACTTTTTGAGATTTGGCTCCTGGCAACAGTTTAAATAAACAAAACAAAACCCCAACACTAACGCAGATTATCTCAGTAAGTACCATCCATTAAAACAGCGTTAATTGTAAACATAAATAACATCCTCTAACCGCTTTTGTTCTAATGCCATGCCAATTCTGGAACTTATGTCTATAGTAACCACATTACAACGCAAAAAATACTCACCCAAACCAAGAGTCAACTGTCCAGCCAAGTGACATATTCTTTGTTGCTGATTTATCAGCCAGGTTTTCTGACTGTTTGTATTCAAAATATTGTTTCCATAAATATTTTTTCAAATTTTTATTTGTACCGTGATAACCTTGAGGGCAAGATGCAGCTTGGAGTCTTTCCATTGACTTTAATGAGAACTGGATTAAGCCTAGAGACCCCAAGTTTGACTGGGGTCCTCCTGTGCTAGGTGCTGTACCAACCTATAGCAGGAGATGGTCCCTGTCCTGAGGAGTTTACAAAGTCTGCTTGTTACTGTGTATCTTAAACAGATATTTTAATAAATGGATAACAATGGAAAAATTCTTCCAATGAATTGGTTAGAAAATAAGGGCCTGATCCTCCACTTTGTAGAGTCACTGACAAAACACTCCTTGACTTCAATGGTACAGGATCAGGGATTCTGATTCTGACTCATGCTTTTGTGTGCTCTTTCAATACAAATAATAAATAATATAAATAATGTAATCCAGATTTGGAGGGCTGCACGAAATTATAGACTTTTCAGCTGAAATAAGGATAAATGCCAAGGACCAGTTCTGGTGAATATATGTATTTTGTAATGTAGATTTCATTAGCAAAAAGAAAATGGAGGCAAGAAGTATGGTTAAGGGGTTTTACTCTTTTTATTCTTATTTAGCATCTTAGCTAGAAGTGATCCTGTCCACATGAATGAGCTGTGATATACTACGTTTCTTGAGGTCTCTTTTGGTTTATATGTATTTCTTACTCTCTCTGTTGCTTTGTGGAATGAAACATTTTATGAAATATCATAGGAGAATCACTGCAGCATTTTACGTACATTTCATAATAGAAAGGAATTTAGGACTGAATTCTGGTATCAGGAAATTATCAATAGGACCTATGCTAGTGTCTGGGAGTGAGAATCCTGCCCTAAACCCAGGGACAGGGGATGGAATATCTGTTCAGCCCTAAGCAGTCCCTACTTAAACAGAACAGGAGTACCTGTGGCACCTTAGGCCACGTCTACACTATGGGATAATATCGAATTAGCTAAAATCGGTTTTATAAAACTGATATTATAAATTCGATTTCATGCGGCCACACTAGGCACAGTAATTTGGTGTTGTGCGTCCATGATCCAAGGCTAACGTTGATTTTTGAAGCGTTGCATTGTGGGTAGCTCTTCCGTATCCCATAGTTCCCGCAGTCTCCCCCGCCCTTGGAATTCTGGGTTGATCATTATTGTCGCGGTGGTTCTGGGTAAATGTCATCAGTCATTCCTTCCTCCGGAAAAAATCAGCTGACAATCTTTAGCGCCGTTTTCCCTGGATTGCCCTGGCAGACGCATAGACGGCAACCATGGAGCCATTCAGCTTTTTTTTTTTCGGCACCGTATGTGTACTGGATGCCGCAGAAGAGAGGCGGTACTCAGCGCTCACACAGCGCATTCACTTGTTGTGCATGATAGCAGAGATGGGCACTGTCTTCTGTACCGTCTACTGCTGGAGAAAACTGGCAATGAGATGACGGTTATCTCCCCCCTCTGTACTGTCCACTGCTTCATGAGTGCCCCTGGCTGAATCGGCCGAGGGCGCACGCAAAGCAATTGGTTGACTTCTTGGGACTGATCAATTGCTCCTTATGGTTTCTAAAAAGAGTCGTCTGCCTAGAATAAGGGCAAGTGTGTTAGGAGAATGGTGTTCAGAGCACAGCTGCTCCGTGTCAGTATTCACAGGGGTGCCCCTGCAACAACCCCACCCGTTGCTTCCCTCCTCCCCAACCTTCCTGGCTACTGTGGCGTGTCCCCCCCATTGTGTCATGAAGTTATAAGAATGCAGGAATAAGAACAGAAGACTTGTTAGTGAGATAAAATGAGGGGGAGGCAGCCTCCGGGGCTATGACAGTCAGGCAGTATGGAATCTTTCTTTACACAGGAAAGGGAGGGGCTGAAGCTCAGCCCCCAGTTGCTATGATGAAGACAGTTACCAGCCATCTGTACCATCTACTGGAGTAACTGGGTCATTCCATTTTACCCAGGCGCCCCCGCCCAGCCTCACCTGAGGCAGCCAGGAGCACTCACGGAGATGGCACGACGGATATCAGTCATATTGTACTGTCTACCACGGGAGGGGGAGAGGGCGGATACGGTTCTTCATGCTGCCGCAATCGCGTCTACCAGCATCATCAGTACCAATGGGTGACACTGAAAGAAGTCAGAATGTTTTCTTCCCTTTTCTTCACGTGGTGGTGGTGGTGGGGAATGAGGAGTTTTCATGAACCATGCCAGACACGTCGTTTGACTCCAGACATTGGAGCTCAGCCAAGGTGCAATACTTTTCAGAGACTGCGTGGACTGTGGGTAGCTGGAGTCCTCATTACCCCTCCTCCCATGAGCGTCCATTTGAGTCTCTGGCTCCCGTTACGCTTGTCACCGCAGCGCTGGTATCTGGAGATTTTTTTCACCGCTTGGCATTTCGTGTTCTGTAACGGAGCTCGAACAACAGATTGTCTCCCCATACAGCGGTCTCTAGTACTCCCGTTCGGTCCAGCTGGAGCTCTTTTTGGATTTGAGACTGCTCCACCGCCCTTGATCAGCTCCCGCTGGGCAACAGGAAATGTAATTCAAAGTCGCGGGGCTTTCCTGTTTACTGCCCGCTGCATCCGGTCAGATTGCTGTCCAGAGTGGTCAGTGGTGCACTGTGGGATACCGCCCGGAGGCAATCACATCGATTTCCGTCCACATAACCGATCCGATATGTTAATATCGAATTTAGCGCTACTCTCTCGTCGGGGTGGAGTACAGAATCGATTTAAAGAGCCCTTTTATCGATTAAAGGGCGTTGTAGTGTGACGGTCTACAGGTTAATCGTTAACGCTCTTTAATCGATTTAAACGTGTAGTGTAGACCAGGCCTTAGAGACTAACAAATTTATTTGAGCATAAGCTTTCGTGGGCTACAACCCACTTCATCAGATGCATAGAATGGAACATATAGTAAGAGTATATATATACATACAGAGAAGATGCCATACCAGCTCTAAGAGGCTAATTAATTAAGATGATCTATTATCAGCGGGAAAAAAACTTTTATAGTGAGAATCAAGATGGTTAATTACAGACAGTTGACAAGAGGTTAAGGATAGTTATAATAAGGAAAGAGATTCAAGTAGTGTAATGACTCAGCCATTCCCAGTCCCTGTTTAAGCCAGAGTGAATGGTATCTAATTTGTAAATCAATTCAAGCTCAGCAGTTTCTCACTGGAGTCTGTTTTTGAAGTCTTTCTGTTGCAAAATTGCCACCTTCGGGTCTGTTACTGAGTGGCCAGAGAGGTTGAAATGTTCTCCCACTGGTTTTTGAGTGTTATGATTCCTGATGCCAGATTTGTGTCCATTTATTCTTTTGCGTAGAGACTGTCTGTTTTGGCCAATGTACATGGCAGAGGGGCATTGCTGGCACATGATGGCATATATCACATTGGTAGATGTGCAGGTGAACGAGTCCCTGATGGCATGGCTGATGTGATTAGGTCCAGTGATGGTGTCACTTGAATAGACATGTGGACAAAGTTGGCATTGGGCTTTGTTGCAAGGGTAGGTTCCTGGGTTAGTGTTTTTGTTCAGTAATGTGTGATTGCTGGTGAGTATTTGCTTCAGGTTAGGGGGCTGTCTGTAAGCAAGGACTGGTCTGTCTCCCAAGATCTGTGAGAGTGAGAGATCATCTTTCAGGATAGATTGTAAATCTTTGATGATGCACTGGAGAGGTTTTAGTTGGTGACTGAAGGTTATGGCTAGTGGTGTCCTGTTATTTTCTTTGTTGGGCCTGTCCTGTAGTAGGTGATTTCTGGATACCCTTCTGGCTCTTCAGTCTGATTTTTCACTTCAGCAGGTGGGTATTGTAGTTTTAAGAACACTTGATAGAGATCTTGTAGGTTGTACAAATGCGATTGTATCTTAGAGGTTGGCTGTAGACAGTGGATCGAGTGGTGTGTCCTGGATGGAAACTGGAGGCATGTAGGTAAGTATAGTGGTCAGTAGGTTTTTGGTATAGGGTGGTGTTTATGTGACCATCATTTATGAGCACAGTAGTGTCCAGGAAGTGGATCTCTTGTGTGGACTGGTCCAGGCTGAGGTTGATGATGGGATGGAAATTGTTGAAATCATGGTGGATTTCCTCAAGGGCTTCTTTTCCATGGGTCTAGATGATGAAGATGTCATCACTGTAGTGCAAGTAGAGTAGGGGCATAAGGGGACGAGAGCTAAGAAAGCGTTGTTTTAAGTCAGCCATGAAAATGTTGGTATACTGTTGGGCCATGCGGATGCCCATAGCAGTGCCTCTGACTTCAAGGTATATGTTGTCTCCAAATGTGAAATAGTTGTGGGTGAGGACAAAGTCACAAAGTTCAGTCACCGGGTTAGCTGTGACATTTTTGGGGATACTGTTCCTGATGGCTTGTAGTCCATCTTTGTGTGGACTATTGGTGTAGAGGGCTTCCACATCCATGACATCAGGTCTGTATTAGTGGCTCTGGCCTACAATATGTATATGTGTGTTGTTTTGCCATGCTACTGTGTGGAGACTGCTTCTCAAACAGGTATGCCAGAGACACAGAATCCTGTTGTTTGGCTATTCACAGTTGGGCACCCTATGCACCAAACACATCAGTTCTGCTGTCTTTGAGGCCATCTACAGCCCTTCCACATGTGTGTGTGGAAAGGTCCTTACTTCAAAGCATCTCTTTCCCATAAGTCGAAACCTCATTGAAGTATACTTGACATTCATAATAAAATACAGGTTGTATAAACATCCTTTCTCGGCTTTGTCAAAAGAATAAGTGACTTGTCTACAGGTTTCAAGTGTTTCAGAAAGCTTTTATAATGTATTTCAGGAGTAAATAGTGAATTCATTTTCATGCTCAAATGAGGAAGACATGTTTTCTGTTCATAAAGCCACAGAGGATATCCCAGTGAAATCTCAGTGACTTCCATGTAGAGCAGGGGTCTGAAACACGCAGGCCATGGAGTTATTTCCTGCGGCCCCCCATAGCCCCCCTCACCCCCCGCCCTCCACCTCTGCTCCCGCCCAGCTGTTTGGCGGCACTTAGGACTTTCCAGGAGAGAGGGGAGAGCAGCAGGGATGCAGTGTGCTCAGGGGAGGAGGTGGAGAAGAGGTGGGGCAAAGGCGGGGATTTGGGGATAGGATTGGAATAGGGGCAGGGAAGGGTTGGAGTTGGGGCAGGGACTTTGGGGAATGGGTTGCAATGGGGGCAGGGAAGGGGTGGGAAGAGGTGGGGCAGGGGTGGGTCTTCATGGAAGGGGTGGAGTGGGGGCAGGGCCGGGGACAGAGTGGGGGCTTTTGAATCTTTGAAAAAGTGTTAGTAATGCGTCCCTCAGGCCAATGTACTAGTCCTCAGGTGGCCCTTGTGGTGATTTGAGTTTGAGATCCCTGATGTAGACTAACTCCTATTGGCTATAAATTTCCAGGAATTAATGAGAAAATAGAATCTATTTTTTAAAACAAAAGGGGCCATCTATGAGATGTGCTAGGTTTATTTTGAGAAAATGGTCATTTTGTAGATTCATAGATTTTAATGCCAGAAAGAACCATTATGATCATCTAGTTAGACTGCCCGCATAAAATAGACTCTGTATTTAATTTGGCAGTTCCTTAATCTACCCACACAACTAGCGATTGAATTACAGTGAATCTCCTTTTGGAAGGGCATTGAGTAATGATTTAAAGGCTCCAAATTATGGAGAATATACCACATCCCTTGGTAATCTGTTCTAGAGATTAATTAGTTTATTGTTTAAAAATTTACATCATATTTCCAGTTTGAACTTTGACTTCAACTTCCGTCCACTGAATTTTGCCAGATTAAAGAACCCTCTAGTATCAGATATCTTCTCTTTCTGTGGGTAATCAAGTTGCCTCTTAACTATCTCTTTAGTAAACTTACATGCAGTGAGCTCATGTCTATTCTGCCAAGAGTTGATGTTCAATGTTTAAATTCATACATATTTAAAATATTTTATTTTGTAACCTAATTTACCAGAGATACTATATGATGAGATTTATATAGCTAATCAGATGGCCAAATTCTGCTCTTAGTTACATTGTTTCAGTGAAGTTACCCTATATTTACACCAGTGTATCCAATTTTTTAAAAGTTACTCTAATCTTTTTAATGGGATTATCTTTTATAGCATAGATCTTAATTACAAGAAGCACATTAAATATCTGAAACCTGAGATGAGAATATTGTAAAGAATACCTTAGAAATGTTGGTATAACATAACGATATTAGAGGAAAATATGACAAGAAGACTTGAAGCGTTTAAAGATCTTTATTTAATAGTATTTCATTTAATATTCGGTAATCAGTTGGTTAGGTTGAAATGATTTCAGAATCGTGATGACATCACTGAGCCAAAAGGTATCTACTTAGACAAAAACGCTTATTTTATTTTCCCACATCTGTTTGGCTTTCATGTTTGATGTTATGTTGTGTTAGAACTAACCTCTCTGGCCATTTGGAATGTTGCATTTTGCATCTCAATTTTTTAGGTAAATATATGGACAAATCAGTTTCTTAATTTCTCTTGCTCTCTGGGTCATTGCCACATAGAGCTTAGCAAATCAGAATCATCTGGAGAATTACTAGTATATATCTGATTGCTGACATTGCTTCTGAGACATTAACTTCCCAGTTCCCAAGAACTCACCTCTACTTAGACTTGTCTGCAGGTTCCTTTTATTGCAATTCAAAAGAGCTACACTGAGTTGACCTGACTCTAGGCTAGGGATAGGAGAAGGGTTACCACAACTCCAAAGCACATACACATTCTTAAAACAGGCTTCCTCAGGCATCTTCTGTTTTACATGGTATCACATGCTTTATGATTGGTTCACTAGCTCCTGTGGATCAATCCTCATACAGGTCACATGCTATCCACATGCTGCGCAGGTGCAGTTTGATACATTCTAATCATTTCCCTAATATTGCCTTATCTGCTAGTTACATATTTACAAGGCTGGTGTAACTTCATGCTTTGTTCATTGTTTAAGTATTGTTTAATTTCTCTGATCATGCTAGGCCTACCCTGGTAAACTGTTACCTGCCAAATATACAGTGAAAACTGTCAAGCAAGACAGAAAAATACATACCGTTGTTTTTTTTCCTACTCCCCCATGGCTCGTTGGAGCTTTCCCAGGAAAATATCAAAGCCATTCCTGAGAACAGTTTTGCAGTGTGAATAACACGGCTCTAATTCTTATCCGTGTAATAACATTCTCAGAAACAACTCGGATATGATAACTTGTCCTGTGAAATGAAGAAAGAGAAGTGTTTTTTCACACACAAAAAGAAACTGCATAAGATAGACCTTTCTGGTGACAGGCCCAATTTGTTCAGTGAAAAGCTTTTCAGCTCTTCTGTGACCATTTACTCTGCTGGTTTTCAAGATGGAATGGAATCAAAGTCTATTGTGCTGCCACTAAGAATGACAGCATTTCCAAAGAGAGAGAGCTTAGTCAAAAACAACAAGAGAAGGATTTCCAAAGAGAGAGAGCTTAGTCAGAATGTATCCTATTTCCTTCTGACAAAGTTTAAAGGAGGAAAAAAAGCTAGGATAATCTTGCCTGCTTTCTTCAAACATTTGGGGCTAAAATATGCTCAGCAAGTGCTCCCCTGTCCATATCCTGAGGAGGGAGGTTGAATGGAATCCATGTGATGAATGGACTCAAGTTTAGAACTGGTTTGATAATACCAACAGTTTACTGTCAGAAAATTCCATTTTGATGAATCTGAGATTTTTCACAAAATTGTATTGATTTCAAATTTTGTTTTAAAAAATGTGAAAATGTCAAAACATCACACTTCAACATTTTCACTACAGTAAGTTTCAATTTTTCACTTCAAAATTGTTTTTTGAAATATATTTTAATATAACTTTTTCTAAAAAAATGGTTAAATTAGAAACAAAACATTTTTAAATGTATTGAAATGAAACATTCTGATTCAGAATTTTATTTTATTTTTTGAAATTTGGCTTTTTGTTCTAATATGGGACAAAAATTGAAATAAAATCTTTTCATGGGATGGAAAATCCATTTCCTGACCAGCTCCCCTTGTGTTGTTGATTTATTTATTTGGAAAGTGAAGAAATAAGTCTTTGTTTCTGAACCAGACACTACTAGAATTTGCCCCAGTGGGCCCCCATGTTTAAATACATTCTGGATAAGAGAGATGATTCATGTGAGTTTTCAAAGGGAAATAACATGAGAACACTTTGCCTCATGAAGTTATATTGGTTTCAAGATGACTGTGTTCTGTATATTTTATATTCATACACCAAAAATCCTAGGAGAATGGAGGGAAGAGGAGTTTGGGCTGAAGACTGGTAAGCAGTAACTTGCCAGTAGACTGCTTCTATATTCCTTAGGAAGGCCAATATAGCTCGCATGTTAGGTTCTTTCTAGGCTGTTTGAAAAAAGTGGAATGAATTGAATTAACTTCAAATGTTTTGAAAACTATACATTATTTTCCCCTTTTCCAAGAGTGGTATTCACCTTATTTCAGATCTAAGAAGTATTATTTTTTAAAAAAGAATATATCTCCTTCTCGTACCCCAAAACCAAGCCAACATTTATAATTTTGTTACTATTTTGGGTTTGTATTTATGCATTATTGTAAAGATCTGACTGGCCCAACTGGTGACAGAAGTTAGCTCTGACTTAAACGAACAAAACACTACCAGCACCTTTGCAAATGTGCAGAAGGCTCAGCAAACCATGTTACGAAATCACCAACCATATCCCAACTCCCTATCTGCTCTTCAGTTACTCCCATCAGATCTCTGTAATGGGAGGCCTTGAAGAGCTTTATTTTTGGTCCCTGATTTAATGCCTAAGGCTCTAAGCATGGGACAGATATTCTTCCTTTACTGCAGGGAAGGAATTACATTCTATCAGTGACCAGCCTCTTGCGTTATTTGTGCATCCGATCCTACTTATAGGGCTTATATATAAAATGCTACATTTGTGCAAGGAAAAAAAAAAGGGTTAGCATTATGTAAAGCAACATATCTAATACTGACCAAGAAAGTCAGCTGTTTTATATCATATGCTTTTCTGCAAATAAATAACAATGTTAAAGTATTCACCCTCCCCCTCACATGTCCCTGCCCGACACACTTAACAGATTTAGATTCTGGTAGAGCACAGCTCTAGAAAGCTTAGTTTGTGAAGCCTAAAATTAAGATATGCCATTAGAAGATGAAATTATGGGTTCTTTATGTATCTGTATTAAAATATAGATTACTTTATTAAGGGAAAGATATTTGATACTTAAACATATTTTGTCTTTGATAAATTGTCCTTTCAAATTAAGCAACTCTAATATGATAAAAACAACAAGAGAAGGATTTCAGCATTTAGAAAGGTCTAAAAGGCTTAGCAACCACACTATAACATTTGAGATAAACAAACTGTGTGCTGTAAACATGTTTCTGAGACACAGTAATTAAATGGAGGTCCCAAAAGCATCACAGCTTGGAAGCCATTAGTTCAGAAATGGTCAGAAAAAAAACTGAAACAGAAGACACCTGCTTCAATCATATGGTTGAGTAAAATTTCAAGTTTCAACCCAACCTGGAATATTTGCCAGGTTGTGTGCAGCTGTTCAGATGAGAGAGGAACAATATGCAATCTAAAAGTATGTGTAATGAGCCAGGACAGACCTCTTAGTAGAGCTGCATTGACCTAGCCAAATGGTAACATCAAAACATTTGTTTGCAGATTTGATTTTATATATATTTGTATTCAATCAAATACCCTAGTATCTAACTCTAAGGAAACTAGACTTCAGGGTGAAATAACAGCCACATATTCAGGTCACTAGATATAAAAATGTGCTTCAACACAGGAAAATACATACCCGAATAAGAAAGTGGCTAAGAACGCTAACAGAATCCTTATACAGTCTGCATTTCTCTATTGTGCTGTGACAACTGGATTCCAACAAAGGCACCAGAAGAACTATAAGGAGGGCAGTGGTGACACTACTTTTAAAGTATCAGGGGGTTGCTGTGTTAGTCTGTATCCACAAAAACAATGGGGAGTCTGGAGGAACCTTAAAGACTAACAGATTTATTTGGGCATAAGCTTTTGTGGGTAAAAGATCCACTTCTTCAGATGCATCACTACTTTTAAACTTTTCCAACACTTTCCATTATAGTCCCTTGAATGCATCTTCTTATGCCTCTGACTTTATAGTGGCTGTCTCAAGTTGAATTTTTTTGGAAATTTGGATTGAAAACTGTTCAGGCCTTTTTGAACAGGAAGTTATTAGAGAAAAAGTTAATGTTTACTAAAATGGGAAAATGTTTTTGAGAAGCTCTAGTGCCTCAGGAACTTGATGTTTGCCAGGAGGAGATAGTTCTGAGGTTAGAGGTGACTTTCTTGCTGTCTCAGTCAAATATGGCCTGACTTTCTACAAACAATTATAAGCCATGGAAAAATCTCCATTCGTGTGTATGCAGTAGAATTTTATATGCTTGCTCATAATTTCTAAAAGTTCAAATTCTTGCTGCACTGCATTACATAGAAGAGATGGCACCAAACTATACCTCTGTACAGGACACAGGCAAAATGGGTCCTGAACTGTCTCCTTAAAATATCCTCCAGCCCAGATGGAGGTAAACTGGGTGAGGAGCCAAGAGCCTGTACATTCTCAACTCATCTTGCAACTGATTGCTGTTGAGAGACAAGCAAACTACACTGACCTCATTTTACAGATTGAGTAACTGAAAATTCTTGAGGATGCACAAGGTCACATAAGACAGAACTGAGACTAGAATGTACGTCTCAGTTATGGCTGATACAAATCCCATCCATTCTGTCAAACTGGCTCTCAAAGGCTACCCCAAAGAACAGGCTTAAATCCAGCTTTGAGATCTTTTCTCCATTGCTCTAATTGTGGGAGGTAAAGGGGGCAGTTAATATTAGCTGGGATGGTATACTCCGCCTTCTCTCCACTGGCAGTTAAACACATGGGAAAAGTGGGAGGTTAAGCACTAGCATTTATCACTTTAAACAATCTAAACTGAGCATAGATTTGCAGAGATACTTAGTCTGCCATTGAACTACTGTCAACAAGCACAAAAGATGAATGTGGAACACCTTAGCTAGGCCTGAACTGATTGGCTGGAATTCCATGGACAGTATATCGTATTCCAACCACGCAGGGAGAGTTATAATTTGTGCCGTAGTCCCAACGTTCTACAGCAGCTGGCAAAGAGAACTGCCAGAAAATTGTGCAGAATCAGAGAGCAGCTAAAAATTTATACCTTACATCTAATCATTGTCTGGTGATGAGATGAATTAAGCAGGTTAGTGTTAGACCTGCAAGGGAGAGTCTGGAACTACAGAGAGAGAGAGAGAGAAAATAAATTTGTCATAATTTAGAGAGTATCTCCCTGAAGTTTGGTATTTGAAATGTTTTCCCCTCATCCTGCTCCATTTGTTTCTGTCATTGATCTCTATTAAAGTGCAGTTTCACTTTGAAAAGTGTCTGTAAAAAGGTGTACTGGGGTAAGGGGTTCCATGCTTACTATGTGCCGGAGACTTCAAATCAAATATGTTCTGTTTGAGTGAAAAAAATATATAGATATATATTTTAATTGCCACGTTGGCAAACTCATCTTGAGCTTTGAAAGTCAACTAGTTCTTTCCTTTTTGTGCTTCATTGCTAGTAATAGTTTTCAGGTCAAATTTATGTTCTCAGGGAAATTCACAGCCCCATTCTGCTAGCATGAAATGAGAGGCAAAATTGGTTTTTCACTAAGCAGCAAATTCAGGAGCATCATTGCTTGAGACTGCCAGCAACAGCAAAAGGCTTAGAAGTGCCCATTGAAATGAAAAATGCTGTTGTAGCTACAGTTTGAAATTTCGAGCTGCTGAGCTGGGAAATAATGGGCACAATGTCCAGATGTAAATGATTTTGGAATACTCTTGTAATTCAAGAAACTTTCTTTTAAAGGGAAAGATCTAAATATCCCTAAATTTGGGGGGTTAACTCCTAAGCTGCATTGAGCTCTCATCCAGGGCAGCTGAGGAGAAATTGTTCCAAAGAGACTTGTTGCAGAAGTCTCAGAAGGACATGGTTGCCAATCCAGGTTTGGCTGGAGTGCTGTGTACCCTAGCCCACCTCCTTCCATCCCTGACATGCCCCTCCTCACCTATATGTGCCTTCTATTCAAGTGCCTCATCAGAGAAAAGCAGCTTGAACAAGATTCAATGATCTGGCTCTTAGGGGGTTCAGAATCAGAACTCAGATCTGGATCCAAGTTTTCCAAATAGCCCTGAGCCTTCTCTAAGTTACATTAAGGACCATGTGAGGGAATGCAGAATATGCGGAGCTCATGGTGATGGAAAGCGATCTTTACCCCCTTCCCTTAGTTCTACACCAAACACAGGGAAAGAGTAACTGAGAATTGGGGTTATTGAGTTTATGTACAGAACCCAGTGGGTCTGTTGTGACCTATGAATACAATTTGCTGTTTGTCACTGATCTAAACCATTCCTACACCATGTTTTAAAGTCAAAGTGCAGTGTGCACTGCTTGCTAGGGCTTTTTCACTAAAGGAGTGTGGGAACAGATGTGTAAATCATTTCCAGTGGAGACCCCCAAAATAGCTAACTAAGGGCCTGACCCTTCATACACTCTCAAACATCATCAGTGCTATTGAGTTCAAAGGGGTTAATTGCAAGAATAAAGACACACCCACCCACACACACACACTTACACTTCCCAGGATTGGGCTCTAATTTTTGAAATACAGGCTATAATTTATACAAATTGAATGTGTCTGAAACTGGAAGACTGAACTCAAATGTAGGGGTTTGATCGTTTCCCAGGGAAGCTCAAGCAACCCAGTGGAACAAGAGAATAGGAATATTGTGTCCATTGTTGTTGGGCCAACTTCAAAGAAAAACCATCAGTTGTATTAGTCTGTTTCTCCCCACAAGTACAATGGTTGGCACCTATGCCTCTTTATTGACCTCTGTGGAGTTACTCCTGACTTACACCAGTGTAAGGGAAAATAGAACTGATGTGACGATAGGGAACCACAGAGAGAATAATTTTCTTTTAACACCGAACAAGGCTCTTTTCAGATGAAGGAAAATAGTTTCACCCCTAATGTTACTCTCTGTCTCTCTCCATTTTACTGCAGATCCTCCATCTAGAAGCTTCTTCAGCCTCTTCCCCTTACAATAATGGATGTGAAATAGTATGTATGTGCCCTGTCCTATGTCTTTCAGTGTTATCTCCATTTTAAATGATAATGAGTCAGCAGGAATGAAAAATTGACAGACTATCTTGCCCACATGTTAAAAAATGGGCACCCTTAGTGTACTATTTGTTTCTTTGGAATATTTTATATTAACTGACACTACTTTGAGAGATGACCCAGGCCTGCAGTATCATAACATTTACATTGTCTGTCCTAGAGATTACTAAAAGGCATTACAATGGCTGCCATAAATCGTTAGCATCCACTGACTATTATCTCACAGTGATATCTGAGAACTCATTTTTCCTACTCAAATGTCTGGAGGAATATTGGAGTAACTGAGTGATACCTGCTAGCAAAGGCTGAAGTTGTATTCGTATTTACTGGATGGTCTCTGAACCAAAGGTGATAGACATGGGTTTCATCTAGGGTGACAAGATGTCCCGATTTTATAGGGACAGTCCCGATTTTTGGGTCTTTTTCTTGTATAGGCTCCTATTACCCTCCCACCCCCTGTCCCAGTTTTTCACGTTTGCTGTCTGGTCACCCTAGTTTCATCCAGCAGGCACTGGCCAGGTGAGCTGGGCAGGTTTGACTTTCTACCTGAATTGCATGCCCACCCCAAAGAACAGCTCTCCTTTTCTCATGTAAATAACTTATTCTGTCAGGAAATTTACCATTCACCTCTAAAACCCATCCCGCGAAAGCTTAAAGTTTTTTGTTGTTTTTTGTGTTTTTTTGAAAAAAGCTCTATATAATCTATCACAGAGGTTTATGGAAACTATTATTTTCTGACAATGGCACCTCTGTGAATACTAGACTGGAGATGCATGATTTGATTTAATTACATCTCCTATTTCTAAAGCCACTTTAAAATTCATTGGGATACATTTTTAATTGCTCCAAATGTAACTCTCAATTCTTATTTATTTTACTTGCCTTGAGTTTGTTTATTGCCTGTCCAATTTTAGGGCTCTAGTCTCATGTCTATGCTCATCCAAACTCCCATTTGCATTCACTTTGGTTAGGTAAAGCTAATATATATTCTCATCATTGGCATAATCATCAACCAGTTATGTTCCTCTGGAGATAGAATTTGGATCTTCCAGTGCTAAGTACAAGGAGATCTTTTTGGGCTAGATCAAAACTTGGAATACATGTTCATGCAGGGCAGTAAGAATGCCCCCATGTACTCTCCTGGGTGGGCTAATTGTACACCATGCCCACTTACTTGGTCTTAAGGCAGGCATGTGGGAAGAAGTGAGGAACAAGTGGAGCCAAGGTGTGTCCTTAATGAACTGGCTAGCGCAACTAAGCCAGCTTGGGGCATAGCATAATTTTCTGTTTGAAGAGGCCCTCCAGCAAATTACTGCATCCTCTAACAAAGGGGAAGTGTTTCCATTGCCTTCCCTGATCTTTGGATCAGGCCCTTCATGACTGATTCTAGAAAGGGCTCCACGTGGGTAGATCCCTCAACTTACTGAGGTCCATGCATAATGCTTCTTGCAGGATCAGTGCCTTACATTGTGTGTGGTTTAATAGTCGAGATGGAGCAGGTCCGAGGGAGGCTTAGTCGTCCCCCAGGCACTCTGGGGAAGGCTTAATAATCGTCAATAGAGCACTATGTAAATAATAAACTTTTTGTTGTGCTGAAATGCTATCCTACTCTCATTTAAAAATATTTTGGATGAATTCTCCAAAATTTGCATTTTTCTCGGGAGAATATTATTGATGAACAAATGACTTAGGTTCACTTCTCTAGCAGCTAGCTGAAGACTGCCAGTTCAACTCAACTGATGTTCACTGAGTGCTTTGAATTCCCACTTCATCTTGTTCACTGGAATAACACAATGAACATTATGCCAATGACACTCCTAAGGATGGGCTGATTGTTTCTGAATTGTTACACTTGTACCTTTTGGAGCTATAAATATTGTAAAATAGTTCAGTGAGTGTTTTAGTGGAATCAGGATTTTACGTTAAGATAGCTTATTCCAAATTGCACAGATTGATTAGAATACACAAGTTTAACCAGATGTTTAAAAAGAACATAAGTGCAAAATCAAAGAACGTAGCAGATGTTATTGGGATACGTGTAAAGAGACTACTGGTTTCCTGGTGGCAGATTACCTGCTTAACAGCTTCACTGGATGCATTAGGGAGCTAACCTAAGCTTTTTTTCTGTGTATAATTTATGTACACAGGAAAGCTGAGCTAAAACACAAAGCTTGATTTGAAGATACTTCCTGCTTTTTAACCCACATATCCCACAAAGATGACAGAGGCATAAAACGTATTGACTAAACCATAAAGCAAAATATATTCATGATAAAGCTTTGACATGTAATCACAATGGCTTTGGTTATGTGCATTTATCTACTTAACATTATTTTCTACTGGTCTTCAATAGCTGTTTTATCCTATGCAATGTGGGTTTCTAATCCCCCCCCAATCAGTTTTCTGCTTTGCAATACATCAGTATGGAGTAAACACATTGCTTTTTTTGCTGCTTGTGCTTCTGCGGCCTCCCCCGTGACATCAATTTTCCAGGGGCTGCCTCCATATCTAATACTTTCTATCCAGTTAAACCACTAACAAAGGGCCTCATCCTCAGCTGGTGTAAACTGTCTTCTATGGAGCTGTGCCAGTTTATAACAACTGAGGATCTGAACCTGCATATCCATGTCATAATATGACTGTCACAACACAAATGGCATTACTACTTATTGGATTGTCACTGCAATCCAACGCCACAATTTATTTTTGGTGACAATATAAAAAATCCCAATTCCCTGCATAGGAAGATTAGTCTATCCCTGGCAAATATAATATGCAGAAGGGCCAGAGACACATTTGGTGAGGTGATCAACCTAGAAAGACTTCACGCAAATATTGAATTTGAGGAGGAGCAGGAGATTGTTTGAGGCATGAGAAATGGGAGGTTCCAAAGGCAGAGGATGACAATGTGCCATCACATTGTGAGGGCCCCCAAGTATTCTGTGTAATATTCTGCAAGCTTGCCAGAAGGCTGAGTGTAAGCCTCATCCAAATCCTGGCTGCTTCACTGACACTGGGCTAAGTGCATCTAGAGCTGAATGAAGTGTGGCAGCTTCAAGATTTAGCCTCCTTGTTTGGTTTCAGCTTTGGCAAGTCTGCATTCTTGCAACTTGTGTTCAAATGATCCCAAAAACTCATATTTAGACTGAGCCCCAAACACCATATTTTACCAGACTGCTGGGAGAAACCATGTGAGACTGCCGAGTTTCAATGAATCCCTGGAGTTCCCTGAAACTTTGGCACAGCTTCACTCAGTTGATTACAAATTCACCCCAAAGCTTTATGGACTTCAGTAAACCAGAGCTAAGTTTCAGTTTAATTATGAAACCAGGTGAATTTACTCTCGTTTCAGGTTTCCTTAGGAAACTTTTGCATCTTTCCCTCCTGTTGGGAGTTGATGTTGTTGAAGTCCATTGCTGTCATGTGGGTGGTATGCAAGGGCCAGGACAGCTATATGGGGAAATACACAGCCAAGAACTCTGAGCTCCTGAGCGAGCACAGGGATGGTTCTGAATGTTCAACCACTTTCATGGCTGACAGCAGAATCCAAACATGAAGTTCTTTGGGTGCTCCAAACCATCTTTAAAAGGACAAGAACATAGCTATTGCCTCGCCAGAAGAGAACGTTGGGCTGCATAGTTATGTAGGCTCTGGCAACAGCAGTGCCTGATAGCTTAAAGAATAGTGAATCCCTTCAACAATCACTCAGGGTTACAAATAGGTAGGAAAACAACTTCCTTTACCCTGTGGTGATCAGTTTAACCTTGTACTATGATGTCTGTTTTCTCATTGTTGGCTTAGCTTGAATAATGACAAATACTTGTAATAGTTATAAAATCAAAGTGTTTTAAAATGCTAGCTAGAGTATTTAACTGGGACCAGTTGGGAACAGCAGAGTAGTAGAAGGGAGATCTACTGGCCACTGGATAAGCAGTTATCCATTCACTGAGTGACCAGAGCAGGGGCTGCTCCAGGCTAATGAGAACACCTGACTCCAATTAACCTGCTAAGAGTCAGGTTAGGCCCTTAAGCACCTGACTCTAATTACGGCCCCTCTGATGCTTTAAAAGGGCTCGTTCCAGTCAGGCCAAAGGGAGCCAGAGGATAGGAAGTGCGTGCGAGGAACTGGGAGCAAGAGGCGTGCAAGAAGTTGAGAGTGAGTAGACATACTGCTGGAGGACTGAGAAGTACAAGCGTTATCAGACATCAGGAGGAAGGTCTGGTGGTGAGGACAAGGGTGTTGGGAGGAGGCCATGGGGAAGTAGCCCAGGGAGTTGTAGTTGTTGCGCAACTGTACTAGGAGGCACTCTAGACAGCTGCAGTCACAGGGCACTGGGCTGGAACTTGGAGTAGAGGGTGCGCCTGGGTTCCCCCCAAACCTCCCAACTCCTGATCAAACACAGGAGGAATTGACCTAGACTGTGGCTTCTACCAGAAGGGAAGGTCTCTGGGCTGTTTCCTGACCCACAGAGTGAATCTGTGACGTGAGCAAATCTGCCAATAAGCACAGGACCCACCAAGGTAAAGGAGAAACTTTGTCACGGTATGTACTGTATAAAGAAATATTCCCCTTTTCACTGGTCCAACAGTAACTGCTTTTTAATTGCATGAACTGTGTTTTGTTCTCAAGTTAATGTCTGGGTGATAATCAGGGATTGATTGTTTTTTCACTATACGTTTTATAATTTTGAACAGTTAAATCAGATCTTCTGGAACTGCTACAGGCCCTGTAATTAGTGTAACACACCGATTAGTCCAAATACTGATTTATCATTTGGATCTAAGGCAAAAGGTTTTGAGGCTCAGATCCTTAAAGATATTTAGGTGCCTAACTCCCATGGATTTTGATTGGAGTTAGATGCCTAAATACCTTTGAAGTTCTCTGCTTTAGTGCATCCAGGTGATATTATAATAAGCCTAGAATGCAAGAACAGTCATGTAGCGGATAAGCTTATTAACTGAAGTTTAGGGTAGGTAGTTTATTGGTCTGAAACTTGTATTCTAACCTCTAAACACTAGATGCCAGATACTATTACCAATTTCACATTGCAGATCTCAAGAATTTGGCTCTGTTATGCATTTTTTTCACCTTATCACAACATCCAGGCACAGTTACAATCCGTGGGCATCTAGAAAGGATGGAGAGATCCACGTTTGTGGAAATAGAACCCCCAAAGCCAGTGTGATTTCCCAAAAGAGAATGAAATTGACAACAACCCAGATGATATTTTAATTATTCTTTATGTATATGCTTTTCTACTGTTGTCAGTATTGTATCTGAGTACTGAGAGACAATGTGAAATAGGCAGATCTAGAGGAAATTTTTGAGCATAAATTCATGCCAGTTATTTTTCAGTGATATATGTGAAGAGGTGGTGGTATCAGTCCTATTCCTAAATGAACACATATGCACACCACATTAAACCCGTATTAAAATGAATGACATGAAATTGTTCCCTTGTTATCACCGACACATCAGAAAGCTCCACAACTGAATACGAGTCAAGACTGAATTGTCTTTTCTGGGTTGATACTCATGTTCAACTTGAGCAGCAATGGTCATCTTTGAATTAAAATAACCAT
The DNA here is from genome assembly GCF_003597395.2 of Chelonoidis abingdonii. Taxonomy (NCBI): domain Eukaryota; kingdom Metazoa; phylum Chordata; order Testudines; family Testudinidae; genus Chelonoidis; species Chelonoidis abingdonii. Next base: position 26,505,742 of record NC_133775.1, read on the forward strand.
CAACATTGCTTCTCATTCTGCTTGGAGAAGAGAAATGGAGGCCCAAACTGAAGGAATCAAGCAGAAGGTTAAGATGCAAGCACACTCAAAATCTGGGCCTGATTCTTGTGTTTGGCTGAGGTGCACTCTGAGCAAGAGTCAGACTAGAGCTGGCTAGCTCCTATAATAAATTAGAGCTTTCTTAACACTCGGGGAGGAGGGGCTATTGTAGTGGCAACCGAGCAGACCATAGGTCTTTCTCTAAGCCTTATCTCGTATTCAATGCTGGCTCTATATCTTCTGAAGATTCACCCACATGTAGCTGTCCAGATATGGGTTACGGGCATCTTTGGAGTGATAGAGTAGCATAAATGAGACATAACAGAACAAAGACACTGGATTTATGGCTTATTAAAACAATCTGTAACCCACTAACCCTTTCTTTTTGTCCTGTGACTGCAAAGGTGTTAACAGGCCACTCTACCTTGAATTGTCCTTTAGAATATATGCTAACTTCTTATGCTAAACAATATGTTCCACTTTGTATTTAGGTGTGATCCTCGGAATACCTTTCCCAGACCTGAAGAAGAGTTCAGAGTGGCTTGAAAGCTTGTCTCTTTCACCAACAGAAGTTGGTCCTATAAAAGATATTCCCTCACTCACCTTGTCTCTCTACATGGCAGAACAGACATTGGGGACCTGAGACCCCAGCCTTATCAATATAGCAGCTTTCAGCGGGTCCAGCCTACTCCTAGTGTGGCAATTGGTAAAATTCACATTGACTGTAGTGGAGTAAGATTTATTAGATTGAGATTCACCACTCAGCAGATAGGATTAACAAGTCTTTATTGGTAAGGCTAAACACCAGCAAGCAGCAAGCAGTTACTTATGAGTAAGGCTAAGATTTTGTCATGGTTATTTTTAGTAAAAGTAAAGGACAGGTCACGGGCAATAAACAAAAATTCACAGAAGCTGTGACCTGTCTGTGACTTTTACTGCTGCGGCTCTGTTGGTTTCTCCCTCCACCATGGTGACTGAAAGCTGTGGGGTTCCTCCTCTTCCTATGGCAGCTGGAAGCTGCAGAGTAACCATATTTCCCAAAGAGAAAATGGGACACTCCCAGGTGGTTGCTTGAGGCATCCCCCTCTCCCTGCACAAGGTCACCCGTTGCTGTAACTCTTAGGAGGACTCCTCAGAAGTCTGTCAGCTGTCACTGGAACCTTGCAGGGGGCCACCTGTTGCTGCTGTTGCCTGTTGCTAGAACCCTGCCAGGGCCCCACTGGCTGCCAGCTCCAGAGTCCTGCAGCCCCTGGGGCTGAAGAAGAGAATGTCACAGAGGTCTCTGGAAGTCACGGATTCCATGACCTCCATGACATAAATGTAGCGTTACTTATGAATGGGAAGCTCATGAGGGTGACACCAAATGCACCTTTAGGACTTGTTAGTTCACAGCTTCTCTGATCTTTTGTTAGGCTATGTAACTTGTTATCTTTTCTTATACATCTGTATTAGAGCCTCATATTCCTGTTAACTCTTCTCCCCATCAATGCAGGTTTTGTGTTAGCTCAAACCTGTCTTTTCTAGCTTTGGAGTTACTTTATCTTCTGTTTTCCCCTCAAACATGATTACTCTCCATCTTTCTTGCACATGTGCAATTCTGTTTATGTTAAATTGTTATCAGAGCAAGCTCTGTTAGGCCCAAATATAACTTTACTTCCAACAGGATTGAGGTGACAATAAAAATCTGTAGCCTATTTTTGGCCTGCTCATTAGAATATTACATATATGGGAGTGGTACTTTACTCTCCACTTATTGGATTTGTATCATGATAACATTCTTCCCCAACTACTAAAGGCAAAGACTGAATGACACAATTTCATCTCTCTCTTCATAAGTTTGAAGAATCCATTTATTTCAACAAAATGTTTGGAGAGGAAAGTGACATACTGCCGCATGCTCAAAATAAAGGTGAGGCTTCCTTTCCCTCACAAAGTTCTGTGGCATTGCTTGTTGATTTACATTTTAGAAAGAAACATTGATTAATGCATCACCAGAGTTAGAGGTGTTTCCTCCAGGCTCTGGCCTGATTACATTGTACTCCTGGGTTGAGGTGGGGAAAGGGGAGGAGGAGGCAGACAGGGGTGGTGGTGCAAGAGCCTTTCCCCCAACATGCACACTTGTGACCCTTGCAGAATGGCATAATCACAGTTCACGTGCTTGGGGCAGTGCAAGGGTCACAATGATGACCCTTATTCCACTTGACATGCTGTTGGGGAGTCAGGGTAGGGTGGGACTAGGAAATGTGGCATCCCATCTGCATTGGTCTGGCCACACATGTGGGGAGCACACTGAGGGGGTGATTGTGATAGGATCCCCAGGGTGCAGCCTGGAACTGTGGGACTGGTGTGCCCCCTTAACTCTCCAGCCTGGGCTGTCTCTCATAATGCTTTGTCAGTGACAAGCAGCAAACCTCTCCAGGCATTGTTATCACTCAGCCACCAGAATGCAGAGGCAAATCCAGCTAAGTTGCATGAATACTTTCGAAGCCACTCATGAACTATACACAGGGAAAACCAGCAAATCTCCCAAGCCCCCATCCTTGCACCCCAGAAATATACTATTTTACTCAAGATGTTCACCACTTTGTCAAAGGAAAGTGAATGTGCACCAGCTTTTGTAATCTGAGCAGGTTCCCCAAGACCTTTAGACAAACTCACTGGAAAGAAGAGACCATTTAAAATAAGTTTATTAACTATAGAAAGATAGCTTTTAGGTGGTTGGTTGGCATAAAGGTCAGAGATAGTTACTTTAAGAAAATAAAAAGTAAACACGCATTCTAAATCCTAGACTTTTAGACTATGTAAGAATTGAATCAAACAGCTTTTCTCACCCCAGTGGTTGTTGCAAGTAGGTTACAATTCTTAACACATTGGCTGAATTTCCTTCTCAGCCTGGGACCAATCTCCTCAGTTCGAAGTCATTGTCTTTCCAACATTCTTATTGCCTTCAGTGTAGGTGGGGGAAGGAGAGAGGTGGTCACATGATGCCACTGTCCCTTATTTTATATTCTCAATCCATGTCCCTGGAAAGATACTGGCTCAGGCATGTCCTGGTGGGCCTTGCTGAATCACAGAGTTGAGCAATCTCCATTGTGTGGTGCTTTTGCAACTAAGTAATAGAGTTGAGCAATCTCCACTGTGTGGTGTTTGCGCAGTTGCCTCTTATTGAATTGCAGATCTTTTGTTTACAATCGCCCTGCTGGTCAATGGTTGTTTAATACCTGTTTGGGTATGGGTCACCTCCTCTGTTGTCACTGGTGAACTAGCAGTGGGCGTCTCCCAAGCTCACTGCATATTTCAATAACAGCCATATAGAAAAATCTCATAACTTCTTACACACTAACAATATACATATTTTGGCATAGCAATGAGTTACAGCAGGTCACGACCTTTCATGTTGTATCTTACGTGGCACACTTTGTATGCAATATTACAACCACATATGAATGATGAATATGGGGGTTATAGGGTGCTACTTTGAGGTCCAGTGTGTCACAGTAGTGTAGCATGTCACTTGCAAGTGTCTTGTGAGGGGAGGGATAGTGCCCCAGATGTACAGTCCAGCCTGGAGCTCAGCCTAGGGCAATGTGATTTTGCACCATCCCCAATATGGGCCTGTGTATTAATCACACAGTCTGGCCCTTTGTTTTTGAGACACACAGTCCTGATGGTAATTTGATTCTGTCCTATTAAGATTTTTATTTTTTGGATAATATAAGGTGACAAAGGACATATAAAGTAATGCAAAAAAGTGAAACTCTAAGATGAAAATCTGTACATGTTATATTAGCAAGGATGTTTTATACAATGGCTATGTAAGAGAATGTACTAAGAGAGCCATCCTGTGGTAAGGGAAAGTTTATTCTATGTATGTATAATGATAAATAACTAATCTCTCTCCAGATGCTTGTTCTCTATGCATACATGCAGACTACGCCAGCTTTTCATCTTTAAGCACTGGGTCTGATCTCTTACACCAGTGACTCCACTTACAGAAGTGTTAAATCATGTTTAAAGTGTAAGTGAGGCTTAAGTCCTTTGGTTTCAATTTGACTTTATATCCGGGGCTTTTGTTTTTCAGGGATTATTAGTTTCATTTTCCAGCATTTTTGTTTTTAGCAATTTTTGAGTTTTATGTAGATGTCTAAAAATCAGAGTTTTGGGGCCATTTTCTGTTTCATGTATATAACACACATGACTAGTTACAATAGTATGCAGTGTAAAGAATAATCTCTTTGTAATATTCCCCAGTGTGCTTTAACATAATACCGTTTGAAACCACACTGTGTTAAAGTGCACTGGGGAACCTTGTATGTGTGCCAGCAGTGTTTACACAGACCCATTAACGTGGAACATGGTAATGTGCTTTAGATATCATATCCCTATAGTCTGCATTACTGCTCCATGTAGAGAAGCCCCAGATACAAGTAACCATTTCTAGAGTTGTCTCAGTTTTATTGGATAAATGTTGATTTTTTTTATTATTTTTGTTAGCAGGGGTGTTTTGCTGGTGTTTTTCTGGTAAAACCTAAAATCAGAAGCCCTATTTATACCAAAATTGTGAATAAAAGTCCTGTCACAGATCTGGTTGAATTCCACCCCCACTGGACACTGTGACCCTAAGTACATCTGTATTTATACCATACACACCGCTGCAATGAGGTTCGTACAAAATATACCTTGTAAGCTTTGAAAACTAGTAACAAGGTATACCTTGTATACCTTTGAAAACTAGTAACACACTGGTTATTAATGTCATTGTAAATTGCATGTATTCACTTTATATGTGTACTTAGGAATTCCCTTTCTATAATATTAGTAGAACATGTTTAAACCAAAGACAGCCTAGCCTAAATAATGTGAATAACAGGTCTATTCTAGACAAAGGAATGTTTGTTCACCTCAGTGTACATATTAGCTATAAATGAAGTTATCCAGCTAAACCAGAGGGGGTTGCCTTGAGCCTGAACTTGAGAGTCAGAGAATTAACATGGCTCCTCTGCACCCAAGAGAGACACTGGAGACATAGGAGGCCTTGCTAACTTTAAGAACAAAGAAGTTCTTTGGGGCTATAAGGAACAGACAGAGACCCTTTATCTCCCAAGAAGACAAAAGAGACCAGCACCTCGTAATACTGTCGAAGGTCCTGACTGAGAGATACAGTCAGCCACATTGGTCAAAGAATTATTATTTCTCTGAATGGTCCAGGATAGGGTTGGACACTTCAGGGCAGACAGTTTTATGGAAATTTAGGGGATGGGAAGTGTGTTGGAGTCATTTTGCCAGGTGTAACCAAAACAGGGTGGGGCTGTTATGTTGTAGGCAAGCTGCTGGGATCAGAGCACTGAACCAGGACTGCATAGCACTCAGGAGACCAATGCTTGTCATCTGGCTGTTTGGTGTCCAGTGAGCTGCAGCAAGAGAGCCTTTAAGACATCCAGTAATAGAGCAGGAAGTGACAGAACCTCTCACTGGTCTGGACTGCACCTCATAATAGACTCATAGACTCGTAGGTCAGAAGGGACCAATATGATCATCTAGTCTGACCTCCTGGACAAAGCAGACCACAGAACCCTACCCATGACTGAGTTATTGAAGTCCTCAAAATTGTGGTTTGAAGACCTCAAGCTGCAGAGAATCCACACTCACCAAAGTGCTGTGAGGGGTGGGGCTGGCTCCAGCATTTTTGCTGCCTCAAGAGGCAGAAAAAAAAAAAGAAGCAGCCACAATTGGCGGCACTTCGGTGGCAGCTCAACTGCACCGCTTCATTCTTCGGCAGCAAGTTGGTGGCTGGTCCTTCCCTCTCAGAGGGACTGAGGGACCCGCCACCAAATTGTTGCCAAAGAGCTGGATGTGCTGCCCCTCTCTGCTGGCAGCCCCAGGCACCTGCTTGCTGAGCTGGTGTCTGGAGCTGGCCCTGGTCAGGGGATTCAAACAGTGAGTCCAACATGCCCTTAGCTTGCTGGTGGTGGGCAGAGTTGAGGCAATGCCCTGCTTTTGAGTCTCCAGGTAGGAACTCCAGATCTCATGTCTGACACCCCTGTGGGCAGTGAGGACCCTGGATCTAATTGCCTAGGTCCTAAAAGTAGTGCCATCTCCCCGCAGCCTCCCAGCAGCTTCCCAGAATCCAAACAAAGTGTGATCCTTCTGGTTTACAGTTCACCTTTTCAGCGGGCATGGAATGCGGAAAACCAATAGACATACACACACAAAGAATAACTTAACACAGAAGACTACAACACCATTGATCTTTACTTAGTAACATGAGAAATGTATAGATCTAGTCAAATTAATAAACACACTTGTAAGAATTTTTCTGCCGCAGGTTCCTCTCCACTCTGGAGAATTCTTTTTGGTTTGGCAGAGCTCTCTGGGGCAGTGGTTCTCAAACTTTTTTTTTCTTGGACCACTTGAAAATTGCTGAGAGTCTTGGTGGACCACTGAATTAACTTTCCAAATGTTGTTTGCACCATTAGCTAACTATAGTAAAGCACTTTGGATAAAAGCGCTATATAAAAAAACGCTTAATAATAATTAATTTTTTTTGTTCTACAAGTAAAAGCACACAACTCATATTTTAATAGCAGTAGTCTTTCTAATGCGATGGATTTGCCCTCTCTACCCTGCCACAGCAGCCCCTGAGTTGGGGCTGGGAAACAGGGGGGTCTCTCCCCTGCCACAGCAGCCACAGAGCTGAAGCTGGGAAGGAGGGCTGTCTCTACCCAGCAGCCACAGCCCTGTAGCTGGGAAAAGTCGCCTGTTTCTCTGGCTGCTGCAGTCCTGCACATTCCAAATTCCCCCAACCCCCTTTTCTCAGCCACTGCCCCCTCCCACCTACTCCTTATTTCCCCCAAGGCCACCACCTCACCTTACATGTACATCTTCTCTAGAGTCCAGGCACCTGATTAGTGGAGCCATGTCTGCGTGGCTCCACTAATTAGGTGTGTGGCCCTTCATTCTCTTCTGTGCAGCTGCCCAGGTATGCACCTTAGAGGGAACTATCTGAAGACCACCTGAATGGAGCTTACGGATCACAGGTGATCCGTGGACCACAGATTGAGAACCATTGCTCTGGGATATTCAGGTTTCTTCTCCTGCAGCCCAGGGTTTCTCTTCAGAATGGTGGATCGTTCTCTAGCCCAGCTAGCTTTCTTTGCCCTTCGCTGGTTCCATAGTTAAACCAATCCTATCCTCTACCCCTCCATCCCACAACTATGAAACCACACCTATCTCTTATCTCTGGTGCCCCAAGCTTCCTAACTCTCTGTGTATTTCTTGAGATTATATTTCCCCATACCAACACTTGGGTTCTTGTTCTCCTGCTAGATGTCACAGTCCACCAACTCCTCAGACATCACAGCTCTTGGACAGAGACCCATGTCTCTCTCCCTCCTTACCAGGGTTTTTCCAGACTGCACAGTGTCCTGCACACTGTGATATTCCCAGCAACCCAGATTGCCTAAACAGGCCTAAACTGCACTTTGTTTTCTCTCCAGAGGTTATGCCCACTTTATTGCCCACAATTTTAAGTTACCATGCAACTCTTTATAAGCAAGGTAAAAGAATTACAGAGAAAACAGTAAAAGAATAAAGGATCCTACATGCATGCTAGAAAGTTTACCAGAGGTCACATCAACTCAAATCTCAGGTTCTGGTAGGAGTGAGTCCTTCAAAACTCGCAGTTGGGTTTTCCCTATGGCTACAAGTTCATAACTACGTCAGATTCAGAACCAGAACAGCCGTGAATAGTGTGTGTCCTTTAGGCAGCTTGAGCCTTTGATCTTGGCCTCATGTAACAGGTGCCTACCAGACCACTCCCCAGGGCATAGTTTCAAAAGGCTGCATTTTTGCATAACTGGAAGTGAGGAATTTGCATTCACTTCCCCTAGCTGTTCTTCCAGAAAACCACTATTGCAGCAGTGGCTGGAGCCCCAGGCCCTTTAAATCGCTGCTGGAGTCCCAGGGAGCGCGGGACAGACAGTGTGGAAGAGTTGGCTGTGGGATGCTGACCCCCTCATCCCTGCCTCTTCCACCTGAGGTCCCGCCCCTTCTGGGGGCTGGAGCCAGCCCCCGTACCCGTAAGTCTTCAGAGTTACTTTCACCCCTGCAAAAGTCCATTCTTGTCTGGCACATTTGAACCCCGAGAGGTTACATATAATCCTGGTCCACAACAATACATACTCCATTCATTTAATACAATGGAGCTCAAAAATACTTAAATTTAATTCAGTAAGATCTCCCAAGGATATTGCAGGAAATTATTGTGATGGGTTTAACCTCCCTTCTGAGATGCCGCCCGATGTACTGGGATTTTACTGAGCCCACCTGATCCACTAGCCTGGGCTCCCTCTCCCTGTTTTGCTGAATCAGGTTCTGTGGCAGCGCACACGCACAGGAAGGGACGCACCAGCTGTGGAATCACACAGAGTCTGCAAACAGCTCTCTATGAGATGGCTCAGCTAGGAAATTGCCCAGCACTCAAGTGTAGCTTGCCTCTGGAAAGTACATCCAAAATTATATTGTCTTGTGCTGTAGAGAAATCTATACAACATAAGCTCATAAATTCCCCCTCTCCCTCAATGTGGAGGAAGATATGCACAACTTCTTGCCCCCCACCCAGTTAGAAGTTGCACAAACTGGGTTAAATAATAAACAAAACAAGTTTATTGATTATAAAAGGCAGATTTTAAGTTTTATAAGGGATAGCAAACAGAACAAAGCAGATTGCCAAACCAACAAAACAAAACGCATATATTAAGCTTAAGATCTTAAAGAGTCTGGTTTCAAGAAACAATTTCTTACCCTAACTGTTGTTTTTTGGCAAGTTGCAGAGTTTCTGTAGCTTAGAGTTCCTGTTATTTCTCTTTACAGACTGGACTCCTGTCTTAGTCTGGATTCACCCCTTGTCTTTCCAGCTCAGTTCCTTTGTCTCTTCAGGTACTTTCAACAGTCTTTCTTGTTGGGCAGAAAGACAATGGAGAAGAGTCCTATTTGCCTTACTCCCCAGCCTTAAATAAGATTTACATAAGGTGGAATCTTTTGTTCCTCAGTTGTTACATAGTCAATATTCCTAACTTTAGATACAGAAATGATATGTGCATACAAATTGGATAAACACATTCAGTAAATCATAACCTTTCCAATGATATCTCACAAGATCCACCTTGCATAAAACGTATCTTAGTTATGCCATATTCGTATCATAACAATATTTCTATGAAGGATATGGAGTGTAACATCACAATGACCTTATCTGGGGATTTTTCACTTCCCCTCCCTAAAGAGAACCTGGAGAGACTAGCTTCTCTCCTGAGGCAACTTCCTTTGCATGCCCATTGTCCCAAGTTATTTCCACTTGAATAAGCAGCCCTGTAAGATTTAATGACTGAATGGTTTCCCTAGTCTGGGTGAGAGGTGTTTCCACCCTATAAACAAATGGTAGATTTCACACTGACACATGGGCATTTTATAATACCAGAATTTTGTAACAAATTCATCACTTCAACTAGAATTCATAAATTGTACATAGACAGATTTCCCCAAATCTTCACAGGTATGTTAGGAGAGAGAGAGTTTATGAAGAGCCTGTCTCCCTTTTGGTTTTATAGTTTATTTTTCAGGATAGTGAGAGTGGAGAACAAGAAGGGAGAAACAGGAAGAAATACACTCATATAGGAACATCTGCTATCAATTCCCAGCTGAATATATTACACATGACTTACAAGTACAACTTCTATATTTAGTCCCATCATTAGGGAGTCAAGCCAAATGGTTCCTCCCACTTCTTTGGTGTGATACATTATCTTAATTTGAACAGTCAGTCCGACATGACTATATAAAATGTTAAAACATTCCACATTTTATCCATGTTTTGAGGAATAGGGTTATTAGTCATGAGACTTGCCCTTAGTGCTCATATTGTATGTGTTGGACCTGTCATTATAAATGAATCTAAATTCTAGAGGGTGGACTACAGTTTGTAAAACACCATAGGTCTGACTGGGTAACCATTGCTCATGGTGAGCACTGCATCATGTGGCTAATTCCATAGAAGTAAGTGAGAATACTTGTGTCTGGGTGTGCTTCCTAGCACCAGTAAAGGTTCAAATTCCAGCACCACAGGTGCACACCATGAAAATGTTTTGGAAAGATGGGTAGAAAAATAATAGGGTTGCTAAGTACCTTTTTTGTATGGAAGACTGAAGTTTCACAGGAATGAAGTTTTTCACAGAAAGAGCTTGTTTTTCTTCACATTTTGATTTTTCATTGAAACTCCCACACTGAAATTTCTTTGCCAAAAACTCAAAAAAAATGTTGCGGCTGTTTTCAGCTGAAAATGTTCAAGTTCTCGGTTTTTTGATGACAAACTGAAATTTTTCAGAGGAAAAACCCTGAATGTTTCCCCAACAAGCTATAAATACCATAATACCATGTTAACTGCACCATTAGAAAGTTTCATTCTTCTTCCACTTATGATGGTGAGTTTCTGAAGGTCAACTTCCCCACATGAATGATGCCTTTGTAAATGATCAACTTGAAAGAAGTGACATTGAATTGTTGGGCTATGCTGAACCATTAGTAATTACTTTGAGTTTGGAAGAGATAGGTAGCCATACGTGTAAAGTAATGCAGGCTGCTAACAGTGTGTATTTGTAATGCCTTCAGGTATCCATTCCAAGGGTCTGTCTGGGACAGGATTTAGGAAGCCTTTGCATGGTTGCATTCAGGATCACATTTATATAATAAGCCTTTTGGAGATTTATGACATTCCGGGGTGCAATCCACAGCAGTGATGGACTGTATCACTCCTGCCCGGCAACCCTGGGGTGCCTCAGAATGCTTTGCTGCTGTAGCTCTCACCTGGGCTGCTCACAGACAGCTTGCCAGCATGCCGGTCACACCTTGAGTGTCTGTGTGTAGCTGCAGCCTGCCCATCACACATTTGTCACACCCTGGCTTCCACCAGCCTTCGTTACAGGTTGACCCCAACACACTCCCAGGCTTGGATTTTTTCCCCAAAACGTGTTCCGCACTGTCCAACCCTCTCTTGGACAGTTCATATATTAGGTCTGTTGCTCCTCTAAAGGGATCAGTGTACCACATTTTGCTACCTAAATGGAGTTACCCACACAGTTCACAACACTGGATTAGTTTTGATTAAAGAATAAAATAAGTTTACATAGCCATAAGGAGATAGGTTTTAAGTGAGTACGAATATAAGGCACTAAAGACAGAAATGGTTAGAAGAGAAATAAAGATAAAACACTTGCTAGTACTAAAACTTAATAAACTAGACATGGTTCAAGGTGAAGATCCTTACCACATGTTCCCAGTAACATTGCTGACTGAATTCCCAAAGTCCAAAGCCTGTTTCTTTTGTCTTTTTAGGTGAAGGAGAGAGAGAGAGAGAGCAATGGACTGCAATGGATAGATGGGAAACTTGGGGTTGCCTCTCACTTTTATAGTTCTGTCACTCTTTGAAATACATTTTCCTGATGGTTACCCTTAGATAAAGTTCATTCCTGCTGTGAGAATGGAGGCAAGGAGTCTCGTAATGAAAGAGGTTCCAGGCTGTTGTTTGCTAAGATGCTGATCTGTTTGTTCTTGCCCCATTCCTTGCCAAAGAATAGTCACTTGATAGGTGATTGCCCATCATCTTTGATGGCACCTGGCTAGAGGTGTCAGCTTGTCCTTTGTCTTTGAGAAACGGGTTTATCCACTCCCTAAACTTGTCTGCTAAACATACTACAGTCATGATTTCAACTTATGTTCAAAACTTTACATATAGTTTGCTACACACATTTTGAGATTATTGACCTGCAAGTTATTAGTTTTCAAGTGATACCTTTCAAGGCATATTTTGTATACAGGTTATTATAACGCTATGTAGGGTGTGAATACTGAGTTGTATTTGGACACAAGATTAAAATCTAAATAGACAAAATAGGCAAAAGTTGAGCTACAAGAAGTATTATTATCCCCATTTTACAGATATTGAACTGAGGTACAAAGAGATGAAGGACCAGATTTTTAAGGTATTTAGGTATTGCTGCACTCAGTGTTGCAACAGTTAAATCCCATTAATTGTCTATGGGATTTAAGGTCCTAACTGCCTAAATCCTTTTTGATAATGAAATTTAGGCTCCTAAATCAAGTAGGCGTTGCAACACTGAGCACAGCAACACCTAAATAACTTGAAAAATCTGAGCCACAGTGATCTGTCCAGGAAATCAGCGGCAGAGCTAATAATTGAATCTAAATTGCCTGAGTTCTTAGCCTCAAGACCACTTTTTCTTTCTGAATTTTTTGCATTTACTTTTCCTGAAAACTTTTTGAGACAGTGACTGTTTTATTCTCTGTCCCATAGAAAAGCTCTTTGAGGTCCAGGGGTGAAAAGCACCATACAAAAAAGGTTGAATACACTGTCACAACTTAACAAATAATAATAGATAAGACATTTATTTAGCATTCTTCCTCCGAGGATCCTCTAGTGCTCTATGAACTTTATGATTAGGGAACACTTCTCCCACTTCTGCTGAAACGTAGCCACCTCTTGGGTAGACAGCACCAATTTATCAGTATATACAGTATATGCCAATAGTTCATAAGAGAGACTCAAGACTAGGTTACTGAATGAAAAGTGAACTTTGTCTGTGCAGATCAGATTAGTTTACTGTGGGAAGCATGGAAGGAGAGGTTGAGTATTCTCTCTTCATCATCATCCCATCCACCCTTATGCTACTCAGCCTCCCATTCTGTGCTTCCTAAGGAAGATGCAGCTGCTCAGGGTTCCTTCTACTCACAGCAGCAGAAGGAACAATTAGTCGAAACAATAGTTAACAATAAAATTGTTGGACACATAGAAAAACATAAACTGTTAAGCAATAGTCAACATGGTTTCTGTAAAGGGAAATCATGTCTTACTAATCTGTTAGAGTTCTCTGAAGGGTCAACAAACATGTGGGCAAGGGGGATCCAGTGGACATAGTGTACTTAGATTTCCAGAAAGCCTTTGACAAGGCCCCTCACCAAAGGCTCTTACGTAAATTAAGCTGTCATGGGATCAAAAGGGAAAGTCCTTTCATGGATTGAGAACTGGCTAAAGACAGGGAACAAAGAGTAGGAATTAATGGTAAATTCTCAGAATGGAGAGGGGTAACTAGTGATGTTCCCCAAGGGTCAGTCCTCGGACCAATCCTATTCAATTTATTCATAAATGATCTGGAGAAAGGGGTAAACAGTGAGGTGGCAAAGTTTGCAGATGATGCTAAACTGCTCAAGATAGTTAAGACCAAAGCAGACTGTGACGAGCTTCAAAAGATCTCGCAAACTAAGTGATTGGGCAACAAAATGGCAAATGAAATTTAATGTGGATAAATGTAAGTAATGCACATTGGAAAATAACCCCAGCTATACATACAATATGGGGGGGCTAATTAGCTACAACGAGTCAGGAAAAGATCTTGGCATCATCGTGGTATAGTCTCTGAAGATGTCCGCGCAGTGTGCAGAGTTGGTCAAAAAAACAAACAGGATGTTAGGAATCATGAAAAAGGGATAGAATAAGACTGAAATATATTATGACCTTATACAAATCCATGTACGCCCACATCTTGAATACGTTGTACAGATATGGTCTCCTCATCTCAAAATGATATACTGGCATTAGAAAAGTTCAGAAAGGGCAACTAAAATGATTAGGGAGAGGGTCCCATATGAGGAAGATTAAAGAGGCTAGGACTCTTCAGCTTGGAAAAGAGGAAACTAAGGGGGAATGATAGAGGTATATAAAATCATGAGTGATGTGGAGAAAGTGGATAAGGAAAAGTATTTTACTTATCCCTAATACAAGAACTAGTGGTCACCAAATGAAATTAATAGGCACAGGTTTAAAACAAATTCAAGAAGTTCTTCATGCAGTGCACCGTCAACTTGTCGAACTCCTTGCCTGAGTGGTTGTGAGGCTAGGACTATAACAGCATTTAAAGAGAACTGGATAAATGCATGTGTGTTAAGTCCCTAAATGGCTATTAGCCAGGATGGGTAGGATGGTGTCCCTGGCCTGTTTGTCAGAGGTGGAGAGGATGCAGGAGAGAGATCACTTGATCATTGCCTGTTAGGTCCACTCCCTCTGGGGCACCTGGCATTGCGCACTGTCGGTGACAAGATACTGGGCTAGTATGGACCTTTGGTCTGACCCGGTATGGCTGTTCTTATGTTCTTATGTAACAATCGACTCTTACCGCTGACTAGGCCCAACTTTGCTTAGCTTATGAGATCATAGCCCATGGTGAATGAGTTCAGCCAACCATTTGGTACAAATGGCCTTAGCTCTGCTGTAGATAAGTCTCAGTAAATAATAATTTTCTTAATTAAAGTCAAACCGGCCTATTTCCACATGTGACTGATTATTCTAGTTACATTCAAACTTCTTACCGTACTGAAGTATTTTAATAATATTTATTCATTATTTAATTCTTTGAATGGCTTTGCACAGGTACACTTGCTTTTTAAAAACTCAGGTTCTAAAATTATAGCACACTGTTCCACAGGGAGAGACATTTTCCTCTGCAAAGAGTAATTGATAGATTGAGAGCAATCGGTTAGTGAGCTGCACTGTAAATATTCATTGTTTAAGCTGCACAGCTCATGCTTCCTTAGTATGGTTGAGAATAGCTGACAGATCAGGGTGTAAATGGAAATTAAGAACAGCCAAGAACAGTCCCTGATCAACTTCCAAATGAAAGTGAGTGGCTATAAAAGCTATGTTGTAATGGCGTTATTTCTCCTGGTGACTAGCTGAAAGTTAAGCTATCCAAGTTCCAATCAGAAGTTAGCAAGTTAGCACTGTTTTCACTTAAAAGGTTTGTATAGCAGGGATAGGCATAGATCATCTACAGTGCCTAGAATGTGTCATTGAATGGAAGTCGATGTTTTTTCCCAAACGAGTGTGTCACGCAAAGCAAACATTTATAGTGCTCTCTCAGATATTGGTGAAATACTATTAGCTACAGTGTCCAAAGAGAACAGTATGTTTCATCAATCATTAATTAATGAGTGAAGGGTTCTACTTCATAATCCTCAGATGTATCTGTTGCGCAGTGAGAGCTTGATTGGGTCTGGCCCTTTTGCGGGTGCAAATGTTGGTAAGAGGGCAATAGAACCAGCTCCCTCTTGCACACTTCACAATGGCAGTGCCTCTGCTAGTGGTGGCCTCACAGGAAGGAGAAACAGGGAGAAGCAGGGAGGGAGCTGGCAAGTACAGGGGAAGCACATGCTGTGCTCTATGAATGGGTGGTGTAATCTCCCTCTCCCTATGCTTTTGTGCATGCCTGTTGCACAATGCCTCCAAGAGCTCCCAACAGGGCAGTATGTCTCTAAAATGCTCTCTGCTGTGGACTAGGACTTTAAGTCACAGCTGAGCCCTAAATCTGTGCCACTAAATCTATTGGGAATGTAGGAATTTCATTCTCATTTAGCTGAGACTCTATGAATCAACACTGAAATATACCAGGGAGTGGGGAAGGGGGGAATACCTTGTAACCTGCAAAAAAATAATTATGATTTTATAAACTGATATTTTTAAATAAGGAAAAAGTCTTATCCTAAAATATTCAGTTTATGATATAGGAACATATTAGAATCCTGGCCAGAGATCTTTCTGCATCTTTGATTAATTCACTTCTTAAATTAAAAGCCCAAATGTTCTACATCAGAGAATGGATATACAATATGACATGCTACTCAGACACATACACACATGGATGACGGGTATAAGAGGCCAGGGGAGGCTAAACCTCCCTAAACAGGATGCAGCACACCTCCCTCTGCAGGCACGCTGACCCTTGGAGTGCTGCCGTTGAAAGGACATCCAGGCTCTGGCCCCACCTGTACTCTATCCCATGGCCCTACCTGGCTGCTTCTCTTCCCATCCCTGCTCCACCTCTTCCCCCTGAGACCCATCCCTGTTCCATCTCTTCCTCCCGAAGCCCTGGCCTCACTCCTCGTCCCTGCTCCCTACACACCATTATAATAATCTTTATACAAAATATGTCTTGCTTTGATTTTCTGGGTTCAATACTTGAAAGAAAAACTCAGTGGAAACTACTGTGTTTCTCTTGGTTTCAATTTGAAACCATTTAAGATCTATGAATTTCACATGATTTTAACATTGTCATAAACAGATAGTTAAGGGTTAATGCCTCTTTTACCTGTAAAGGGTTAAGAAGTTCACTTAGCCTAGCTGACACCTGATCAAAGGAACCAATGGGGGAGCAAGATGTTTCAAAAGGAAAGAGGGAAGTTTTCCTTTGTTTAGAGTCTCAGTTTCAGCTGGAGTGAAAAAGATCAAGAAACCAGCCTCTTATCAGAGTAGTAAGTTTTAGAAAGGGATAAATAGGTTTTTGTTTATTTTCTTTGTAACTTGTCATGGTACCATTAAGGGAATTATCAAATCTGGGTATTCTTGTGTGTATTAAAGTTTTTGCGCAGGGGAACATCCTCTGTGTTTTGAAACTGTTGTCTGTGAGAGTAGCTGGTACGCTTCTTTTACCTTTCTTTTCTTTAATTAAAAGCCTTCTTTTTAAATACCTGATTGATTTTTTCCTTGTTTTTAGATCCAAGGGGATTGGATCTGGATCCACAAGGAGTTGGTGGGAGAAAGGAGGGGGGATGGTTAATTTCTCCTTGTTTAAAGATCCAAGGGGTTTGGATCTAGGTTCACCAGAAAATTGGTGAAGTCTCTCAAGACTACCCAGGGAAGAAAAGTAGTGCTTGGTGGTGGTGGCAGCGATACCAGATCTAAGCTGGTAATTAAGCTTAGAAGTGTCCATGCAGGTCCCCACATCTGTACCCTAAAGTGGGGAAGGAACCTTGACAAACATGAAACCGTATCAGTCAGTCTAAGTTCACTGAAACTCAGCCCAGACTTGCTTGGAACTATGTTTGAGAATCTTATGGGAACCCTTTGAAAAACCTGATCTGAATTTGATGCTTATAAGGAAACCTGATTCCAGGAGCATAGTCTTGGTTTTGTTGTGAACATTTCACCTAGTTCTAAGCTGCACTATTTCAGACTCTCTTACATAAGAACATAAGAATGGCCGTACCGAGTCACACCAAAGGTCCATCTAGCCTGGTATCTGTCTACTGACAGTGGCCAATGCGATGTGCCCCAGAGGGAGTGAACCTAACAGGCAATGATAAAGTGATCTCTCTCCTGTCATCCATCTCCACAGAGGACAAACAGAGGCTAGGGACACCATTCCTTACCCATCCTGACTAATAGCCATTTATGGACTTCACCAACCTCCTCAGGTAAGGAGTTCCACAAATTGACTGTGCGCTGCATGAAGAAGAACTTCTTTTTATTAGTTTTAAACCTGCTGCCTATTAATTTCATTTGGCAAAATTCTGATTTAAAGTATTAACTGGCTTATAAAAATTACTTTTGTCATTTTACATACATATAGGAAGAACAGGGTACCAATTTCCAAGCTCCTTTGCAAAGTGTTACATACTGACTATGATATATGTAAGCTGCATTACTGAAGTGTGCTTAACACAGCCAATTTGCATTTCCATTTCAGACTGTGTAAGCTGGGTCATTTACTCTCTTCTCCTGCTTTCTCACTTCACTGAGGCAATGAGACATCTTAAGTGTTTCTCCTGGTTGTTCATTTCCATCTCTAAGTGGTAGTGTACAAAAATTACAGCGCTTTAGCAAGTGACAGGGCTGCCTTTAAAAATGAAAATACAATTAGATGCTTAATACAGATCAATATTTATATATAAGTGCAGGACAAATTTCATACATCAAGAACTATTTCTTTTTTTTATAATTTTTACAGTGCAAATATTTGAAATAAAAATAATAATATAAAGTGACCATTATACAGTTTGCATTCTGTGTTGTAATTGACATAAATATATCTGAAAATGTAGAAAAACATCCAAAAATATTTATAATAAATGTAAATTGGTATTCTATTCTAGTTTAGCAGTGCGATTAAAATTGCAATTAATCATGACTTTTTTAATCTAGTTAATTTGTTTTGCCTTAATCACTTGCGTTAACTGTGATTGACAACCCTAGTAATTTATTTCTAAAACCAAATCCCCATAAAAGGAGGCTTTTTTTTTTTGTCAGCTACACAGCGCCTATGAGAAATCCTGTGGAGAGTATCCCTGTGATGAGACTCCTGTAGAAGGATCTAACCTTACTCTTGCCTAAAATAGTTTTGCTTCCTTCCTTTCCATTGAGACTAGTTCCCTGAATTGAAAAAGTATCATCCAACAAAGCCCCATTATTTCCACTTTAATAATAAAGAGCACGCATGTGTTGCTCTAATCTTAAAATGTTACAAGGATGGGAAAACTCATTATTGCCAACCCCAAGTCTTCAAAAATCATTAATCAGTCCCCCCCAATTATGTTTGACTTAAAAATCATGAATTTTAAAAGTAACATTGGTTTGCGTAATGGTTTATGAGGTCTTAATGTTCATGTTTTCAAGGTGTTTTGCGCAAAAATGAGGGCTAAAAACTTACTTTTTTCATTGAAATATGAGATTCTCAAATACCACATGACTCCAGGGACAGGGACTTTAAGAAAAATACCTAAAATTGCAAGAGTTGGCAACACTGTAAATTATCCTGTTTTACAACTAAGGAAGACACAGAAAAGTTAAATGACTTGCCCAAGGTCACACAGAAAATCATCAGCAGAACAGAGACTAGAACTCGTGTATCCTGACTCAGTCCTAGACTGTCTCCTTGTATCAAGCTACCAGAACTCTCATCCACAGAGAACACATTTGACATACCAAAGCTGAGTCACACTTCACATTAAGGATGCAGTTATCAGGGAGGATTAATACATTATTAATAGATGTTTAGATAAGTGCTTAATCAACAGGTCAGTGTGTTGCTCATAATCATTTTTCTTTGCCTCATTTTCCCCATATGTAAAATGAGGATAATGATCTCCTCTGTAAAGCACTTTGAGATCTAATGAAAAGTGCTAGATGCATTATTATTACAACCACCTATTGTGCTTTCTACTGATGTACTTACAATCATCTGTACCACGCAGTAATATGTCCATAATACGTATATAACATTGATTAATAATGTTTTAATTAATTGATGCATTTTAAAAGGTAGCCTTAATATAAATGCGACCCACAACCATTGGTAGTAGGTAGCTGGTGCTAGGTAGTTGATTATTATTCTAATATCCTTTTGGAAAATCTTGCATAATCTTTGAGTGGGAAATCTTTTTGGATTTACTAGCAAGTAGTAGAAGAGTGACTGGAAAAGGACACAAAATGACAGCCCTTTGCTGCAATTCGTGATTGCTTTGTGTCCCCACAACAGCAAAATAGCTTAGATTTAATATTTAAACACAGGCAAAGCAAAGTTACTGACACAATTTCTTCCCTCTGCTATATTCTGTTTCATTAGAATTCTACAGACAGCTGGTAACAATATCATCTGTCAGCATAGTTCCAGCAATGTCCACTTCCATTTTGAAACGCAATTTGCATGTAATAAAATGGAAGATGCAAAATACCTAGCTTTAAATTGCATCATCAGCACTAACGTGCTGAATAATTGATTTCAAGCGATGGAAAGAAGTCACCAAATTAGTTACAATGTTGGAGTGAATCAAGGGCAGGGATGCTTTAGCTTAACCTATTACAAACTGAGGACATAAATCATCCAGGAAAGGCCAACTAAAGCTCAACTACTGACTTTATTTATTGTAAAGAAGACTGACATTAATGGGAAGGGGGTGGGAAATATATTGTGGCCTTTCAGGAACAAACTCTTGTAACAGCCTTCATAATAATGCTGACCTGCCTGTATCCAGCAGGATGACTATCCCCAAAACACACGACTGTTTCACACTAACTACAAGACAATCTGAGCTAGTTCTATACACTTAAAAAAAAAAGTTTTCTTACTCTCATGTATTTATTATTTTGTATATTTTTAGAGTGGTCTCCAGATACATAATTTTGATGTGGATCCAGATTTTGAACACCATATTGTTAAGGACTATTTAGAGCCAAGGGGAAGGATTCTTCCCTCCCTTGTAAAACCTGTACACTGATCCAATGGCATACACAGATCATAAAAGCCCTGCAGTTGCTCAGGGGAGAATTTCTCTGATGCAGGCTCTCTACAGAACTGCCATAAGTAGCTCTACACTGTCTTTCCCTCCCATGCACAAGCCATGTTGCAAGGGGCATGCTGGGATAGCAGTAGTAGGAGTACAGTAGAATCTCTGAGTGCTAGAGATTCTGTGCTGCTGCAAGACCACCTCATAGGCAACTTGAGAGATGCCTGGCATAAATTAGAGTATCCATGGCTGATATAACTTATACCCGGGGCTTCACTGGACCCTGGAATGACCTGAGATCAAAAGGATGCAAAAGTAGCTTGAAGCCACCTTTGTCCATTACAGGCCTAGGTGAGCTCCACTTTGAGGCTGCTGTATTGGACCCATACCTTTGGATCCCAGAGGTTTTAAGCTTACTGAGTCTGAGTAGCATTCAGCTACTGTCCCTATATCTGACCTTTCAGGCACTCTCCTAGGGTACAGACTCTAAGTCTGGTGCCCATTCTTGGGTTGTGGAATCTCTTGGACAATGCTGACCCTCCCCAAGTCTCCCCAGTAGCTTACACATGCCCAATTTGAGCTTTGTTCTCACGGACACCCTGTTTCACCTCCCCAAGGATTTCATGACATTTAAAGCAAGGGTGACACAGACTTTACAAAGGAATTTCTAAATCAATCACACTTCACTCATTGCCAAAGTGCAAGAGATATACAGCTCCATTGAAATATAAAAAAATGCATATACACAAGATCTGCCTCAATTTCCTCCCCTCTCCAGAGTGTCCTTTGGGTCTTAGTCAGTGTCTTTCCAGGGAGACCATGGTCCTTGTGAACTCCTTTCTGCCTGGCCTTGTATGTAATAAAGGGGCAGATTCCAGGACCCTGCGTAGGAATGTAGGACTGTTCTGTTGAGTTACCCTATGCTCAGGTGCTAGAACCCTGCATAAAGAGACAGTCATTTTTGATGGCCCATGCTTGCAGGCAGAGTGTGTAAGCATCAATCAAGATATGAGGGAAGTTGGAGGACCTGTCTGTGGTGGACAGAGATGATGCAGGGGAAAGACTGTGAAAGTGTAGGCCTGTTTTGTTTGTTTTTTTGTTTTTGTTTTTAAATTAATGTAAAACCAGATCCCAGGAGGGGGTAAATTTAACTTTTAATTATATTGTGACTGTGTGTGCTCTGTTCAGAGCAGTGTGGGAACTTCATCTGCTTACTATGTGATCTAAAGATCTTGCCAGTTGTATCATGGCTACGGCTTTCTCTCACAATGACAGTAGCATTAGTTCTGTTGCTGGGATTTGCTTCTGAAAGATCCAGTGAGAGATACTTGTACTGAAGGCAAAGCCTGCCACTATCACCAGAGAGAACGGTACTTGATCAGTAGAACCTAGCCAGGTTTGTAGTGACTGGTTACCTGCTGACCTTTTAGTTAGGCTATATAAATTAATTAGGGGTAGGACCGGTCAAAATTTTTGTCTTGAAAGTGCTTGACAGACCATTGGATTTTTGACACACATATTTTTGTGTGTGAAAATTGTCTGCATTCTACAGATGTTTTTTATTTTTAACACCCCAACATTGAAATATTTTGACTGAAAAATGAAATACTTTGGTTTGGAAATACTGCTGTGGTGTCTCCAGGGAGCTGTAGTTTGGTTACCTTATGTCCCCATTCTCATCGATGGGCTGGGCTTCTTGCCTGGATTACATCTCCCATGATGTACCATCTCTCCAAAAGTGGTGATCATACCACATCGTGGGACATGTAGTGTGAGCAGACACCCTTGCTATAAAGGACAGTGAGAGCACAGAGCACCTGAACTACAACTGCCACCAACAGGCAGCACTTGCAATTTAATTCTTTTTGATTTTAGGCTTAAATAGTTTGATTTTCAAACTTCTGAAAAAATGAAATTTTCTGTAGTTGGGGTGAGGGGACAGGCAGGGAGCACCTGACTTTTTTTATTAACTTTACTTTGTGGCCTCCATCCTACTTGTAGTGGACAGGTAGCCATATGAAAAATTGTCATCAAAAGTGGAATGCTCATTGGCAGTCTCAGCAGAGAAAGCTGATAACTGTATACATATCTGTGGATGTGGGACCTGATCATATTCTCCCTTGCACCTGATAAAGTCATTTATACTCATGTAAAGTGGTGTAAACTGCTGTCAAATCCGAATAGTAGTATTTTACATTCACTTTCCCCAGGTGTAAATGACTGCATAGGCGAGGGTAGTGGAGACTTTATGACTGTCAATTTATCACTGTTTCTGAGAATTCAATTCACTTCAGATATTTCGGGGTTAGGAATGAGAACAGTCACAGTTCTCTAAATGGGCTATATATGTATGGTCATCCAGTATCTTGACAGATGAAAGGAAACACAATGAAGTGTCAATCAGTCAATGGTGTTTGACAGTAGCGTGGGAGAAGAGACCAAAGTGTGAGGGGCAAACCTTCCCACAGTAGCTATAGGTCCACTTGCCAGATGGAGGCTGAGCATGCTCTGCTTCCTGGCTGGCCTGAGGGCCTGTGTCTGGGCTCTCTGATGGCTCTCTGCAGTGACTGCACCAGCCTTGACCTGGCTTCTCCAGACTGAGAGGTTGTAGGCTGGGTTTAACTTCTCACAGTTGTTAGTGGGAATGCTGAATTTCTTGAGACCTTGCTTTTCTTTGTTGCTGTATCAGAACTTTGGCCTTTCTCTGCTCCACCTGTAGTTCTTGTGTTGGGCTCATAGAGCACAGCTTTTGGCAAACTACCTTGAGACATACGCTCCACGTGTCCCTCCCAGCGAAGCTTGTGAGGGTCCAGTGTAGTCCGCATAGATTGTAGGCTGGTTCTCTCAAGGATCTCGTTAGTGACCTGTTTGGTCCCAAGTGACTCCAAGGATTTTCTGAGACAGTGAAGGTGCAAGCTGTTCAATCTCTGCTTCTGCTTGGAGTACGTGGCCCAGCGTTCAGATCCATAAAAGAGGGTACTGAGGACACAAGCCTGATAAATGGACACTTTTGTGTTCAGGGTTAACACTTGTTGTTCCAAACACACGAGGTAAGTTTGCCAAATCTGACAGAGGCTTTGCTGATTCTCTCATCAAGTTCTTTATGAAGGTTAAGTGAGCTGCTTAAAGTTGAGCCAAGATAGAAGAAGTGATCCATGTTGTCCAGGGCTTCATTATTGACGTACATTTTAGGTGGGATCTTAGTGCCCTGTGACATGACAAGTGATTACCATGCTGATACAAGTTCTCTGATACCTGCATCAGAGAACTTATTCATCATGATCTGCAATTCATCAGACGAGTTAGAGATGAATGCAGCCTCATCTGCGAAGAGCAGATCCCAAAGTGTGAACTGGGTGACATGCTTTCTGTTCTGAGATTATTTTAAGAAGAATAGAGAAGAAAATGCCAAAGCCTTTAGTTGTTAAGATCCAGCATTGTTTCATGTCATTATCAATGCTAAACTCAGACGATGTCTCATTTTCACTGGGCTACTGCTCCTATTTCAGGTGCATGGGTGGGAGAAGTGACGATAGCAGCTGTAGTTGCTTTGGCAGTAGCACAGATTTCAGATTTATTTATCTTGCCTGATGTGGCCTCTTTTTCTAATACCTTTACTGATCTTTGGATGAATAGTATGGGACCTCATGGGCCAGGGAAAGGAGCTTGCTGCAGCATTAGTTATTGTTGTATTCACTTCAGTAAAGTTAAGGTGAATGGAGCTTTAGTGAAAATGTGTCTGCTCCTTTTATTGTTACCTTTTAGTTGTTGACAGAGCAAACACATAGATTTGTCTTCTGCTGCTTGAGTTGCAGCTGTTTATAGCATTTGGAGGAAGGGGATTAAGAGAAATGCTGTAGTTTCCTGGGGATGATACTTTACAATAACTTTTTCTTTTCTCTCCAGTCCCCTTTGTAACATGATCAATTTTAACCTACCTGTGTCAGATATGACCATTTCCTGCCATATCCTTGTGAGGCATTCTTGAATTAAGTTTACATATCTTTGGGGTCCATTGTATTACATGAATAGTTTATGTATTATTGTGGGCCAGAGTAGTTTGTAACCTCTTGAGGGAGGGGGATATAAGGCCTGGATGATCAAAGGACTGTATTGTACAATGTGCCAGACAAGAGTGGACATTTGGCTCAATATGTGTAAAGTGGTTTTACTGGGAAATATGAAGGGGGAAGTGAATGCAAATTCCCTACCTCCAGTTATGCAAAAACCCAGCCTTTTGAAGCTATACCCTGAGGAGTGGGTCTTTGTACGCTGATCACCTGTTACATGAGGTCAATATCAACTGCCCAAGCTATCTAAAGGGAAAACATGGTTGTTCAGGTTCTGAATCTGAGACTGTTATGAATTTGTGACCATGTGTAAAAAGTCCAGCTGTGGATTTTGAAGGACTGATACCTCCAGAGCCCCAAATTGGAAACAAGTGTGCTTGCTTATAAAGAGCTGTGTGGTAACTTGTGACTGCTAGCCTTTGGAGAGAGTGCAGATGCTGGCCTGTTTAGGCAATCTGGGTTGTTGGGAATACCACAGTGTAGGCAGGGAACAGTGCAGCCTGGAAAACCCCAGTCAGGAGGTTGATCTTTGAAACAGAGGTGACAGCTAAGGAATTCAGTGCCTAGATTCCCTCAAGACACCATACAGACGGAATCCTGTCTCCCATCCCTACTCCTTCCCACCTTCTTACAACACACTATGCTTGTGAAACGTGCTACCTAACCATCTTTCTGCTCTGGGGTTTCCATTTTGTACTACCATTCCTTGGGGTACTGATTCTCTTGTTCCAGGCATCGGTTGCTTGCAAATGTCTTCGTTTTGGTTTTTCTATACTTGTTCCTGGGACACTTTACTTTTAAAAGAAGGAACATCATTCAGAGAACTTTCTTTGTTTCACCCAAGAAGTTTTGGAATAAATGCATTTGATCAAAAGAATGTTTTTGACATCGTGGATAGAATGATGTTTGTACAATCTTAAATGAGTCCAACTATATTTAATGTTCAGTATTTTAAGTTGCTTCTATCATAAGCATAATTCCCAAATCTGGACCTTAGCGTCCAAAAATCTGGGTGCCTGCATGAAACCCTCTAAGCTTAATTACCAGCTTAGATCTGATAGCCTGCCACCAACCAGGAATTCCAGTGGCTGGTACATTCTGGTCCCCAACCTTCCTGGGGACCCAAGAACCCAAATCCCTTGGATTCTAAAACAAGGGAGAAATAAACCATTCCACCCCCTCCTTTTAACCGCCTCCCGCAGCTTACCTCACCAGGGCTACCCTGAAGATTATGATCCAAACCTTTGAACTAAATCCCCTTCCCCAGAGGCACACAGATTCAGAAACAGAGAGAAGATTCTACTCTCCCCTCCACTCCCTCCACCAGTCCTAAGTGAGTTATCCCATTCCCCTGGGATAAAACAAGGGAAACAGGAAAGAAATCCAACAGGTTTTAAAAAGAAAGCTAATAATAAAAGAAAGAAAAAGACATAAAAACATGATCTCGCATGAAGGTGACAATACACAAGGGCGTATCGGCTTAAAAGAAAAATATGAATAAACAGTCTTATTCAAAAAGAAGATTCCAATTTAAACCTTCCAGCAAAACCTACACACAGTAAATACAAAAAACAGTAAACCTATTGTTTTTCTACCTTTGTACTTACAACTTTGAACTGAAGATTAGAAGCTTGAAGATAGAAAAGATCACCGTCTCTAGCGAGAGTCAGACAAAAGACACAGACCCAACATTCCCTCCTCAGCTTGGAAAAAAATCCGGTTTTGATTGGTCTCTGGCAGGAAGTGTTGGTTCTTCTTTGTTAACCCTTAGGGTGTAAGAAACATTAACCCTTAAGCTCTTTATTTATGACAGCTTCAGTGACTTTTTATTTTTTACAGACAATGAGATAAACCTGCTGTCAATTCTCTACATTTTAATAATTTCACCCTGTCAAGTTTTTTGATGCACCAAGATATTATTATTGGGTTTAACAATCAAAGGGAGTTAAAGGGTTGTCACTTTTCTCCATTCTTGTATTGTTCATGCTCACCATACATAGGTTGTCCTTCAATCCTTGCGTGTCTTAAAAATAATAAATAGTTAATAAAAAAAGAGCTGATGACTTGTATAAAACATGCATCTCAGTCAAACAGTACAAAAATAGGACTATAGGGAATAGCCATTGTTCATGGGCAAGAGAAAAGGTAACAGTACTCTGAAAGTTGATGTAGCAGAATCTTAAGACATGAAAACTTTCCAAGCAGCCTTGGCAGCACCAGTTGCTGCAGCAGGTTCTATTGAGTGGGTTGAAAGTTGTGTTAAGGGCATGATCCACTGAAGTAAAGGCCCAAGGTTACAACTGCGACTTTAAATCGTTTAATGGCCGAATACACGATTTAAACGCTGTATCCGTTCACACGAACGTCGTCAATAAATCGAGTTAAACGGCTCCTAAATCGATTTGGAACTCCATCCAATGAGAGATAAGCGCTAATTCGATAAGTGATAACTCGATTTAGGGTTCAATGTTGACGGAAATGACAGTTATGGCCCCGGCGGCATCCCAGAGTGCAGCACTGACCGCCTGGACAGCAATCTGAACTCGGATGCAGCGGGCAGTTAAACAGGAGCCCCGCGAACTTTTGAATGACATTTGCCTGCTTGCCCCAGCGGAGCTCGATCATACCAAGCACGGCTGGCGAATGCAGTTTGAAAATCGAAAAAGAGCTCCAGCATAGACCCGTAACGGGAGAATACTAGTCTGAGGCTGGTATGGGAAGACAAATTCTGGTTGTATCCAGCTCCATTACAAACACTGAAAATGGCCAAAGCCGTTTGAATAAAAAGCTCCAGGATTACACAGCGCGTGTGACAAGTGTAACGGGAAGTCCAGAGACCAAAATGAACCGCTCAAATGAAGGGAGGGAGGGGGTAATGGAGGAACTCAGCTATCCCACAAGTCCACAGCAAGTACCTCTGAAAATTATTTGCAATTCTTGCTGACGATCCCAAATGTCGTAGGTTCAACACAGTGGTCTGCGTGTCAGTGGAACAGCTCTGCAGTTTTTTCCCCCACCACCACGTGAAAAAAAAAAAGGGAAAGATGCGTGCTATGGGTTGGCTCAATGCAACTCTGCGAAAAAGGCCGCCAAAGGGCTGTCTGCTGCCTCACAAAGGGAGGGGTGAGCTGTACCCAGCACCACCCGGGGCAGTGTTTTCTGCCCATCAGGCACTGTGCTCTCACAGCGGAAAGTGGGAACTATGGGATTAGCTGAGGAACAGCTACCCACAGTGGCACCGCTTCCTGAAAATCGATGGTAGCTTTGACCATGGAGACGCAAACAATGCGATTTCCGGGATCCACGTGGACAGCCTTAAAGAAAATTGAGACACCTGAATTAGAATTGATCTGTTATTGCGTAATATATTACGTCTAAGCACTAATTCGAAAAGTTTAATCTAGCGGTACCAATATTTGACCACAGCAAGTGTTGAACAGGTGAGTTCGAGATGTATGATGCTGATCAAAATGTATCTCCTTTTACGCTCAAGACAATAGAAAAGTATAGCTTGTAGATACAAGTGTCCCGGCACATAAATTCCGCTCAGCAACCAGCAGAGATTGAGCTATCTGTGACTATGCCACGTGCACATGCTTGACTAGTACTGCAGGGGATTAGCAGTCTGAAAAATTAGCATATCTGTTTTCAGTTTTGAGATTGATCTATCTCCAACTAGTAGGTACCATTGGCAGTGGACATTAAAAAAGCTCAACCAAGTAAGCAATAATAGAAATACTTCCAGAGGAAGCGTACTGAAAAAATTACAAAAAGGTAATAACGACCACGTTTGTTAATTCACTTTAAAGTGAGGTTGATATTTCTATGAAGATGAAAACACTTCAAGTCTCTTAATTTTGCAACTACACTAGTCTATTCCTTTATTTAAAAGTGCATACAAGCGTGCCTTCCTTTTCATTTGGCTTTAAGAAGAAGGGCAGCAGTTTGTTAACACTGTTCTCATAGCCTTGCAGCAGCATGGCATAGTGAATAAACTGGAGCTGCAAACATTGAGTTGAAAACTAAATCTTTAAGCAGACGACAAAGAACTATCCAACAATCAGCAAAAATTTTAAAATGTATTGCAAAAGACACAGCACTTAATCTCGAATCTCTATATTCAGTGAAAGACCTTAGACTGAACCTTAACCTGCAGAGCTGAAACACTTTTTCTAACATGACTGAAAAGTTACACATAGGACTTAGATAATACATTTGTAATTTGTTAGAGATCTTAGGTAGGAAAATAGGGCACACATGCTAATTACTAAGGAGCTGTATAGGTATTGGTTATACATATTTTGGTATGTTTGCTAATCTTCGTTAATTATGTAAACCATTATGTATGGATCCTCTGGAGTAAAAGGAATGCATTATCTCTTAGTACATTAAAATGGTATCTTACTGATTAAAGAAGGAAAAACTAGTAAGACATTTTGTACAAGGCATGTGATAGCAATCAAATAGTCCACATAACTATTCTAGAGCAATTTTGTCCACCTACAAGCATTTAGAACACCCTATGCTCATCAACTTAATGGTAGATATGGCATAGGAGGTTATTGTGCAAGTTTTGTCTGTGTTCACCCCTAATGTTCTCAGTATTTTCCCAGTCAAAGAAAATCCTCTTATGTTAACATTTTATTAGCCTGTTATTAGAAACTTGAATCTAATCAGATTGCAGTATAACCCCAACTAGGAAGCGAGGGTAAATAGGATATTACTTGATCCTTTACGTCACCAGATCATCCATGGGATTTTTTTTTTTTTTTGGTAGAAGGATCTTGAATAGCTGACAAACATCAGGGCCATATGCTCTTTGAACTGATCTACCATACTATGATGTCTTTATATCGCAAAAAATAATGAATCAGAACGAAACGCGAGAGTGGCAAAGGCGTTACAAGCTTTCACAACATATTGATGGATTATATTCCTATACATAGAGGCTATCTAAAATGGTCCTTGAAAACACGGGCCATAGGAGTCAGGATCATCAATGTGTTCTAGAGAAATGAAAGCAACAGCAGTTTGCGCAGCGCGGAACAATGTCCTGGGCGCCGAGCCTGCGGTGGGCGTTCTCTGCCGAGGCAGTGGATGTGTTGCTACGGGAAGAAGAGGGGTTAGAGTCCTACGGTCGCGAGAAAGTGGGCTTACCCGGTGCATTAGGACTGTGAGCGGTAGTAATCCCCTCGTCCTCCTCGCTACACGTTGACTCGAGGTATTGCAGAAATTTAAAGCCTGTTTCAGGTTGCTACAGACTCAAAGATGTGACTATCTCATTAGTACACTTCTGCTCTCCCAACATCTTTTTGACCTCAAGTCTCGCCAGTAACTCAGGCCTCTAACTAGAAGTATGTTGTATGTTTTTCACCCTTCAGAGATACAGTGAAGATTCAGGCGTGGTCCTTTCCCAAAAATCCAACCTTTTGTTCTCACAAGCCTAGATCTAGCACTTTAGACAGTGGCAAAGGGAAGCACTGCTAGCAACAAAGATAGTTGGGGAAAGGGTGTTGATCTTTCTTTTTCATTCACACATTCAAATGCTTTGGTACAACCCCAATATCAGAAACTGGGTCCAAATTTCACTATATGCATGTGTATATGTCACCATGTTGTAGACTTTACTAGGCAATTCTACAAACGGGATCTACTATGTATCACTAGTAAACTTACATCACCAGACACTTTTGAGATAATAAATGTGATAGACAAATAATAGTGACAGTTACAGTGGATTGTTTTGATAACTTTTCCTGGTGGCAGAGTGAGTGTATGGCTCAGTCCGTGTGCTCAACGCCAATATAAGGAGCCCATAGCTTTGCACCTCAGCTCATTCCACAACCAGCGGAGTAGGTCAGGAAATACATCCACCTGACAGCCATGGTGGTGACCTTCAACCCTAGGAGAGTTTAGCACTGTAACCAGTATTTACGCACACCGAGTTAGCACACGACGCCCCTGCGAGGAGTGCAGCTAGTCGCTTCAAGTACACGGAGTGGAACGAGATAATACAGTCATCAAGCAGTAAGATCTGCCAACCGGTCCAGTGTTACGTGCTGTAAACTCAGGACCCCGGTGTTATGGTCGTGTAACAGGGATTAGTCTCCTTATTTTATTGCAAAAGGGAGACAACATGCCAGGTAAACAACAGTGCGACTAGGACTAGACAGAAAAGACTGAACAGGAATGGACACTGTACAAAACAGAAACCCTCCCACATCCGCCGCCCTTCATTCTTCTGCTTCCGGAGCCTTTTCAATCCCCCATGCTATGATGCATAAATGTTAGGAACAATGATTTATTGAAGCAACATAGGTAGATAGCCTTATTCAAACAAATCAGTAACAAAGCCAGTACTGCACCAGATAGCAACCCAGATTCTCTGACTTATATATATTTAACTCTTAACTCTACACTAATTCTGAATGCCATATTCGCTATAATAATATGTACTGCCTCCCAGTTAAGCTCCACACTGCAGGGTGTTAGCTTTAGTCCAATGCACTTACCCCTCTCCATTATTACACAATCAATGTCAAACTTATGCTTTCATAGCTCTCCATTCACATCACATTCATGGTCACTAAATGTCAATGGACAAATAGCTTTTCCAATAATTATAGAATATCAGGTTGCGAAGGGAACCCCTCAGGAGGTCATCTAGTCCGAACCTGCCTGTTCAAAGTCCAGGTACCAATCCCCAGCCTAAAATCCATCCCCCAGGCCAGGGCTTGTCAAGGCTGAATAATGATTTGTAACTGTAATAGTTTAGGATATCAACTGACGTATGCCAAACTGGGATTTATCAGTTAAGAGGGCAGGAAGGAAACACTGCCTAGCGCAAGTCTCATTTGGAAATGTAGTTGTGGTCAGGCCCCCAGAATAATTTGGAATCAACTTATGAAGTTGATTGCACAGTATCTCCAAACACCAGATGAGCTGACCTCGCTTGTACAAGCAGAAAAATCTTATGGAACAAAAACTGAAAAAATACTTGGCTGCTAAATAGTTGGAATCTGTTACCTCGCCTGTAACACCGTACTTATGAGGAATATACTAGATACTAGTCCCATCAAAGCAGGTTAATAACAAACACCTCTGAATTTTATAAAATCATGCACGAAATTATTTATCACTAAAGAAGCAAGTATTGAAGATTAATATAGGATAGTGGGGAAGCCAGTGACAGAAAGTGGAGCTGAATTCTCATTTACGACACAGCTTATGCCCGTATCAGCCCGCAGTCTGCTCTAAGCGGGCATGCACGTGGTTCGGTATTACCATCGCCCTTCTAAGAGCGTAATCGGGCGTTCTAGCTAGAAGAACTATTAGTGACACGAAGGCCATGCTTTCACTCACAAGAGTGGTAAAGGGAGTCTTAAAGTGGAATCCAGTGTAGTTACTTTAGGGTTATCTTGCGTTGCCAGACAAGTTAAAGTGGCATTAGTTAAGATGAGAATCAAGCCCAAACTCCCACTCCACTGTTACATCCATCCACTTTTAACTCTAGTAGTATACAATGACCAATTAGTCTGCCATCGTCTCTATTACTAAATCAAAGAGGAGGATAAAGGTGGCAGCCTTGCTAATATTAATTACAAGAAAAAAAAAAAGTGACTTTCCAGTAACTAATAGGAAGTTAGAGACCAATTCGGTGCTTTCACCATTCCCAAAATCTTGGCACTAATCACTTGTGTGCACGAATAGTTGATGTACACATAGCAACATTTATGAATGGCAAATATGTGCACACAAAATCCAGCCTATGTTCAAAACGGACTCCTCTGTTACTGTTTCATTATAAAAGCTACGTAAGTAGAAGATCAGTTGGTTTTGGGCATCAGGTTTTACTCTTACCGAAGTCTAAATTATGGAAACTAGGAAAAACCAGGAGACAACTGTGCTGTGCTTCCATTTAGCACAACTGGGAACTGAATGGAAGGGTAGGCCTACGGCCAACTTCCTAATCCGAGGGCAGAGAGCCCTAGCCGCAAACTAACAACTGATTTGAGGCAGCCAGCTGCAGCAGCTCATAGCAACAATCTCACCCAAAAAGCAGCCAAAGCGCTACAATCTGGCCAAAGCACCTTGCCACTGGCACCTGTTACACTGCTCCTGACGCGAGAGATGTCCACACTGGGGAATCCTCAGCAGCCCCTATAAAGCTGTCTGAAGCAAGTGAAAGGACCTGAGCAGGGCTGAGCTTTGCCCAAGGCAGACAGAATCCATATTAAGGTGTTTGTTTGTAAATGGATAGAAAAAATCTGTACTTTCAGATATGAGAGATCTGAGTTTCTTCAAACCTGTTCCCTGTCACCTTAGTTGTATATACACAGGAACAAATAACATTAGGGTAAAATTTTCCCAAAAAAAGCACCCATGTGACTTAGAGCTTAATCTCTCGTGAAGTGAGTGGGACTTAGGTGCTTTGAAAGTTTTGTTATTCTGGTCTCTAAAATTAGTGAGAAAACAAAATAAAAAAACCTCACAAGTCAACGTAGGGTCACGTGATTAGATAGAATGTCCCATGAGCAAAATGAGTATAACTTTAAAACAGGGCTAATCGGAGTTTGGAAAAACTGTGGAAAGGAGAAAACAAAAGGACGGGGAAAGTTAATGAGGATTACTTATAAATTATGAGGTAAATGAAATACAATCCCCTGGCATCTTGAAGGTTGGAGTATTTTATATGAGACCAAGTTAGCCATCTCCACATAAACTGGGTAGAGCATGTCAGCAAGAACAACATTTCCCCCTCTTCTCAGAGATTCTGAGGATAGGCATAGAAGAGAGGTACGTAAAGACTAGATATTGTCCTGTATGGTGATTTGGTGCGCAAGCAAGCAGCAGTGTGAATTGCACGCTCTTAGCATGTCACACACAACGGCCTTGTTACATGGCAATTTCTGGGCAGTAAAGCACTTTCTGCACTGTACTCCCAAAAGTGGACACACTGCTGAAGCACTTAGTGCACAGAAACTTCACAGTTGCAGTGGCTGAAAACCACTCCAATGAGGAGGCAGTACAGGCTTATCTGCGCCAAAGGGCTGCAGTGCGCTGCATGCCAGTGTAAACCCTGGTCGATTAACAGGCTGCGATGGGCCTCTGGAAGGTGTCCCACAATGCCAGTTCTTGCCCGTCTGGTCATCGGTTGGAACTATACTGCCTACCCTCAGATGACCAAACCATCATCACCTCCTAAATTTCTTGGGAATTTTGAAAAAATCCCCTTCCGTTGCTCAGTGAGCATGCAATGGTCTCAGTGGCATCTCTCCAGGTGACCAGAGCCTGCTCCAATGCACCATGATGAATTCCCCAGTTGGAGGCAATGCGAGCTGCTGGACCTCATCACATTTGGAAAGAGGAGTCTGTCCAGTCCCAGCTGCAACTCCAGCAGTAGGAATATGAACCTCCAGACAGATTCATGATGCGTGACAGACAGGGGCCCATGACTGGGACACATTGCAGTGGCAGGTCAAAGTGAAGGAGCTGCAGAAGTCTAACACAAGACATGGAGCAACTGCTGCTCCAGTGCGCGCGCCCATGAGCTGCTGGTTCTACAAAGGCTGGATTAGATAGTGCGTGGCAACCCCACCTCACTGAGAAGTACTGTGGATTACTTCAGTGGCTCACATGCCAGTAAAGTGGACTAAGACAGAAGGAGAATCTTGGAG
Source organism: Chelonoidis abingdonii (assembly GCF_003597395.2). Lineage (NCBI taxonomy): Eukaryota > Metazoa > Chordata > Testudines > Testudinidae > Chelonoidis > Chelonoidis abingdonii. The sequence goes on from NC_133775.1 coordinate 26,539,652, forward strand.
AAAAAAAAAAAAAAAAAAAAAAAGATGTGAGGGGGAGGGGGACCCAGAGGTCAGAGATGTATCAGCCAGGAACTCTTCTCTACCCGAAGGAGCCTAGCCAGTCACAGCTGTTGATTTTAGCAAAGTGCACACAGGAGTGAGCCCTGGTAAGTGGCTTTTGATTCTGGGAATCACTGAGTGAGGTTGTTGGGGCAGAATGGTTGCAGAAAAGCAGCTTGTGTCTGTATGATTGTACGTACCACCATACGCTGCTTTTAAACATTATGGAGAGCCAAATGGAGAGCTCCAAGCACTAACTAGCAGTGCAAACCGAGCAGCTCCGCACCAGCCCTCCACTGCAGCAATGTCACAAAAACTCTTTCCCACGCACCCCGCCAGACACTGCCACACTCTTATTAACCCTGACTGCCAGTCGTACCCACACATTCCACTCCCCCCTCCTCACAATCAGCTAGTGTAGAACTCCAGACCCACTGCACTCAACACCCATCCTCTGCAGTTTAGCACCTGCTGAAGTACATTGTACTCGCACTGTCTGTACCAAAGGAGAAGGTTGGATATATATCTGACCATACACAAATCTTTAACCATACCAGACCCACCCTTCTCCTAGAACCCCCTTCCCCGTCTCCTCAGTGCTGATGTGTTTTTTTTATTATCTCTCTCCAGTTTGTTTTTATAAAAGGATTGTTTTGGTTTAAAAGCAATCTATCCATTAATCGAAAGCAACAGCAGCATGCAAAGCCACAGGCAATTTTTACAACCCATCATAGTGGCATGTCTGTACCAATCACAATCACCTCCTTGCATTACAAGCATGTACTCCGAGCATAGCAGCAAATACTAGTGGCTTCAGCTTTCAATTGCTGACTCAAGGCATCCCTGATCCTTTATGCCCCATTCACCCTCTAATAGCCTGGTTTCTGGGTGTTCAAATTCAAGCCTGCAGTGCGGAGCCTCCAGGGTCAGCCCTGAGTGATCTTTCAACCTCTCTTCACAAATATCATGTGCGTACAACACGCGCTATAGGCGTAGGAATATTGTCATTGGCCATGTCAAGCCTGCCAATATAGGCAGGCCACGAGCCCTTAAACAGCCAACAAGCAACTCAATATCATCGCACTTGTTCAGCCGTTGTTTGTCAAGTGTCCATGTAGGCTTAATAACCCATTGGCATCAGGGGTAGGCAGGGTCTTCCCAGATCACAGTGGGCATTTCAACTTCCCCTACAAGTGATAATTCTGGTTCCAGGAGAAAGTTTCCTGAACAGGCTAGTGTTCCAAACAGATACGTGCAATCATGCACCTTTCTGGACCAACCTGCGTTAATACCGTGAAATGCCAACGAGATCACAACACCTGGAGAACCATTGAGAAATACCATTCCAATTAATGTACTCGGTTAGGGTCTGGTGCAGAACTGGAATAATGCAGGCCATCTATGCCCCCTCCGCAGCTAGGGAAGCCAGTTGTGCAAAAGCCATCCAACGAGTCACGCACATTGCCCAAGTCAACGGTTTTATTGGAGCAGGAATGATTAATGGCCCTGCACACTTTCATCAACATGAAGTCCAATGTTGACTTTCCCACTCTGAACTGTTTAGAAACCAGTACGGTAGCATCTGTAGTAGCCAGCTTCCACAGTAACAATCACCACACACTTCTCCAATGGCAGGGCAGCTTCTCTGTGTCCTTGTGCCACAGGGCTGAGGCGAGCTCATTTCTATCTATTCTATGTCCATGAATGTGGCTTCCTCATGTGAAAGTTCTGCAGCCATTGCCTGTCATCCCAGATGTGCATGATGATTGTATCTCACCACCTCAGTGCTTGTTCCCAACCCAAAAACAAGTGTTCCACTGTGGCAGTGCCTCCATGAATACCACAAACAATCTGTGTCATAGCTACTACACGTGGCAGATCATGTCAAACTGCTCTTGCCCTTGTAGTTAAGAATACTCCACTGCACTTGTGAGTTTTAGTGAGAGTGAGCAGCAACTGGTCAACAGTGCAGATGCATTCCTGCGACCAAAGAGGCAGAGCAGAGCGCATATAAACACAAACCATTAAAGATGCTGCAAATGTGGCGTAGCACAGGGATTGCTGGGATGCGAAGCAATGCATCATGGCATTGGACAGGACCAGAATGCCCACACACCCCCTCCACCTCCAAGCAAATCGTAGAGCAGAGAGAAAGAGGGGGCCTGTCGGGATAGCTCCCAGAGTGCATCGCTCCGCAAGGCGCTGCAAGTGTGAACATGCTACTGCACAGGCAGCTGACAGTATGTACACACAACACCCTCAGTGGCTCTCGAGCAGCACTGTAACTTGCAGTTTAGACATAGGCCTAACAGCCTGTGGGATCCTGCTAAATGTGCACTAAAAAGTCCCCAGTGTGTTTGATCTAATGAGCTTTAAACAAGGAAGATAAAGCACATTAGGGAATTTTGAGTGGCAGAGTAGCAGGGTCCACGTGGCTCCTTAGCATGCAACAGGCTAGAATCCTGTAGATTTACACCCCAGCTTGATACCAACATAGAACAGTCTTAAGTGAGAGATCTCACCCCAATTAAATATTAGACGATCTACTTGATCGGCAAAATCTCTGCTCTTTACTTCCTGTTTATAGCTACAGAGTGTTTTTTCCAAATAATACTTGTTTCTTTCTGAATAATCTGCTATGAACATGTATTGAAATATAACTCCATTATGATAAGGGCTGAATGTCAGAGATGCTGAGCCACCTGCACTTCACATTTCTTCCTTACTTGCAGGGAGGGGACGTCAAGCTTGGTTACGGTTAAATTACATGGTATTTATTTTTGGCAGAATCAGTAAAAAGTCTAAAATGAAATAAGCTGGAAAAAATCCTATTGTCTTCATAATAGGAATTCTCCGTATACACTATTATTATTTTGTTACAAGTAATTTTAGAGGTTAATAGTTGAGAAAAAAAGAATCTCACCCCAGGGCATGTTAGTAATTGTAGATGTACTGGGCTAAATTACTGGTAAAAACATCAGTGCAACTAAGAACTCATCTCCTGATCTTTTGCATTATGACATATCTTAACAGGTAAGTATTTGGGGAGGTATATTGCTAAGCCCTTCTGCTGTTTTCTTTAAGCAGAAGGATTTGGGGCGCGCTAGCTCATTATATTAGTTATTGACTTTGGCAGATTTATAAAGTCCTTCAGGGAAAGAATGTTATCCTTGCTTCAGGCACCTGACACATTTTAAAAATAGATAGAGCAGTACTCCTCCCTTTCCCAACATCATAACCTAGCAGCATGGAGATATCTTTACAATCTCCTGCCAACCCCTTACTTCTAGGGAAATAAGTGGTCTTTGCAGATGCCCTGAGGGAATAAACTAGGGACTATTTTGGGACTCAGGGTGTGAGCCAAAAAGCAGAGAAGAATGTCCTGCCAACTGACCTTCGCAACATAAGTGGGACGCCAGCTTAACACTCCCTACTGATCAGGCTATTACCAGGGCCGGCTCCAGGCCACAGCGCACTAAGTGTGTGCTTGGGGCGGCATACACGGGGGGGTGCGTGCTGGTTGCCGAAGGAGGGCGCAGTGGTCCGGTGGACCTTCATGCAGGCGTGACGTGGGAGGGTCCGCTGACCACCGGAGCCGCAGGACCGGCGAGCGGCAGAGTGCCCCCTGCGGTGGCGGCCCGTGCTTTGGGCGCGAAATTGCTAGAGACGGCCCTGCTATTACAGGAGCAGAGAGAGATGGTCTTTCAGAAAAGTAGGTCCAAAGTCATTAACAGCTTTATATGTCAGACCATCAACACCTTAACATTCTCCAAACACACAGTGTCATGTTGTTCCTGGAAGATGCCGGCATTGTCGCCAAACTATTTTATTCATTCACAAATTGTTATTTTTTAGAGCTTCAGTCCAAACTGGAGTCACAATGATTATATGAGAATTTTCAAACTGTCCTTTAAAAAAAAGAAATTCTAGCCTTCATGGTGTGAAGAAAAGTAAAAACACACCTCTTAATGGTTCACGTAGGCAGGAACAAATGAAAAGCCCAAACATTTTCAAATCTCATGATTTTCTGGGCCTACTCATATGTTTGAAAAGCATGCAACTGGCAATCAATGCCATAACAAACAAGCTGCTGCATTTACGCACCCTTTGATTTCTCCATTGAGTGCAGATGTAACCCATGTAGTTGCTGCTGTTACGTCATCTGGAGTGACTACGACGAGGATGCAGTTGCAAGGTCTGCATCCAGAAAAAATAAATAGCCTCGTGACTGGTACAACAAGAAGAAACTTGGACTCTGGCTGGAGCCTGCTGTCTGCTCAACAGCTCCCAAGGGCTGAGACATGATCCTGACGAAAAGGGTAACTTGTCAGGGAGCGTGCAGCAAAGCTGATCCCACTGTGGACGCGCTAAACCGATTTTATTAGATCTGTTTTGTAATATCGGTTTAAGCTAATTCGAAATAATCGTGCAGTGTAGACGTACCCTTAGAGACCTAAGTAAGCTTTGGATCAGGCCCAAAATGCACAGAGAAATGTGTGATTTTGCACTCACACTGTTGTAATCAGAATGACACTTCTTCAGAGGAGGTTATCTGAAAAAATTCAAAGGTAATAATTGATGTGTCTTAAATTTTTCTAAGTTGGAAAATTCAAGTTATTTTTTTTATACCCATCATAGAATAGAAAAATGACTAACAACTTCACAATACTTAAAGTATAGCTGATAATGAATTTTCTACTTTACACATGAATATATGCTCATTTATTGCAAAGGATAGGTATTTTAGTTCCACCTACACTGTAACTTTTTCATAAAGGTAATAAAAATCAGTAGAGTATGTATGATTAACAGAGAAACTCAGTATGTGGTTGTCAGTCCTGAATGTTCTCGTATCAAGGAAGGAACAAGGATACTCTATCTCTGATTTTTTTTTTTTTGGTAGAAGGATCTTTTGAATAGTATCTTGACTTACCTATGATGTTTCTTTTATATCTGCAAAATAATGAATCAGACTGAGAACAGCGAGAGGGCAAAGAGAAGCCAAAATGGCTTCTTGCCTACCACAAAACAAAGCTGTCAGTGATGGATTAAATGAAACTTGAAGTGGAGGGAAAGGATTTGGAAAATGCAACATGTTCTGTACTTGAGAAAATGTATTTAAGGCGGGGGGAACCTATCACAAATGACAGGTACAGTACTCTAGAATAGGACTGCAACTTGCCTTTGCAAACATTTTTTGTAACCTTCTAATTGAGCATTAAATTGAATAAAGATCTATAATTTAAACACTATTGGTGTTTTGAATCTGAACTTCATTCTTACAGCCACTAATTTAAAGAAAGTGCTTTGAACAGAATGGTGAAATTCTAAGTTATTTTGTTAACTTATTTCCCAGCAAGAGTATATGAGGTTGATATACTACAGTATTATTAATGATACATGTGAGCTGAAATGACTGCACATTTGGGCACTTTTTATTGATTCTGATTCTCAACCTGGTAATATACTAGTGGCAATGTTACTTTCAAATATACTTGGTATAAAAAGGCATTTGGAATATACAATACCATTCCTAGAGTGCTAGTAAAATTACTGGATAGTCAAATATAGTATTAAGGAGAATGAAATAGGCATCTCAGGAATAGCTATCTTGAATATATAGAGTATGTTCCAGGGAATATCATAGAAGAATCTTGGATCAAAGGAACAGAATGTCTGTCCAGCCAGATGAAACCACTATTCTGTGAAATATGGTAATTTATCTGGAAATTGCCAGTGCCTATCATAATTTATGCAACTAGCTAATTAGATATCACTTACCTGGGGAAAACTTCCTTCCTAATCCCTTAGGCTATTTTAGACCATGAAGCATGCAATCCAATTGCCTTTAGGTGTCATAGCTACAAATATTATAAATTCACTGAATCTATCCACAGTACTTGAGTTGCTGATGTGAATTCTATAAAGAGACTGTGTGTTCTGTGAAGTAGTATTTCCTTTCATGTCTTCTGACTTTACGAGTGGTAGTGCCACCCTGTTCTTTTAATTTGTGCAAACAGAGGCTCTGGTCAGTTTTCATGGCATCGTTCCATTCTGGATACCTAGTTCAAGTTCTTGCTAGTTCCATTCTTTCCAGGTCATGTATCTTTGTTTCTGCATCTCTCATTGTCCCTAGTCCTACCACAGAATCTCTGTTCTTTATGGGAATCTCATATGATTTCAGTGAAATTCTGTGTAAAAGTGTGTGCATGGGGATCTATTTGCAGACTTGCAGCCATTGAAATTCCCACGCTACTTTAACCATCTTCATTGTCTTTTTTTACTTTAAAAAGCTTACACTTTTCTAACTTATATTTAAAATTTTCTTACCAGACCAGTGGAGACAATCCTGACTTTGTCTTCAACTTGAACGTGTAAGAACTATTGTGATGCATCATAGAAAAATCATGGCTAAGTAAAGATAAACAAAAGTCAAGTAAACATTTTGGTTTAAAACCAATTTCCACATTATCATTATTTTTTTTGATTTTTACTATTGGTTTTTATAGAAACAATAAATTTCAAAACATTAATAAATGTTCACTGTTATTACTCCACTCTTAATGTTTGACAGTAGTTTAATTGTAACTTGTTTGCATGACTATAAAGAGTTGTGGCTACAGGCTGGTATTAAAGTAAGAGAATAATTTATTATTGCAACTATAAACCAGTCATGTACTGCCAACAGCTTCTTACCTAACCAGCTGATCCTGTTATTGATGTTATATAATGCACAAAGCCTTCACTTTTAAACAATACTTTGCAATAACTATTTATTTCAAAGTTTAACCCTTTACTTTCCTTATTACACCGTACATGTTCCCCGTAGCACTGACTTTCACTGGAAGCTGGAGATCACACCACCTTTCTTTTATGTTTTAGCTGAATAGTCTCTGAGCTGTTAAGTTTATAGGGGCTGACTGGAGAAATTCAACAACACTGGCTGCTTTGCTATTGACGGCAGGGCTGTAAACGTTTGACTTTCAATTTCATTCCTTCTCTGTCCTGATCTTTCCCAACAGAAGAGCTTCCTGGTAAGAGCGTATGTATAAATATATGTGTCTTAAAATGTTAAGAAGGATTGGGAGAAGGCTTGGTTTTTAAGTGCTGGCTGGCTGCAGTCAGAAAATTTCTCTTTCTCTGACGCTGTGCTCTAAACTGTAGCTGGTGTCATGAGTTAGAAGATGATCTCATTTCCCTTTGCAAGCTTTTACACCTGCATCGTAACTTGGTTGAAGCAATTCTTGCTGTCAAAATGCTAAGTTGTGTTTCAGATCAGACCAGAGGATAGTTAAATCAGATACTGATCACTTTAGCCAGTGGAGTCCTGCATATATCCCAGGCCATGCTTCAGAAAGCCATTTGTACGTTAGCTGTGCTGAGCAAGGAAAGAGTGTCATGACTGAAGAGCCAGAATGAGAGGGTTGTGGTCAGCTACCAATGAGGTGAAAATAACATCAATCATATTCTAGATTCCTTTGTTCCATAACATCACCTCTTAGCTAAAAGCACTGTTTAAAAGAAATCTTGTTTCACACTGAACATGTTAGCAAAGCCTTTGCTACAGAGACCTAGGGGGAAGTTGGCATTCAGCAGCGATGGACGGTAACTCTGGCCGCTGAGTGCCAGAACCTGTCAGTTTGTGGTATAACCACAGGACGGGTAGTAAAATACCACCCCCCCATCCTTTTAACTAATACCCACAGAAGGCAAAAATCTGCTTGTGAGTTATGCTAGTGTAACACCAGTGACTTCAATGTGGATTCAGAAGTGTGAATACGGTACTGAATAAGTTCTGGTTCAAGTTATACCTGTAGGCATGTTACAGTAATGTAAATCTTGATTTCTTCAGGATAACTTCAGCTTTGAAGCTTAGGTTGAGACTAGGCATGTGGGGCACAATCAGTGAATGTGTGAACCATAACACTCTAGCTCCAACTACAGGTTAGGTGCAGAATTTTAAGTACACTAGAACCTCAAGAGTTATGAACACCTGGGGAATGGAGGTTATTTGTAACTCTGAAATGTTTCAGAGTGGTAGCCTTATTAGTCTGTATCAGAAAAAACAACGAAGAGTCCTTGTGGCACCTTAGAGACTAACAAATGTATTTGAGCATAAGCTTCTGTGGTCTAGAACCCACTTCCTCAGATGCATAGAGTGAAAAATACAGTAAGCAGTATAAATATTACACCTTGATTGCATTGGACTCATTAGCACTACAAAAGTAATTTTCCTTCTCTTGATATTCACCCCATCTTGTCAACTGTTGAGAATAGGCCACTTCCACCTTAACTGAATTGGTCTCATTAGCACTGACCTCATTAGCACTGAAAAGATGGGAGCATTGGTAAGGCAGCTCCCATCTTTTCATGTGCTGTAATATTTATACGGCTTACTGTATTTTTCACTCCATGCATCTGATGAAGTGGGTTTTAGCCCACGAAAGCCTATGCCCAAATAAATTTCTTAGTTTCTAAGGTGCCACAAGCACTCTTCGTTGTTTTTTTCTGAAATGTTGGCAACTCTGAACAAAATGTTTATGGATGTTCTTTCAAAAGTTTACAACTGAACATTGACTTAATACAGCTTTGAAACTTTACTATGAAGAAGAAAAATACTGAACAAACACAGAAAGTTTTCATACCTTGTCAAACCTTTTTAAATCCCATGCCCCCTTTTTATTTTAGTAGTTTACATTTAACACAGTACTATACTTTTTTTTTTTTTTAACTGGTCTCTCCTGCGGTCAGATTGCGTACCTCTGGTTCCAAAGGAGGTGTGTGGTTGACTGGCCCGTTCATAACTCTGGTGTTCATAACTCTGAGGTTCTACTGTAATTCTAATTCTAATGGGCTTTTCTAAACTAAATATTCCTAAGATTGTAGTGGTAATTACTGAATCCTGGATCATCTTATTCAGGGCAATATAATTGTATAGAGAGCAGAGAAATTACTGGCTTACCACTGAAAGAGAAGTCATTCTGCATGTACCCAAACCAGCAAGTGTTAAGTCTAGCTCATCTTGATAAGCAGGGAGCATAGTGTGTTTAGGAAACACTCCCCTACCAACAGTAGAATGTAGAGTTTCATATTTTCTGTCTCATCATTCTAATATATTTGGACAGAGGAATACTTCGGAAATCTTGTGAAGAATGTTCTTTTTAAATTTTCCAAGTTGGAAACAAGACAAGAACATTCATACAGGACAGGATGTATTGTACATTTCCAAGCAAAGTGTATGCACTGTGCCATGCAGAGATTTGTTAATATGAAATTAAGCAGCAAGTGATCTTGAAAGTTTGCATATTTACAGATTAAGGACTGAAAGAGTAAAGTTTTATATTTCTTTTTAATCTCTATAATGAAGAATAATAAAATGGTGTATATACCTTCTGACATGATACTCAGGACTTTGATATCCAATATAGGCAGCTACAAATTGCCTAAAGGTATACCTCACTGAAAAAGAGACCACTACCACCAGGGATAGTTACCACACATACATTCACAAGTACAAGATCTCGTCTGTTTTACACATTTTATTAAATCAATAAGTAAAGTTACAATTACTGATGCATATAGAAATCCTGTAAATACCTATGCAATTATTATAACTGTAGTCATACTCGTATCCTCAGCGGTATTCTTAGGGTCTGATGGATGCCTTGCCAATTCATTATCAGTAGAGGGATGGTTCCTGCTGGGATTTTCCCTGGAGGTATATCCAATTTTACCCAATCTTGGGATTCTGACTTCACCTAACTCTGTGCATGTGTATGAACGTATCAACCCTGTTTTTCCTTATCTGTATCGTGCCTCGAAAGAATATTGAGGTGCCCTGTTTTTCACAGGAGACTATTTAAAATAGCATAATAGAGGCTGAGACTGAATGTATACCCCAATTTTTTTTAAAAAAAAAAGTAGAAAAGAACCAAAAGTACCACCATGACTAAAGTAAAAGAGGCCGTTAAAGGCAATAAGGTATCCTTTAACAAAATGGAAGTCAGATTCTAATGAGGAAAATAGAAAGGAGCATAAACTCTGGCAAGTCAAGTGTACAAGTATAATAAGGCAGGCCAAGAAAGAAATTGAAGAGCAATTAGCTGACGACATAAAAATTAACAGTAATTTTTTTTAACTGCATCAGAAGCCTGCCAAACATTCAGTGGGGCCATTGGATGACTGAGGTGCTAAAGGATCACTCAGGGAAGACAAAGCCATTGCTGAGAAGCTAAATTAATACTTTGTAGAGGATATGGGGGAAACTGCCACACCTGAGCCATTCTTTTTAGGTGACTAATCTGAGGAACTGTCCCAGATGGAGGTGTCATTAGAGGAGGTTTTGGAACAAACTGATAAATTAAACAGTAATAAAGTCACCAGGACCATATGGTGTTCACCCAAGAGTTCTGAAGGAACTCATATTTGAAATTGTAGAACTACTAACTTTTGTTTGTAACCTATCATTTAAATCAGCTGCTGTACCAGATGACTGGAGGGCAGCTAATGTAATGCCTATTTTTAAAAAAGACTCCAGAGGCAATCTTGGCAATTTTGGGCTGGTAAGCCTAACTTCATTACCAGGCAAATTGATTGAAACTATACTAAACAACAGAATTAATAGATAAACATGATATTCTGGGGAAGAGTCAACATGACTTTTGTAAAGGGAAATCATGCTTCACCAATCTCTTAGAATTCTCTCAGGGTGTCAAAAAAAATGTGAACTAAGGTGACCCTGTTGATATAGTGTACTTGGACTTTCAGAAAACCTTTGACAAGGTCCCTCACCAAAGGCTCTTAAGCAGATTAAGCAGTCCTGGGATAAGAAGCAAAGTCCTTTCTTGGATCAGTAACTGGTTAAAAGATAGGAAACAAAGAACAAGAGTAAATGATCAGTTTTCAGAATGGAGAGAGGTAAACAGAGATTATTCCAAGGATCTATACTGGGAACAGTGCTGTTCAACACATTTATAAATGATCTGGACAAGGGGGTAGACAGTGGGGTGTCAAAGTTTGCAGATGAAACAAAATTACTCAAGATAGCTAAGTCCAAAGCTGACTGCAAAGAGTTACAAAGGGATATCACAAACCTGAGTGACTGGGTAAAAATGGGCAGATGAAATTCAATGTTGATAAGCACAAAGTAATGCATATTGGAGAAAATAATTCCAAATATACATACAAAATGATGGGATCTAAATTTGCTGTTACCACTGAAGAGGGAGATGTTGGTTTCATTGTGGATAGTTCTCTGAAAACATCCACTCAATGTGCATTGTCAGTTTAAAAAGCTAACAACGTTAGGAACCATTAGGAAAAGGATAGGTAATAAAATGGAAAATATCATAATGCCATTATATAAATCCATGGTACATCTACACCTTGAATACTATATGTAGTTCTCGTCATCTCATCTCAAAAAAAGATATGAGAAATGGAAAAGGTGTAGAGAAGGGAAACAAAAATGATTAGGGATATGGAACGGCTTCCATATGAAGAAAGATTAATAAGATTGGGACTGATTTAGAAAAGAGATGATTAAGGAACAATATGATAGGGTTCTATAAAATCATGAATGGAATGGAAGGAGTGACTAGGGAAGTGTTATTTACCCCTTCACATCACACAAGAAATAGGGGTCACCTAATAAAATTAATTGATAACAGGTTAAAAACAAATAAAAATAAGTACTTTCTCACACAGCGCATAGTCAACCTGTGGAAGTCATTGCCAGGAGATGTTGTGCAGGCCAAAAGTATAACTACGTTCAAAAAAGAATTAAATGAATTCATGGAGGATAGTTTCATTAATGACTATTAGCAAAAATAGTCAGGGATACAACTACATGCTCTGGGTGTCCTAAACCTCCAAAATGCCAGAAGCTTCAAAATTGCTATGTTCTATTTGTTCCCTCTGAAGCATTTGGCACAAGCTACTGTCAGAAAACAGGATATCAGGCTAGATGGACCATTGGTCTGACCCAATATGGCCATTATTTTGTTCTTGGAAAGAGAAAAAAATTCACTCCGTAAAGTAGGAACTATGTTTCTGAGACAATGAACGTGTATCTGCTCTCATTACACCACCATAAATTAGTGAAGTCAGTGGAATTATCCAGTGTAAGAATAGAATCAGGTCACAATATGAAAGTTTTGACCCATTTAGATAAAATGAGCTTGATCTGCATTGAAGTCAGTAGGAGTTTTGCTTGAGTAAAGGCAACACAATTGGGTCATACGTTTTAAGAATATTTTGTCTCCATTCAGGTAGAAAAATTGTCTTGCTATGAAATGCATGAAGCTATGCTGACTCTTTCTAATTCATTTCCTCCATGTGTAAATGGGGATAACATTATCTTTCTTCCCCTATTTGTCTGTCTTGTTTATTTTGACGGCAGGCTTTTTGGGTAGGGACTGTCTCTAACTATATGTGTGGACAGTGCCTAACACAATATGGCCTTGACCTCAGTTGGGGACTCTAGATAGCCCTGGAATTCAACTGCTACTAATAATGATGATAACGACTTACTGTCACGCCTCTCTATTCCATGGGGAACACAGGGCCTTCACCACTACCTTCCATCTTTGAGTTGAATTAAAAATAATAATACATTTTTCTTATTGTTATACTAGTAATTGTAAAGTCTTTTCTGTCTTTTTAGATTAAGAAGAATGGCTGATGTCAAATCTAGATTAACGCAAGATGAGGTAGAGCAACTGCAACGTCTGTTGGGGAGCAGAAGCTTAAGTCTTCTCTATAAAGCAAGCGTCCATGGTTACAATGCTTCTATATTTCATGCCAAGTGTTATGCACAAGGACCAACTGTAGCAGTAGCATATAATGGAAGTGGTTATGTTTTTGGAGGATTTACAAGTCAGTGCTATGTTTCATCTGGAAGGTACATAAATGACGAGAAGGCTTTTCTCTTTAGATTAAAAGGCAGAGAGGGTGTGCTCAGCCCACTGAAAATTCCTGTTAAAACTGCAACATCTGCTATATATGACCATAGTTCCAATGGCCCTAATTTTGGTGGTGGAGCACTGCAGTTGTTGGACCAAAATGCAGCAGCAGCAGCAACAAGTTCTAATGACAACTACACATTCAATGTTGCTGACTTGCATGGAAATGATCTAGGCCTTACAGAATGTGAGGTGTATCGAGTTGAAGGTAAGTTGATATCAAAAGAGAAAATGTTTATTGAGGAAATTATAGCTTCGTACTCTTAATGTTATATGTTCCTTTCGCCTAGATATTAGCAGTTTCCTGGAATCTCCATGGAGGAAGATTACATGGACAGCTGAGTAAGTTAACTGTTGTAATATATCACTATAATGATCTGTGGCCACCAAATACTCTGGTGATGCGAGTTACTTTAGGAATTAACTAGATGGTACTAGAATAGACAGATGTGTTGCTGAGGTGCTTATCTATGTATCTTAGTTAGTAATATGGCAGCTATGACCATAGTGTCTGAGCACCTCACAATCTGAGAATAAGTACAAAATGATGATTTCAGAACAGGTCAAACATACAAGTGAAATTAATGTCTGAACCAAAATAAGCTTAATGAAGAGCTATGCTTATTCCTAGCCACAGTGAGTCTGCTATGGCAGAGATTTAAAATGACATTCCAGAGGATTACAGACCATAATCAAGCAGCTATTCTAAAGATTAACTATCTTTATACTTAAAAAGGTTTTCCGACTATCTAAATCTCCCTTGCTGCAGATTAAGTCCATTACTTCTTGCCCTGCCTTTAGTGAGCATGGAGAACAACTGATCACTCTCTTCTTTATAACAGTCCTGTTATCAAGTCCCTCCTCAGTCTTGTTTTCTGAAGTCTAAATATGCAGAGATTTCTTAGCTTTTTCTTATAGATCAGATTTTCTAAACTTTTCATCATTTTTGTTGCTCTTCTCTGGACTCTTTCCAGTTTGTCCATCTTTCCTAAATTATAGTGCCCAGAATTGGACACAGTACTCCAGCTGGGCCTCTCACCAGTTCTGAGTAGAGTGGGAGAATTACCTACTGTGCTTTGCATTTGATTCTGCTGTTAACAGAGTCCAAAATGATATTAACCTTTTTTGCAACTGCACCACATTGTTGACTCCTGTTCAGTTGTGAGGCCCTGTGACCCCCCAGATCCTTTTCAATAGTACTACTACCTAGACAGTTATTCCCCATTTTGTAACTGCACATTTGATTTTTCCTTCCTAAGTTTAGTAGTTTGCACTTGTCTTTATTGAAGTGCATCTTATTAATCTCAGACTAATTCTCCAATTTGTTGAGATCATTTTGAATTCTAATTCTGCCCTCCCAGCTTGGTGTAATCCACAAATTTTATAAGTGTACTCTTCACTAAATTATTCAAGTCGGACCCAGGACCAACCCCGGTGGAACCCCTAGATATGTGTACCTAGGAAACCCTCGACAAATGCTCTTTAAGTATATTCTTTTAACCAGTTTTACGCCCACCTTGTAATTTTTTCATCTAGACAATATGCCCCTAATTTGCTTATGAGAATGTCATATGAGATTCTGTCAAAGACCTTACTAAAATCAAGATACAGCATGTCTACAGCTTCACTTCTGATCCACTGATTATGTTGGCTTGGCATGATTTGTTATTCACAAAGCCATGTTGGCTATTTTTTACCATTCTGTTATCCTCTAGATGCTTACAAATTGATTGTTTAATAATTTGTTCCAGTATCTTTTCATTTATCAAAATTAGACTGACAAGTCTGTAACTCCTCAAGTCCTCTTTGTTCCTCTTTTTAACAATAAATACTATGTTTGCTCTTCTCCAGTCCTTCACCCATCCTCCCCTGAGTTCTCAAAGATAATTGCTAATGGTTCTGAGATTGCTTCAGCTATTTCCTAGGGTGAATTTCATCAGGTTTTGCAAACTTAAATGCATCTAACTTATTCTTTAACCTGTCTTTCCATTTTTGGTAATGTTCCTTTCCCCTTGTTGTTAATAGTAATTGTGTTAAGTATCTGGTTACAAATTTATCTTTTTAGTAAAGACTGAAGCAAAATAAGCATTAAACACTTCTGGATGTCATCTGTTATTAGCTCTCCTTCCCACAAACTAGTGGATCTACATTTTCCCTTGTCTTTCTATTGCTCCTAATGTATTTATAGAACTTCTTTTTATTGCCTTTTATGAGGGTAGATTGATCTAAATCACCAAGTGGAAAGTCGTGATTTAAACAATCCATTTTAATCAATTTCAGTTATTTTCTAAAGAAAGGTGCACTCTCATTGGTTGATATAACCATTAAAACGTTGATTTAAAACTAAATAGAGGCTTTATACTAGATTTGGTTCATCTTTTTGCTACCTGGGCAGGTACACTATAATTATATGCATTTATTTAAGCACTATATAACTCAACATTTTCAAAAAAAGAACAGAAGTACTTGTGGCACCTTAGAGACTAACAAATTTATTTGAGCATAAGCTTTCGTGGGCTACTACCCTGAAACTTAATATTTTCAGATTCTTATTAATTGTACATTTTTAGTATGTTAGAAAATAGTGAATGATATATTGCTTATTTACTACTCTTGTATCATATTTATAAAGTTTGACCTTAAAAATTAAATATTTTCTACCTGATACTTTCTTTATATAGAAAAGCAGCCTTTAACTCAAAGTTTTTGACGGACACTCATGGATTCAGCATGCTAATTTTTTTATTTAAATATTTTAAGAGATTATACATTTAGGCTTTAATATATTTTGTATTAATTTCAGATTTCATTTTAAACAGGTTTATCTTTAAAAAGAAAAACTTGTAATTTAAATATCAAAATTTAAATAATCCACCCTGCTTTAATGCCCATTTTTAGATGTAACTCATTTGCTGCCTTAGCCTTCCTGATTTTGTCCCTTGTGCTACTCTTCTGCAGTCATCTGTAGCAATTTGTCCATGTTTCCACTTTTTGTAGGATTCTTTTTTGATTTTCAGGTCATGAGAAAGCTCCTGATGGAGGCATATTGACCCCTTACTATTCTTCCTAGCTTTCCTTCACATCTGGATAGTTTGGTGCTGTGCATTTAATATTGTCTCTTTGAGAAACTGCCATTTCTACTTAACTTCTTTTCCCCTTACATTTTCTTCCCATGGGACCCTACCTACCACTTCTCTGAGTTTGCTAAAGTCTCCTTTTTTGAAGTGTACTGTCCTTATTCTGCTGCTCTCACTCTGGTATCAGATTTACCATGGCGCCAATGGCTCCATAGTGCAGGGCTCAAGCTCAGACGGGGGGCGGGGGGGCGCCCCATAACACTCACTTCCTCCTCTCTCCCAGCTCCGC
>NC_133775.1:26564393-26576056 GCF_003597395.2 Chelonoidis abingdonii
AAACAAATAAAAATAAGTACTTTCTCACACAGCGCATAGTCAACCTGTGGAAGTCATTGCCAGGAGATGTTGTGCAGGCCAAAAGTATAACTACGTTCAAAAAAGAATTAAATGAATTCATGGAGGATAGTTTCATTAATGACTATTAGCAAAAATAGTCAGGGATACAACCACATGCTCTGGGTGTCCTAAACCTCCAAAATGCCAGAAGCTTCAAAATTGCTATGTTCTATTTGTTCCCTCTGAAGCATTTGGCACAAGCTACTGTCAGAAAACAGGATATCAGGCTAGATGGACCATTGGTCTGACCCAATATGGCCATTATTTTGTTCTTGGAAAGAGAAAAAAATTCACTCCGTAAAGTAGGAACTATGTTTCTGAGACAATGAACGTGTATCTGCTCTCATTACACCACCATAAATTAGTGAAGTCAGTGGAATTATCCAGTGTAAGAATAGAATCAGGTCACAATATGAAAGTTTTGACCCATTTAGATAAAATGAGCTTGATCTGCATTGAAGTCAGTAGGAGTTTTGCTTGAGTAAAGGCAACACAATTGGGTCATACGTTTTAAGAATATTTTGTCTCCATTCAGGTAGAAAAATTGTCTTGCTATGAAATGCATGAAGCTATGCTGACTCTTTCTAATTCATTTCCTCCATGTGTAAATGGGGATAACATTATCTTTCTTCCCCTATTTGTCTGTCTTGTTTATTTTGACGGCAGGCTTTTTGGGTAGGGACTGTCTCTAACTATATGTGTGGACAGTGCCTAACACAATATGGCCTTGACCTCAGTTGGGGACTCTAGATAGCCCTGGAATTCAACTGCTACTAATAATGATGATAACGACTTACTGTCACGCCTCTCTATTCCATGGGGAACACAGGGCCTTCACCACTACCTTCCATCTTTGAGTTGAATTAAAAATAATAATACATTTTTCTTATTGTTATACTAGTAATTGTAAAGTCTTTTCTGTCTTTTTAGATTAAGAAGAATGGCTGATGTCAAATCTAGATTAACGCAAGATGAGGTAGAGCAACTGCAACGTCTGTTGGGGAGCAGAAGCTTAAGTCTTCTCTATAAAGCAAGCGTCCATGGTTACAATGCTTCTATATTTCATGCCAAGTGTTATGCACAAGGACCAACTGTAGCAGTAGCATATAATGGAAGTGGTTATGTTTTTGGAGGATTTACAAGTCAGTGCTATGTTTCATCTGGAAGGTACATAAATGACGAGAAGGCTTTTCTCTTTAGATTAAAAGGCAGAGAGGGTGTGCTCAGCCCACTGAAAATTCCTGTTAAAACTGCAACATCTGCTATATATGACCATAGTTCCAATGGCCCTAATTTTGGTGGTGGAGCACTGCAGTTGTTGGACCAAAATGCAGCAGCAGCAGCAACAAGTTCTAATGACAACTACACATTCAATGTTGCTGACTTGCATGGAAATGATCTAGGCCTTACAGAATGTGAGGTGTATCGAGTTGAAGGTAAGTTGATATCAAAAGAGAAAATGTTTATTGAGGAAATTATAGCTTCGTACTCTTAATGTTATATGTTCCTTTCGCCTAGATATTAGCAGTTTCCTGGAATCTCCATGGAGGAAGATTACATGGACAGCTGAGTAAGTTAACTGTTGTAATATATCACTATAATGATCTGTGGCCACCAAATACTCTGGTGATGCGAGTTACTTTAGGAATTAACTAGATGGTACTAGAATAGACAGATGTGTTGCTGAGGTGCTTATCTATGTATCTTAGTTAGTAATATGGCAGCTATGACCATAGTGTCTGAGCACCTCACAATCTGAGAATAAGTACAAAATGATGATTTCAGAACAGGTCAAACATACAAGTGAAATTAATGTCTGAACCAAAATAAGCTTAATGAAGAGCTATGCTTATTCCTAGCCACAGTGAGTCTGCTATGGCAGAGATTTAAAATGACATTCCAGAGGATTACAGACCATAATCAAGCAGCTATTCTAAAGATTAACTATCTTTATACTTAAAAAGGTTTTCCGACTATCTAAATCTCCCTTGCTGCAGATTAAGTCCATTACTTCTTGCCCTGCCTTTAGTGAGCATGGAGAACAACTGATCACTCTCTTCTTTATAACAGTCCTGTTATCAAGTCCCTCCTCAGTCTTGTTTTCTGAAGTCTAAATATGCAGAGATTTCTTAGCTTTTTCTTATAGATCAGATTTTCTAAACTTTTCATCATTTTTGTTGCTCTTCTCTGGACTCTTTCCAGTTTGTCCATCTTTCCTAAATTATAGTGCCCAGAATTGGACACAGTACTCCAGCTGGGCCTCTCACCAGTTCTGAGTAGAGTGGGAGAATTACCTACTGTGCTTTGCATTTGATTCTGCTGTTAACAGAGTCCAAAATGATATTAACCTTTTTTGCAACTGCACCACATTGTTGACTCCTGTTCAGTTGTGAGGCCCTGTGACCCCCCAGATCCTTTTCAATAGTACTACTACCTAGACAGTTATTCCCCATTTTGTAACTGCACATTTGATTTTTCCTTCCTAAGTTTAGTAGTTTGCACTTGTCTTTATTGAAGTGCATCTTATTAATCTCAGACTAATTCTCCAATTTGTTGAGATCATTTTGAATTCTAATTCTGCCCTCCCAGCTTGGTGTAATCCACAAATTTTATAAGTGTACTCTTCACTAAATTATTCAAGTCGGACCCAGGACCAACCCCGGTGGAACCCCTAGATATGTGTACCTAGGAAACCCTCGACAAATGCTCTTTAAGTATATTCTTTTAACCAGTTTTACGCCCACCTTGTAATTTTTTCATCTAGACAATATGCCCCTAATTTGCTTATGAGAATGTCATATGAGATTCTGTCAAAGACCTTACTAAAATCAAGATACAGCATGTCTACAGCTTCACTTCTGATCCACTGATTATGTTGGCTTGGCATGATTTGTTATTCACAAAGCCATGTTGGCTATTTTTTACCATTCTGTTATCCTCTAGATGCTTACAAATTGATTGTTTAATAATTTGTTCCAGTATCTTTTCATTTATCAAAATTAGACTGACAAGTCTGTAACTCCTCAAGTCCTCTTTGTTCCTCTTTTTAACAATAAATACTATGTTTGCTCTTCTCCAGTCCTTCACCCATCCTCCCCTGAGTTCTCAAAGATAATTGCTAATGGTTCTGAGATTGCTTCAGCTATTTCCTAGGGTGAATTTCATCAGGTTTTGCAAACTTAAATGCATCTAACTTATTCTTTAACCTGTCTTTCCATTTTTGGTAATGTTCCTTTCCCCTTGTTGTTAATAGTAATTGTGTTAAGTATCTGGTTACAAATTTATCTTTTTAGTAAAGACTGAAGCAAAATAAGCATTAAACACTTCTGGATGTCATCTGTTATTAGCTCTCCTTCCCACAAACTAGTGGATCTACATTTTCCCTTGTCTTTCTATTGCTCCTAATGTATTTATAGAACTTCTTTTTATTGCCTTTTATGAGGGTAGATTGATCTAAATCACCAAGTGGAAAGTCGTGATTTAAACAATCCATTTTAATCAATTTCAGTTATTTTCTAAAGAAAGGTGCACTCTCATTGGTTGATATAACCATTAAAACGTTGATTTAAAACTAAATAGAGGCTTTATACTAGATTTGGTTCATCTTTTTGCTACCTGGGCAGGTACACTATAATTATATGCATTTATTTAAGCACTATATAACTCAACATTTTCAAAAAAAGAACAGAAGTACTTGTGGCACCTTAGAGACTAACAAATTTATTTGAGCATAAGCTTTCGTGGGCTACTACCCTGAAACTTAATATTTTCAGATTCTTATTAATTGTACATTTTTAGTATGTTAGAAAATAGTGAATGATATATTGCTTATTTACTACTCTTGTATCATATTTATAAAGTTTGACCTTAAAAATTAAATATTTTCTACCTGATACTTTCTTTATATAGAAAAGCAGCCTTTAACTCAAAGTTTTTGACGGACACTCATGGATTCAGCATGCTAATTTTTTTATTTAAATATTTTAAGAGATTATACATTTAGGCTTTAATATATTTTGTATTAATTTCAGATTTCATTTTAAACAGGTTTATCTTTAAAAAGAAAAACTTGTAATTTAAATATCAAAATTTAAATAATCCACCCTGCTTTAATGCCCATTTTTAGATGTAACTCATTTGCTGCCTTAGCCTTCCTGATTTTGTCCCTTGTGCTACTCTTCTGCAGTCATCTGTAGCAATTTGTCCATGTTTCCACTTTTTGTAGGATTCTTTTTTGATTTTCAGGTCATGAGAAAGCTCCTGATGGAGGCATATTGACCCCTTACTATTCTTCCTAGCTTTCCTTCACATCTGGATAGTTTGGTGCTGTGCATTTAATATTGTCTCTTTGAGAAACTGCCATTTCTACTTAACTTCTTTTCCCCTTACATTTTCTTCCCATGGGACCTTACCTACCACTTCTCTGAGTTTGTTAAAGGCTGCTTTTTTGAAGTCCATTGTCTTCATGCTGCTGCTTTTACTCCTTGTCCTTATAAACATGAAATCTATCATTTCATGATCACTTCCAAATTGTCTTCTACCTTCAGATTTGCAGCCAATTCCTCCTTGTTATTCAGAATTAAATCTAAAATAGCTGCCACT
The DNA here is from genome assembly GCF_003597395.2 of Chelonoidis abingdonii. Taxonomy (NCBI): domain Eukaryota; kingdom Metazoa; phylum Chordata; order Testudines; family Testudinidae; genus Chelonoidis; species Chelonoidis abingdonii. The sequence goes on from NC_133775.1 coordinate 26,569,056, forward strand.
TGGTTGCTTCCTTCATTGTCTGAAACAAACATGGTCCCCAGCACATTCAGAGAACTTGCTGGACATTTTGTGCTTTGCTGTCTTACTTTTCCAACAGATGTCAGGTTAGTTAAAACACCCTCCATGAAAGAATGTTGTGCTTCCACTAAGCATATATGCTGTACGTAGTTATCTGTACAGGATGTTCTGTCAAAGATGTCATGTGTCAACAGTGTAAAAAGACATTTCCATAAAACATGCCACAGTCCTTGCTTCAGAAATCAGGAACATGAAGTCACAGTGCCTGATGTTATAACTGTGAGAGTAGAGAATTGCTGTTCAAATCCTATTCAGAAACTCCTTTGCTATGTTGACAGTTGCACACCTAGAAAACTGTCACACTCCAATGACTGCATGCTAAATGTTGGTTCAGATGTGTCAGTTCTGTCTGATTCTGCTTATTTGCTATGTTTTCACAGTGCACAGCTTACAAGAGCTAAGCTGCATTTTGTGGTTTACGGTACCTGAGGCTGGTTACCAGAACACATGTGTAATGCATGACAACTTGTATGCTCTGTATATAGATGTTGTGAAAACGGATTAACTCTACCCTCCTAATAGCTTTTAGTTTACTTCGAAACCTATTTGAATGAATTTAACTTTGCTGCCATTCCTGTGACAGAGCCAGAACATTGCAACAGAGATTTAATTCCTCTATGACGTTCAAAGCAACTATTGTAGGCAGCATTGGTTTAATATTTTTTCAAAATTTTTAAAGATGACCACTGATTTAGGGTACACAGATTGACTCACCTTAGGGTAGATTTGTATATGTACTGTGAACCAGAATCTCCCATTGGCTTCAATAGGAACTGTGGGTACTCAGCACTTTCTGAAAACCAGGCCCTAAGCGCTTTAAATTGGGCACCCAAAATAGAGGATGCCATAGTTAAATATGCATTCCATATGTGATGTCAGCACCAAATCCTGAGCATAAAGTGGTTTGACTTTGTGTGAAGATCATACTCTCAAAGAGATCTGTCTGTTCTTCAGTTGCCCACTATATTCAAAAGCACCATTGCATGCTCTTTGGCCATGTTACCAGGATGCTCTCAAACTCTCCATTGACATGTGAAGGGGTGCATGTCTTGATTCTACCTGATGTGTCTATGAGACTACCCTGGAGATTTATGGATTTGCAGGAATGAGCCATAGCTAGGAACTTCACAACATGATGCCTGGTGTGACACCATCAACCATGGTCACTCTGGCTGCTGCAATGGTCCTCAGTAGACTATGTACATAAGAACATAAGAACGGCCATACTGGGTCAGGCCAATGGTCCATCTAGCCCAACATCCTGTCTTCTGACAGTGGCCAATGCCAGGTGCTTCAGAGGGAATGAACAGAACACAGAAACGTCAAATGATCCATCCCCTGTCATTGACTCCCAGCTTCTGGCACCCAGAGGCTAGGTACACTCAGAGCATGGTGTTGCATCCCTGTCCATCCTGGCTAATATTCATTGATGGACCTATCCACCATTCACTTCTTTTTTGAATCCTATTATAGTTTTGGCCTTCACAACATCTCCTGGCAAACAGTTCCACATGTTGACTGTGCGATGTGTGAAAAAGTACTTCCTTTTGTTTGTTTTAAACCTGTTGCCTATTAATTTCATTGAGTGACCCCCAGTTCTTGTGTTATGAGAAGGAGTAGATAACACGTTCTCATTCACTTTCTATACACCAGTGAAGATTTTATAGACCTCTATCATATCCCCCCTTAGTCGTCTCTTTTCCAAGTGTAAAGTACCAATCTTGTTTAATCTCTCCTCATATGGAAGTTGTTCCATACCTCTAATCATTTTAGTTGCCCTTCTCTGTACTTTTTCCAATTCCAATATATATTTTTAGAGATGGGGTGACCAGATCTGCACAGAGTATTCAAGGTGTGGGCGTACCATGGATTTATATAGATGTATCATTCTTTTTCTGTCTTGTTCTCTATCCATTTATTTCCTAATGGTTTCTAACATCCTGTTAGCTTTTTTGACTGCTGCTGCACATTGAGTGGATTTTTCGGAGCACAATGACTCCAAGATCTCCTTCTTGAGTGGTTACAGCTAATTTAGACCCCATCATTTTGTATGTATAGTTGGGATTATATTCAACGTTGAATTTCATCTCCTATTTTCTTGCCTAGTCACCCAGTTTTGTGAGATTCCTTTGTAACTCTTTGCAGTCTGCTTTGGACTTAATTATCTGAGTAATTTTGTTTCATCAGCAAACTTTGACTCGCCACTGTTTATCCCCTTTTCCAGACCATTTATGAAAGTGTTGAGCAGCTCTGATTCAAGTATAGATCCTTGGGGGAATCCCTATTTACCTCTCTCCATTCTGAAAACTGACCATTTATTCCTGTCCTTTGTTTCCTGTCTTTTAACCAGTCACTAATTCATAACAGGACTCTCCTTATTATCCCATGACTGCTTACTTTGCTTAAGAGTCTTTGGTGAGGGACCTTGTCAAGGGCTTTCTGAGAGTCTAAGTATACTATATCCACTGGATCACCCTTGTCCACATGTTTGTTGATTCCCTCAAAGAATTCGAATAGATTGGAGAGGCATGATTTCCCTTTACAAAAACCATGTTAACTCTTCTCCACCATATCGTGTCCATCTGTGTTTCTGATAATTCTGTTCTTTATTATTGTTTCAGCCAGTCTGCCTGGTACTGAAGGTAGGCTTACCCTCCTATAATTGTCAGGATTGCCTCTGGAGCCTTTTTAAAAAATGGTGTTACATTATCTATCCTCCAGTCATCTGGTATAGAAGCTGATTTAAATAACAGGTTACATACCACAGTTAGTAGTTCTGCAATTTCATGTTTGAGTTCCTTCAGAACTCTTGGATGAATACCATCTGATCCTGGTGGCTTATTACTGTTTAATTTATCAGTTTGTTCCAAAACTCCTCTAATGACACCTCAGTCTGGGACAGTTCCTCAGATATGTCACCTAAAAAGAATAGTTAAGTGTGGGAATCTCCCTCACATCTTCTGCAGTGAAGGCTGATGCAAAGAATTCATTTAGCTTCTCTGCAATTTAGCATTTAGCTTTTCTTCCTCAAGTGCTCCTTTGTACCTTGATTGTCCAGTGGCCCCACTGATTGTTTAGCAGTGTGTTTGATGATAGTTAAAAATGGAGTATAGGGAAAGATGGGGAATATTTGCAGTTTCCTCATTTCACTATGCCTATATGTAGTGCAAAACATGTGCTGTGATCTCATGGGTATTTAACACTATGCAAATCTTTTTGTCTTATCAGGGAAAGAGGGAAAATAATGGAGGAAATCAGATCTTACAAACCTTATTTAAATTCAGTGCCACAGATTCGGATTTTGGTTCTTGGTCCAGTTGGAGCTGGGAAGTCCAGTTTTTTCAACTCTGTGAATTCAATTTTCTGAGGTTATGTGACAAGCCAAGGCATAGCGGGATCTGATAATGCTAGCGTGACAACACAGGTAAATATTTACTTCTAATTAAACAACATCCAAGCTAAATCACAGTCTCTTAGTTAAAAATCCACATTCCCCCCCCCCAAACTAAATGGAAAATCCAAAGATGGTCTATGATTGCCTACACTGAATTCCATGCATCTGCTTGTGATGAGAAAGGCATTATTCAATATGGTTAAGAAATAGTAATCTGGCTTTAAATATTCATTTTTCAGCAATGTCTTTCTATACTATTTTACTTTTTTTTCGCCTCAATAGTACAGGACTTACCCAGTTAAAGATGGAAGCAATGGCAAGCCTCTGCCTATTATCCTCTGTGACACAATGGGAATAGAAGAAAAATCAGGAACGGGTCTGGAAATTGATGAAGTGTCCAACATAATAAAAGGCCATATTCCTGATAGGTACCAGGTAGGATTTCAACAAATTCTGTGCAGTTCCTTATTAGACTCAGTGATACCTTTAAATGTTTCTTTATATATACAAATATTATATCTTACATTTAATTACTGTGGAAAAAAATACCCTCTGTCCTCATTTGTACAGTGAAAGCTTATGAATGGTGATCACAGGTAAGGTGTATTTGAAAATGAATCTACTATGGAAAGGTGTTTAGGCCTGGTTCTCCTCTCTCCTGCACCTTGTGTAGTCATTTACAGTTATGAAAAGTTGATTTAAATTGCTGTCTACCTCTCTGCTTGGGTAGCGTTTGGTACCTATTTTGTACGGGTACAAGCCAAGTAGATCTGGTTGAAATATTTTGAACAAAAAGGTTTTAAATAGAAAAATGGACTTTAACACCACATCTCCCTCAAATTTCTGTTGTGTTTTGAATGTTTTTGTTTTTCATTAAATTGTTTCCAAGATTTTTTTAGCAAAAATGTCATCAATTCCATTATTGAAATGGTTCTCTAATTTATTTTTTGCTGGAAACCTGGTTTTCAGGAAATAAGCATTTTTAAATATATTTTTTTATGATGAAAAATGAAGAATGGATTAGTTTGGTGAAACAGAAACAACTTTGACATTTTGAATTTTTTGAAAACATAATTTTAAAACATTTTTTACCAGCTCTAGAAAAGAGCAACTTCCACCATATTCAAGCTTAGTACAGCGCCTTCTCATTTGTCTTGATTACTAGACAGCTGCTGCCTACAAACCATTCCAAATATTAATTGTTGTAATATGCAAGAGATGTAGACTTAGATTCTCCATTCCGTATGAACTGAGCTTGTTACAGGAGCAAAGATGGAGGGTTAAGGTCGTTGTATGATTCTCATCGTTGTAGTATCTCGGCCCCTTACAAACCTTAATTTATCCTCACAACAACCCAGCAAAGATGTGCGCAGCACATTTCATTAGAATGTGCACCCAGGGAATTTTTTTTTTAAAGGCGAACATCATAAAGGTTGGGGTGCGGGAGGGAGTGCGGGGTGTGGGGGGATGTGGTGTGTAGGAAGGGGCTCAGGGCAAGAGATTGGGGCAGAGGAGGGATGCAGGGTGTATGAGGGTGCTCGGGGCAGGGAGTTGGGGGGCGGGGTGCAGGAGGGATTCGTGTTCCAGCCAAGCGCTGCTTACCTGCACTGGGATGTTCCCTGGCTCCCTGCCTTGGCCCCATGCCATGCTGCTCACCACGTCCCTGTGCGGCCCCTGAAGAGGGAGCACAGGGCTCTGCATGCTGCCCTTGCCATGCCTCCAGGACGGTACCTCCCCTGAAGCTCCCATTGGCCGTGGTTCCCTGTTCTCAGCCAATGGGAGCTGTGGGGGGCGGTGCCTGGAGCAAGGCATGAAGCCCTCTGCCCCCAACCCAGAGGCCTCAGGGATGTTCTGAGAGCAGTGTGGGGCCTGCGGCACCACAGGGGGCAAATCCCGCAGGCTGGATCCAAAGCCCTGAGGGGCTGGATCTGGCCCACAAGCATTAGGCCTGGGCACACCTGGCCCATGCACACGCCTGTGCAACCCAGTGAGATATAAAGTGTTATTAATCCCATTTTTAAAATATGAAACTGAGGAACAGTGATTAATTATCTTGGAAGCCAGATATCCCGAGTCCTGGTTTTATGCTTTATCCACAAGACCAATTTTCCTGTGATTTATTTGGTCCCACTCTATATTAAAATTCCATCTATAAATGGTTTACAAAGAGGTAATAAATGAAGAATGTTAAAGGCATGTTACAGTACTGAGCAGCATATGTAAAGATGGTTATAAGCACATGAGTAGATGTTACAGATGGTTATAAGCCATGGTTATGAGTAAATTTTTGATGGACTCTACAACAATCAATTAACCATTTATTAAAACATCTGTTCATAATTTATTAATACTTGATAGATGGAACCTTAATAAAAAGTGTGATTAAAAACACACACACATACACAAGTAATATGTCAAAAATTCTTTTTAATTTCTAGAGCTGTCTTTTGGTTTCATTTTTACTTTTCCACAAGGGATATAAATTCAGAGGATCTTTGTTAACTTCAAAGGAGTGACTCTGGATTTACACATGTTTACAATAACAGAGATCAGAATCTGGCTCTCCATCTGGAAGAATTCGTATTAGACTGAGAATTGGGAAATCCTGAATTTAAATCCTGATTTGATTACTCCATCTATGAGTATGTGTAAATCATTTTCCCCCTTGGAATATCAGTATTCCTCTCTGCAAAATGAGATAATAATACTTGTATCCCTGCTCCAAAAGGGTATTGTAAGAATCAGTGTTTGTACAGCTCTTTGAATCTCCAGTTCTTTAGAAGTGCTACTTATTATTATGAACATTTTTTTGCAGTTTAATCCAGCTGCCATCCTTCGTCCAGATTCTCCAGGCTATATCAAGACCCCTTCTCTGAAGGATCAGATTCATTGTGTTGCATTTGTTATTGATGAGTGCAAAATTGAGATTCTCCCTGAGAAACTGGAAGACAAGCTGAAACAGCTTCGAAGAAAAGTGAACCAGTTTGGTATGTTTTATGTCTCCTAATATTGTAGAACTGAATGAAGTGGGCATGGCCAGGAGGTGATCTGACTTTCAAGCCTGAGCAGCTTGGGTCATTAGGGGCCTGAAACACTGCTAGGAGCCAGGCTTATCCTTGGTCTGGGAGGAAAATAGCCACATATTGTACTTGAGGGTACAAGATTGAGTGAGATTAATGCACTCTGGTGGGACAGACCCTCAGTCTGATGGAAGTATGGGCACTGCAATGGGCTCTTGTGTGGTAGAAGAATAGAGGAATTCCTGATCACCACCATTGTTCTCTGCTTTTTGGTTTTACAGTGTGCCCTATTGAGTTTCTGCTCCTCAGTACAGCAAAGCCCTCCTGTGGACACAGACCACTAGAGAAACAGAGCTGTGCACTAAGCTTCTATGACTCCTGGGGGAATGCTGCACCAAAAAATTAAAAACTCTGCACACAGTATTTTAAAATTCTGCAAAATTCTTCATATTTTATTTGTCAAAACACAAATAAACACAATATAATCAAACAGTTTTAATTATTTTAGT
>NC_133775.1:26576811-26690784 GCF_003597395.2 Chelonoidis abingdonii
GAGATTGGAGAGAAACCTGGTTGCACGTCTGGTCCCTCTGAGCCCCCAGAGTGAACAACAACCAAAAACTAACAGCACACACAGAAACTTCCCTCCCTCAAGATTTGAAAGTATCCTGTCTCCTGATTAGTTCTCTGGTCAGGTGACAGCCAGGCTTACTGAACTTGTTAACCCTTTATAGTCAAAGAGATATAAAGTACTTCTGTGCTATTAACTTTTCTTATCTATTTATGACAATTTTATTTCAAAATACCTGTCAGTAAGTGTGTCTGTAATAATACAGACGACAAAGAAGATTCAGGAAATGTTTTTTGACAAATAGATTCCTTACTAGGCATATTAATACAGAACTCTGAGTAATAATTCATTTAAACTATAGTACAGAACCATATTTCCCACACCCCTCAGAAGCAGTGCAAAGGCTTTGGGAAGTCAGGGGTAACAGAGGAGCTGACAGAGAGGGAAGTGATTGCTGGGAAGGAGCCTGGATATGAACTTGAAGTATTTTTGGGTATGGGTGGGAAAAGTATGGAAAAGGTTTTTTTGGGGAGGGAGGAGGACAGGAAGGGATTGTTAGGGAGCAGACCCTGGCTGACGCCTCGCCTCCCCCATTCAGTCAGGCATATCTTTCTCTGTCTCTATGTGTCCCTCCATCCCCACTCAGACACCCATGCCTCTATCCCCATGTGGCTCTTCACCACTCCCCCTGCCCCAGTGTGTCCTCCCTCAATAGCCCTTATGAACCCCAGTCTGTCTCCCATAGCCCCTGTCTCCTGATGTTACCCAACAGGCACTGTGAAGAAGGCAGGCTCCTTCTTTTCCCTGTCAAAGCTGGTGCTGGCCAGGAGTGGCTGCTGTGTTCTAGCTCCACAGCACCTTCTGTTGTGCAAAAGGTGGAACTGCAGTAACTTTTCAGTAGAAACTGTTTTCTGGAAAAATATATATTTTTTTAAAATATGTGCTGGAACATGAATATGCGTGCATGTAGTGGCAGTGAATTCCCCCAGGAGTAAAGGCTTCTAGGAATACATCTTACCAGGAAATATTCACTTTGATTTCATTAATAACTTTAAAAATACATATAATCCAAGGCAATAAAACCTTCTAAAAAAGGAGTAGAGGTAACATTGTTTCATTTAGCAGCTGCCGTGGAGATGGGATGCAACAAAAAGTGAAGAGAACTGAAGAATGGGAGTCTTATGCTTGCAAATGCCAGTTTACACCGTTAGCTCTTGTGATTGTGTTTGGACACAACACCTAGGGCCTGATTTTCTCCCTACATGATATGAGTCACTTCCATAGGAGGGAATAGACAAAGACATAACCTATGGGGGTAAAAGCAGGCCCCAGTTGTGCTATTGAACTCAGCTAGGTATGTCACGTTTTCTGTGCCCCTTGTTTGGAGTAATTGAATTCGTTGCACTGAATCTCAGCCCTGGCAATCTTCCCAATAAGGTGAGTGAGTCATTAGGTGTGTTGTCAACTGTACTGGGGGAATAATAATCATTTTGCTTAAAAAGCATCTTCTCATCAAGACAATTGGGGTGCTGTCCAATAACTGTTCAATTAATATTAGTTTAATAATCTTTATTTTTAATGTTGTTGTGCAAAACCAAAACACTTTCACCTTATGTAAGCAGAAGCAGCTGCAATGAAGAACTGATGGGAAATTAGGTGTAAAATCTTACTCATTTTTTTGGTACAGGGATCCCACAACTGGTTTTGCTAACTAAAGTGGATGAAATTTGCTCTACTCTTGAAGATGTCAAGTGTGTGTACAATAGCAAAGCTGTTGAGAAACAGGTAAAGTATGATATTGTTGACTGTGGTGCTACATATTAACTCAGTTGCCTTGAACAAATCAAGGTATTGCGATATTTTACTTCTGCAATACTTGCATCCCCCACACATTCCTACATACATTCTCATTCTGGTCTTGTAGGCACAAGCTGAAAATATAACTAAATTTAATACTTCAGGTTTTGGTTACCTCTGAAGAATAAAACTGTATAATAGCAAAAGATGGAGGGCAGGTCTACACTACAGCTGGGATTGATGCTCTGAGATCGATCCACCAGTGGTCCATTTAGCGCGTCTAGTAAAGACCTGCCAAATCAACAGCAGATCGCTTTCCAGTTGAAGAGTAAGATAAGTTGATGGGAGATTTTCTCCCATTGACGCCTCGTGGTGTAGACCCCACAGTAACTCGACCTAAGATATGTCGACTCCATAAATAATGTAGCTGGAGTTGTGTAGTGTAGGTCAACTTACCACAGTAGTGTAGACAAAGCCAGAGATACCAGAAACCTCATGAAAAATTAAGGGCCTGATTCTTTTGCCGAACCCCACTTCATATAAAGGAGCTGGAGTCTGGCCATAACTGACCAGCTGCAAATTTCCCCTGGTGTGAATAGCTGTAAAACTGGGGGGGCAGGGGGGGCGGGGGAAGACAGAGTTTCTGCACCAACTAGCCTCTCCATCCTGGCATTGGAGACACTTCAGGGGAGGAAGGAAGTGGAAGGGGGCCCTGTTCTGTTGGCTTCTATCTTGCGTAGATATTCACTCCTGCGCAAATTGCTTGTAAAATGCTGTCATTCTGCTTTGGTAAAATTTTACACCTACTCTGCACTCTCTTTACACAGTCATAAATGCTAGCACAAGGTGGAAAGTTGTGGAAAATCAGAGGCTGGTGGTGGTTTGCACTTCCCCCGTACTGAGGGTGGCCTGGGGCTGATTCAGCCATCAGCAATTCTCATAGGTATTTAGACACATAACTTCACTGATTTCAATGGGAGTTAGGTGCCTAAATACCTTTGAGGAATGTGGCCCAAGTGGCCATCTCCCAGTCAGGCATTGCCAAGAGGAATAGCCAACTCTATGCCATTTGAAGACTTCCCCACCTGGGGAATCCTTAGCTTAGGACAGAAGTTCTCAAACTCTGGGTCCAGACCCCAACGTGAGTCACAACTCCGTTTTAACGGAGTTATTGGGGTAGCGCTAGATTTGCTGGGCCCCAGGGTTCAAGCCCAAGGGCTTTAGTCCTGGACAGTGGGGCTCAGGCTGCAGGCTCTGTGCCTTGGTCTGAAGCCCTGGGGATTCAGCTTTGCCTTCCCACCCAGGGCAGTGGGGCTTGGGCAGGCTCAGGCTTCGGTCACCGCTCCTGGGGTGTGTAGTAATTTTTGTTGTCAGAAGGGGGTTGTGATGCAATGAAGTTTGAGAACGCTTGGCTTAGGAGATATGATTGCTTTCTATGGGGGAAGGGCTGTCAGAGAGCTGAGTGCACCTCCCTGACTCTGTGGGCTGGCCTCAGTGTGAACCATTGTCTAGGGGTTCACCACAGCAAGGCAGAGCTCTGCCCTGGTCCCTCCCTGCCTCTGAGATACGCCCCATACTCCTGCATTTCACACCACACTGGGTCAGGATGTGTGCGGGAGCGTGGTTCTGGAGAAGCTGGCTTGTGTCAGTTTTATACCAGCGAAGAGCTATTCTCATCAGAATCTGAACTGCCTAGCTCTGACCAAAATCCAGTACAAAGGAGCTGGATTGGTATAGAGAATGCATCTCCCTGTATCTATAGAGGCCAAATATCAATTTTAGTGGAATTATACCAGAGATGAATCCTTAGGGGTGTTCTCTCTAGATCAGTGGCTCTCAAACTTATTTTTTTGTGGATCACTTGAAAATCGCTGAGGGTCTCAGTGGACCACTTAATGATCTTTCCAGATGTTTTTTGTACTGTTAGCTAACTATTGTAAAGCGCTTTGGGAAAAAGTGCTATATAAAAAAAACCCCTTAATTTACATTTTTTTGTTCTACAAATAAAAGCACACAATGCATATTTTAATGTCAGTAGTCTGACCATTCTAATATGATGGATGTGCCCTCTCTCCCCCACTGTCGCAGCCCCCTAGCTGGTGCTGGGAAGGAGGAGGGTCTCTCCCTTTCTCCTCCACTGCAGCAGCCCCCAAGCTAGGGCCGAGAAGGTGGGGGTATCTCCCCCACCACAGCAGCCACAGAGCTGAGGCTGGGAAGGAGGGCTGTCTCTTCCTGGCAGCTGCAGCCCTGAAGCTGGGGAAAGTCGCCCCTTTCTCTGGCCACTGCAGCCCTACACAGCCCAAATTCCATCCACCCCCTCTTCTTACCCCATTGCCACCTCCCACCTATCCTCTATTTCCCCCAAGCGAAGCCCCCTATTCCCTCCTGTGCAGCTTCAGTAATTAGGTGTGTGGCCCTTCATTTTGTTGTGTGCAGCCGCCAAGGCACGCACCTTAGAGGGAACTATCTGTGGACCACCTGAATGGAGCTTACAGACCACTTGTGGTCCATGGACCACAGTTTGAGAACCTCTGCTCTAGATCATTATGAAGGAAAAATAGCCCTGTGTTCTAGATATCACCTCTGAGATTAAATAGAGGATTTTGGCCTCAGTTTACGCAGTCAGTTTCTATCAGTGAATTTGCTAAAGATGAATAAAATAAAGTGAATATGGCCTTTAACTGTAGCTGCATCAAAGGGTACGTCTACACTACGGGATTATTCTGATTTTACATAAACCGGTTTTGTAAAACAGATTGTATAAAGTCGAGTGCACGCGGCCACAGTAAGCACATTAATTCGGCGGTGTGTGTCCATCTACCGAGGCTAGCATCGATTTCCGGAGCATTGCACTGTGGGTAGCTATCCTGTAGCTATCCCATAGTTCCCGCAGTCTCCCCCGCCCCTTGGAATTCTGGGTTGAGATCCCAGTGACTGATGGGGCAAAAAACATTGTTGCAGGTGGCTCTGGGTACATGTCGTCAGGCCCCCTTCTCCCTCCCTCCCTCTCTCCGTGAAAGCAACGGCAGACAACCGTTTCACGCCTTTTTTCCTGGGTTACCTGTGCAGATGCCATAGCATGGCAAGCATGGAGCCTGCTTACCTCAATGCAGCAGTCATGAACATTGTAAACACCATGCACATTATTGTTAAGGGCACTTTCATGGAACTTTGTGACTTGCTTTCCCCTGCCCTGAAACGCCATAATACCAAGATGAGAGCAGCCCTCACAGTTGAGAAGCGAGTGGCAATAGCCCTCTGGAAGCTTGCAACGCCAGACAGCTACCGGTCAGTCGGGAATCAATTTGGAGTGGGAAAATCTACTGTGGGGGCTGCTGTGATGCAAGTAGCCAAAGCAATCATTTAAGCTGCTGCTACGAAAGGTTGTGACTCTGGGAAACGTGCAGGTCATAGTGGATGGCTTTGCTGCAATGGGATTCCCTAACTGTGGGGGGGCGATAGATGGAACCCATATCCCTATCTTGGCACCGGAGCACCAGGGCACCAGTACGTAAACCGCAAGGGGTACTTTTCAATGGTGCTGCAAGCACTGGTGGATCACAAGGACATTTCACCAACATCCACGTGGGATGGCCAGGAAGGGTTCATGACGCTCGCGTCTTCAGGAACACTACTCTGTTTAAACGGCTGCAGCAAGGGAATTACTTCCCAGACCAGAAAATAACAGTTGGGGATGTTGAAATGCCTGTAGTTATCCTGGGGACCCAGCCTACCCCTTGATGCCATGGCTCATGAAGCCATACACAGGCAGCCTGGACAGTAGTCAGGAGCTGTTCAACTACAGGCTGAGCAAGTGCAGAATGGTGGTAGAATGTGCATTTGGCCGTTTAAAGGCGCGCTGGCGCACATTACTGACTCGCTCAGACCTCAGCCAAACCAATGTCCCCATTGTTATTGCTGCTTGCTGTGTGCTCCACAATCTCTGTGAGAGTAAGGGGGAGACCTTTATGGCGGGGTGGGAGGCTGAGGCAAATCACCTGGCCGCTGATTACGCGCAGCCAGACACCAGGGCGATTAGAAGAGCACACCACGGAAGTGGTGCGCATCAGAGAAGCTTGAAAACGAGTTTCATCACGGGCCAGGGTACGGTGTGACTGTTGTGTTTGTTCCCCTTGATGACCCCCCCCCCCCCTTGATTGACTCATTCCCTGTAAGCAACCCACCCTCCCCCTTCGATTACAGCTTGCTTAAGGAAATAAAGTCACTATCGTTTAAAATCATGTATTCTTTAAAAAATCATGTATTCTTTATTAAAAGATTATAAAAAGAGGGAGAGAACTGACAAGGTATCCCGGGTGTGGTTTGGGGAGGAGGATAGGAGGGAAGGAAAAGGCCACTAAAAAAAATTTCAAAGTAATGACAGCCTTTTGGTTGGGCTGTCCACGGGGGTGGAGTGGGCAGGTGCACGAAGCCTTCCCCACGCGTTCTTACACGTCTGGGTGAGGAAGATATGGAACATGGTGAGTGAGAGGTGTGGTTACACAGGGGCTGCAGCGGCACTCTGTGACCCTGCTGCTGTTCCTGAAGCTCCACCAGACGTCGGAGGATGTCAGTTTGATCACGCAGCAGCCCCAGTTGCATCCTGCCACGCATCTTCCTGCCTACACCTCTGATCTTCCTGCCGCCACCTCTCTCATCTCTTCCTCTTCCTCTCGTTGTCCCTCCTGTCCTCACGTTCACTGGCATCTTTCCTGTAATTTGATACCACGTCCTTCCACTCATTCAGATGAGCTCTTTCATTGCGGGTTACTTCCATGATTTCCGAGAACATTTCGTCTCTCGTCTTTTTTTTCCGCCGCCTTATCTGAGATAGCCTTCGGGATGGAGTAGGGAGGCTTGAAAAATTTGCAGCTGCATGAGGGAGGTAAAAAAGGGAGAGAAGTATTTAAAAAGATACATTTTACAGAACAATGGTTATACTCTTTCACAGTGAACAACACTATTCACACTTACATAGCACATGTGATTTCACTACAAGGTCGCATTTTGCATCTTAATATTGAGTGCCTGCGGCTCTGGTGTTAGAGATCTCACAGACGCAGGTCCGGGCAGCAGAATTCAGCTTGCATGTGGCCATGGTAAGCCATTGTCTTTCGGCTTCTGCAGCCTTCATATAACACAGTGCCCTCCTTTCCCAAATACCAAGCAAAGCCCGTTCAGTGCTGCTTCTTTCCTGTTAACATGCAGCAGCAGAAACCACCCCCCATCCATTCTCTGGGATGAACCTTTACCCCTCCCCCCCCACCCATGGCTGGTATCATGGAAGATCACTGCTAATCACCCCTTCCCCCCCACGCATGGCTGGTATCAGGGAAGATCCCTGCTAGCCAAATGCGAAAAAGCTCAGCGCCATACCCCCCCCCCCTTCCCCCCGCTTGGCTACCTGCAAGGAAGGATTTCTTTTAAGCAACAGGCAAACAGCCCAGTAGGAATGGCCATCTCTGTCCCCTTAATTAAATTCCTGAATTTCAACCAGGTTACCATGAACGATATCACTCTCCTGAGGATAACACAGCGAGATAAAGAACGGATGTTGCTTGAATGCCAGCAATCACCGGGACCATACGCAGCTAGGCTTTGTCATGCAATGATACCAGATTACTTGCTACATGCATGGCGTGGTCAAGTGTCCTACCATGGTGGACGGAATAAGGCTGCCTTGCCCAGAAACCTTCTGCAAAGGCTTTTGGAGTACCTCCAGGAGAGCTTCATGGAGATGTCCCTGGAGGATTTCCGCTCCATCCCCAGACATGTTAACAAACTTTTCCAATAACTGTACTGGCCGCGAATGCATCCCAAGTCCTCAGGGCAAATCAATCATTAAAAAACGCTTGCTTTTAAACCATGTTTTATATTTACAAAGGTACACTCACCAGAGGTCGCTTCCATGGCTTCATTGTCTGGGCTAGTGGCTTGGGAGGGCTGGGAGGGTAATTCCGTCTGGGTGAGAAAAAGCTCCTGGCTGTTGGGAGAATGGAGTGCTGTGTGCTCTCTGCAAGCTCGTCCTCCTCTTCCTCCTCCTCATCTTCCCCGTCCGCAGAATCCTCAGCCATGGCTGAGATTACCACCCCCACCTCGGAATCCACGGACAGGGTGGGGTAGTGGTGGCGGACCCCCTAGAATTGCATGCAGCTCAGCGTAGAAGTGGCATGTTTTCGGCCCTGCCCCGGACCTTCCGTTTGCTTCTTTGGTTTTCTGGTAGGCTTGTCTGAGCTCCTTAACTTTCACTCTGCACTGCACTGAGTCCCTGGTGTGGCCTTTCTCCATCATAGCCTTGGAAATTTTTTCAAATGTTTTTTTCATTTGTCTTTTGGAACGGAGTTCTGTTAGCACAGAATCCTCTCCCCATATAGCGATCAGATCCAGTACCTCCCGTGCGGTCCATGCTGGAGCTCTTTTTTGATTCTCAGGAGACTGCATTGTTACCTGTGCTGATGAGCTCTGCGTGGTCACCTGTGCTGGTGAGCTCTCCACGCTGGCCAAACAGGAAATGAAATTCAAAAGTTTGCGGGGCTTTTCCTATTTACCAGGCCAGTGCATCCGAGTTCAGATTGCTGTCCAGAGCGGTCACAGTGCTGCACTGTGTGATACTGCCTGGAGGCCAATACCATCGATTTGCGGCCACACTATTCCTAATCTGATATCGTAATACCAATTTCAGCGCTACTCCTCTCGTCGGGGAGGAGTACAGAAACTGGTTTAAAGAGCCCTTTATATCGATATAAAGGGCCTCGTTGTGTGGACGGGTGCAGCGTTAAATTGGTTTAACTCTGCTAAAATCGATATAAACCTGTAGCGTAGACCAGGCCAAAATGTAGTTGCTACTTCAGTGGCAGGATGGGTATGATGTGAAAGTAGTTATGCCTTCAATATAAGAAAGTTTAAAGAACTAAAATATCTTCCACTTTTAATCTCACCAAACAGTATCTGTGAAAATTCTTGAAGCTTTTGCTTAGCTTCCTCAAGGAACAGAAAGATTGAAAAATAGTCGGGGAGCTCTTTAATATAATCCATGTTGTGCCCTTTCTACAGAGGCGGATAACTGCAGAGAAACTTGGAATCCCTCTTGCTCAAATTGTACCTGTTAAAAACTACTGCTCCGAGTTGGATCTTTCATGCGATGTTGACATCCTGTTACTTTCCGCCGTGAGGCAGCTTATACGTTTAGCAGAAAGCTACCTTGACAATTTCCCTTTTGAAAAGCCAAAGGAAGAGCTCTAACCTTATGTTTACCTGTGATGCTGGATATTTTATGTGTTAACCTTTTAAAAATCCTGACATCAGAAGTCAAATCTGTTGCTGCCCTGAGCAGATGCAACTCCATTGACTTGAGTGGAGTTGCACTTGCTTATGACAGTGGTGAATTTGGCCGAACGGTTCGATATCTTGTTATTGCCTACATAAGATTAATGGTATTTTTGCATGCATCAAAGGAAGAATAGATTCTCCAGCTTTCAAGGTGGTATCCCTTTTATTGAACATTCCACATTCTTACTCTTCTCCTAACCTTCCAATCAGAGACAGCTCTTTCCACTAAAAGAATTATTTGCATAAATCTTTTAAGAAGTTGCCTTCCTCCATATGCATCCGACGAAGTGGGTATGCACCCACAAAAGCTCATGCTCCAATACGTCTGTTAGTCTATAAGGTGCCACAGGACTCTTTTCTGCTTTTGCAGATCCAGACTAACAAGGCTGCTCCTCTGATACCTTCCTCCTAGTAGTTCATGCGAGTTGCTTGCTGCTGGTGCTAGTTGCTGTGCATTCAATATGTTCTTTACTTTTATTCTTTTAAGTTTGTTATGCTATATGTTATACTATATAGCAGTGACACTGGAACCTTTTTAATAGTGGGGATACTGAAAGCCATCCCCTTACCTTTATCCACTCCTACCTCCTCAGAGCTGAGGCAGCTGGGACCCTAGGCGCACGGGGCCTGGAGCTGGGACTCTGGGTGCATGGGGCCGGCAACGTGGAGCCTGGGGGTGCTGCAGCACTGCCCGCACCCCTAGTTCCTGTGCCTATGCTATATCATAAAGTAGTTTTCATACCAAAATTTTATAGCTACGAGCACATATGTGAAAATTAATATTCACCTATATGTTCATATTTCTCAGTGCAGCCATTATAAAGAATAGAGGATTGATTTATAACCAGAGTTAAATTGGATTCACTAGTGACACCTATGAGGAAGTGAAAATTACTGTAGTTGTTTTATGGTATCTGGTTTTCAAAATGCTGTTAACATTTCAAAAAAAAAAAAGATTGTAAAACTTTTATTAATGGGAAAAATAAATGTCTGTAATCACTTTCAATCACTTTCTTCATCCAGGTTTGGGTCTTCAGTAACTCAGCAAGAGGTTGTGGGCCTATTGCAGGAGTGGATGGGTAAGGTTCTGTGGCTTGTGATGTGCACGAGGTCAGCCTAGATAATCATCATAGTCCCTTTGGCCTTAAAGTCCATGATAAGAGGTGATGTAGAGACACAAGGGACCTACTTTTCTTCTTGCTTAGACTGGTTAAACACTGCTGTATCTCTATTGACATCAGCAATTACTTCAGATTTGCACTTGAATACTTGAGAACAGAGTTTGGATTAGATTCTTGATGAGATGTAACATCAAATGCAATGGTAGCAATACAAAGAGTAGTCAAGGTTCTGACTGTTCCAGAAAGAGTTGGCATGGCTGGTATATGGTTCCCTGCAGGTACAGTCGAGGGGAAGGGCTACTTTCTATACAATAAACCATAATTAAAATTGAGCCATGCATGTTATTGGGCAAGCATTTATTTTCTTTTTGTTAAATGATTCGGTCCAGTTTGCCCTCTAGTGGCCAACTCTTACAAAATATGCATTTCTAGAAAATAGTGCTACATAAAAATGCTTTAGAAAAGACTAGGATTCAGGATTTTATTTAGCCCTCTTGCCTGACCGATGATTCAATTCTTTATTATTATTTTTTCTGTGAGCACACAACTATTTGGGGAGGAGTTTTTATTACCCATTGATGCAAGTCCAATGTGAACAAGCCTACTATCCAGTTGCCCCTCTGCCAAGAGAAAGCAGAGGCATGTAGCAGGCCACCAGTTCTCTCCACCAGAAGACAACAGCAGGTGATGAGATAGGAGTATGGGAAGGCCTCTTTATGTCACCTGATATTTTGCTGTTGGAATGTATTCATCCTGTTAAAGCATATTTTATAAACACATATAGCTACCGCAGTCCAACCTCGTTTTAAGAATGACAATGGTAAAAACACACGTAAAGTGTATTACGTCCCACAAGTAGCATATAGAGATGCTTAAAAAAATGGAAAAACAAGATATAACTGACCTTCAAAGGTCTTTTGAGGTAAATCAGAACCTCTTGGGGGGAAAAATGAAACCAAATAGCTGCTGAGTTGCAATGAAGCATTTTCAGGGCTTTTATCTCACCTTTCCTCAGTGTACCATGTAAAACAATTTTTATTGCAATTTCCAGCCCTGTAAAATCAGACTAGTGTATCAGCATCAGTATGTGTGTATTCTGTTTTTCATGCATCATTTAAAAGGATCATCTAATAGTTTTGCAGTTGGGGCTCTTTTGTCATTTCCTAGCTTGTGCTGATGCTGAGGAGAGAAGCTGTTATTTAATAATTTCAGCAGTGTTAACTCTACACAAACACTGAGAGAGAAGGGAAGAAGCTGGAGCAATTCCTAGAGTGCTTTGGTAAGATTTAGCCTGGAGATTATCATTTTGAAACTCTTCTCAAGGGCTGATTGTGGGTGAATCCCAGCTGATCTGCTGTATGCAAAACAGCAATTGACTTCCATGGCAATTAAGTAGAAGAATTCTTCATCAAGCCTATTTTTTCACTATCTGGATGCCGTGTCTTAGAATGAACTGTCTATAGTGTTGTACTTCTGCCCACAACACATAACTAGATAGTGGAACTCATTGCCACAGGAAATTGTTGAAGACCTGCCGGAGGACAAAGAAAACATCAGTGCAATGGGAGCTACAATTGTAGAGTTAGCTCTAACCTGATGAATATTATATAATAATATTACATACTATACATAAGAATACTATACATAATATGCAATATTCTTATGTATATTATTACATAGTATTATTTCATGTTATGGCCATAATAAAGGGTGAGATGTACATATTTGCGAGTATGAGGAGACATATAGGGGAAAAAAGGAAGTTAAAGTGTAAAAGTGGGGGAGAGGATTTGGAGAGGGACTGCTCAGTATCTCAAGTATTTGCCATCATCAATATATTTTGATATGTTTGATACAGAAGACTCCGAAGGTCATAAATGTGTCTTCTAAGTGGAAGAGACTGAGACTCAGATCTTCAAACGTATATAGCTGTGGCTCCAGTCAGTGCTGCAGTGCCTAACCCCTGGGTAAACAGCTGCCTAGTGGACTCCTCAGCCTCCAGCTAGGCACATAGGGAGTGGTAGGTGCTCCAGAAAGGCATCCTCAGAAACCAGCAAACTGAGTGGGCTGCCTGGCTGACGATCTATAGATAGGTCCTCCCTCCATTTGGGATTCTCAGTCATGAAACCTCTCCTGGAGTGAAGTGGCTGACCTAGCTAGTGCCTAGGGGGCACATGCTCTCACAGCTGATTTTTGCTGTCTCTAACTTTCGCTGTCTCCTGCTCAATACTGCTCTCATACTCACCCTACATTTCCCTGTGTCCCTGCTGTCTTGTGTAGGTGCTGTGTTGCCCGTCCGCCTGTTGGGAGCCTGCATCTGGCCCTTCTGCTGTTGGGTCTTAGGCGTGCTCAGAGCACACCTAAAGGATTGTACCCTATTGATATGCCATGCCTGGTTTCAGAATCCCACTTTGGGGGCTTCAAGGTTTTCAGCTTCAGCTAAGTCTCCAAGCAGGTTGTCAGCTATGGGACAGTCAGGGCTATGGGAGGTTTGTGAATGCCAACTCGTAGACACTTAGGTGCCTAGGGGACTTAGTTCCTATGAGGTTAAGTGAAATCTGAGTGCTGGTTTTGAAAATAGCAGTGGAGCCTAAGGATGGGATTCACAAAGCTATGTAGATGCCTAACTCCTATAGCCACCTAAGCTGCTTTGTGACTCTCACCTTAAATGGTGGACTTAAGAACCTAAAGGGGAAGATAGGTGCCTAAATATAGATTCATAGATTCTAGGGCTGGAAGGGACCTTGAGAGGTCATCAAGTCCAATCCCCTGCCCTCATGGCAGGACCAAATACTGTCCAGACCATCCCTGATAGACATTTATCTAACCTACTCTTAAATATCACCAGAGACGGAGATTCCACAACCTTCCTAGGCAGTTTATTCCAGTGTTTAACCATCCTGATAGTTAGGAACTTTTTCCTAATGTCCAACCTAAATCTCCCTTGCTGCAGTTTAAGCCCATTGCTTCTTGTTCTATCCTTAGAGGCTAAGGTGAACAAGTTTTCTCCCTCCTCCTTATGACACCCTTTTAGATACCTGAAAACTGCTATCATGTCCCCTTTCAGTCTTCTCCTTTCCAAACTAAACAAACCCAGTTCTTTCAGCCTTCCTTCATAGATCATGTTCTCTAGACCTTTAATCATTCTTGTTGCTCTTCTCTGTATTCTCTCCAATTTCTCCACATCTTTCTTGAAATGTGGTGCCTAGAACTGGACACGATACTCCAATTGAGGCCTAACCAGTGTAGAGTAGAGAGGAAGAATGACTTCTCGTGTCTTGTTCACAACACACCTGTTAATGCATCCCAGAATCATGTTTCGTTTTTTTGCAACAGCATCACACTGTTGTCTCATATTTAGCTTGTGGTCCACTATAACCCCTAGTTATCATTGAGGATGTGGGCCTGAAAGGCCTGTGATCCTATTCTTCATTGCATGAGGAGTGGTGCAGATAAGGGAAGAAACCAGGGCAAGGATACATAGTTCTTTTTTTTCTGTTTTGGGGCCTTAGTGTGCTGCAGACTTGCTGGAGTTTGGCAGAGTGACTCTGCTGGATGGGCCAGCATCATCCAAAAATTGGGTGGTGGGCACTAGTCTTGGTTATTCACAGCCTGGCAGGACACATCCAGAGACCCTGAGAGTGTAACCAATGGCAGCCCAATAGCAGCTCATGGGGAGGAGTTGTAATTTACAAATAGGAGGAGTGGGAGGATGCAGTGCTGGAGCAGTGCAAGGACCAAAAAATTCTGCTGTAAGGATTGTATTCAAGGGGCTTAGCCTGTCTGTTAGATTAGACTGCAAGGCTCCCTCATCTAACTGCACTGCTAGAAATGCTGCAGGCTGTGCAAATTGCAGACTATCATTGCAAAGACCCAAGGGGAATCTGAAGGAAACTGTGGGACTATCCCTTTTTAAGGAGCTGGTATGACCTACAGCGGGTTTGGACACTATGCCACTGAGAAGCATAAATCCCCTCAGAGGAAGATTCCGAGGGGAGTGCATGCACATAATTATATGTTACATTTGAAGTTATGATAGCCCCAAATACTAAAACTTGGGGGAAACCCCACTGAACGTGTTATCTTTAAAAGACTGCTTATTGCCAATATTCACACTTGTTTCAAGGACTGCAAGTAACTGTGTTGCAGTCATATATATATTGATTTAGTAAATGTTTTCCTTCCAAGATTTTGTGTCACTGACCTTCTATCAGAGATTTAACTCTGTATGATATTGGTGTGATATACACATATATCAAAGTGCTGCAAAGACTACACTATGGTCTCTACTGCAGCAGAGAGATAAGCTACAATACAGACAGAGGGAAAAAATACTATACCTGATTTAGCATATTGCCTTCCCCAAAACTATTACAGAAACACCCACAGGCTCCATTCAGGTATGTTTTTGACATTATGGACAGAATGATGTTTGTACAATCTTAAATGAGTCCAACTATATTTAATGTTCAGTATTTTTATTTTGCTTTAATTACTTTACGCACAATGAGAATAACCCTGCTGTCATTCTCTCAATGTTTTTACAAGTTTCACTATCAAGATTATGATGCATAGAAGATATTATTTGGGCTGAACAATCAAAAGGAGTTAAAGGTGTTGTCATGTTTCTCTTCCCTTGCATTTTCATGCTCACTATCAAAATGTTGTCCACAATTCTTGCTGTCTTAAAAAAATATGAATACTTAATATAAAAGAGCAGATGACCTGTATAAAACATGCATCTCAGTCAAACAATACAAAAATAGGAGCTAATAGCTGGAATAGCCATTGTTATGGGCAGAGAAAAGGTAAAGTTTTACTCTGAAAGTTGATGTAGCAGAATCTTAGACATGAAAACTTTCCAGCAGCCTTGGCAGCCAGTTGCTGCAGCAAGATTCTTATTAGTGGTGAAGTTGTGTTCAAGGGCATGATCCACTGTCCACTTAAGTTAATAAGAGACCTATGTGGGCTTTGGATTAGGTCCAGTATGCACAGAGAAATATGTGATTTGCAGAATGACACTTCTTCAGAGGAGGTTATCTGAAAAAATTCAAAAGTAATAATTGAAGTGTCTTAAATTGCTCTACGTTGGAAAATTCAAGTTAATTTTTTTATACCTGTCATAGAATAGAAAAATGACTAACAACTTCACAATACTTAAAGCATACCTGATAATGGATTTTCTACTTTACACATGAATATATGTTCATTTATTGCAAAGGATAGGTATTTTAGTTCCACCTACACTGTAACTTTTTAATAAAGATAATAAATCTCAGTAGAATATGTATGATTAACAGAGAAACTCAGTATGTAGTTGTCAGTCCTGAATGTTCTCCTATCAAGGAAGGAACAAGGATACTCTATCCCTGACTTTTTTTTTTGATAGAAAGATCTTTTCAATAGAATCTTGACTCACATGTGATGTGTCTTTTATATCTGCAAAATAATGAATCAGACTGAGAACAGCGAGAGGGCAAAGAGAAGCCAAAATAGCTGCTTGCCTACCATGACCCAAAGCTGTCAATGATGGATTAAATGAAACTTGAAGTGGAGGGAAAGGATTTTGAAAATGCAACATGTTCTGTACCTGAGAAAAAGTATTTAAGAGGTGGGGGGAACCTATCACAAACGATGGGTACAGTACTCTAGAATAGGACTGCAACTTGCCTTTGCAAACATTTTTTGTAATCTTCTAATTGAGCATTAAATTGAATAAAGATCTATAATTTAAACACTATTGGTGTTTTGAATCTGAACTTCATTCTTACAGCCACTAATTTAAAGAAAGTGCTTTGAACAGAATGGTGAAATTCTAAGTTATTTTGTTAATTTACTTCCCAGCAAGGGTATGTGAGGTTGATATACTACAGAATTATTAATGGTACATGTGAGCTGAATTGACTGCACATTTGGGCACTTTTTATCGATTCTCATTCTCAACCTGATAGTTGCAGGAAAGGACAGTAATATACTATTAGCAATGTTACTTTTATCTACTTGGTATAAAAAGACATTTGGAATGTACAGTAACTCCTCACTTAAAGTTGTCCCAGTTAACGTTGTTACGTTGCTGATCAATTAGGGAACATGCTTGTTTAAAGTTGTACAATGCTTCCTTCTAAAGTTATTTGGCAGCCGCCTGCTTTGTCCACTGCTTGCAGAAAGAGCAGCGTTGCAGCTAGCTGGTGGGGACTTTTAAGCAGGGTGGAGGGGCAGCCCCTTATCAGCTCCCCCTATCAGCTCCCTGCTCCCTTACGTTCCCTGTGAAGCAGCTGACCAGTAGGCTATCAATTGCCGGCAGTTCAGCTGTCTCTTCCCCCACTGCCATGTGCTGCTCCTGCCCTCTGCCTTGGAGCTGCTTCCCAAGACTCCTGCTTGCTGTGCAGGGGGGAGAGGAGAAAGAGGGGGGCTAATGTCAAGGTGTCCCCCTCCCCTCTGCTCCTGCACCCCGCTTCTACAATGCAGGGGGGACACACAACAGGGCTCAGGACAGAGGGAACTTGCTGGAAGCAGTTGCGGTCTCAGCAAGCTGATCTAATTAACAAGGCAGTGTACTTAAGAGTAGGGTCAGCGTAGTTAAAGGGGAAATGCGCATCTCTCTCATACACATGGTGTGTGTCTCTCTCTCTGTCTGCGATGCTGTCTCCCCTCCCTCCATTCCTGCTGCCTTGTAGAGTGTGAGAGTTAACCCCTGAGGGCTCAGCCAATTGCTAGCTCATCATTTAGCAGTAAGGAATTCCCTGGGAAATATCCCATCCTCTGACTCCCCCACATCAACCAAGCTTCACAATCATCATCACTGTGTATCAGTATTAATTTGTTTGTTTAAAACTTATACGGTGTATAATATAGTCTTTTGTCTGGTGAAAAATTTTCCCTGGAACTTACGCCCTCATTTACATTAATTCTTATGGGGAAATTGGATTTGCTTTAACATCGTTTCGTTTAAAGTCGCATAACTACAATATTAAGTGAGGAGTTACTGTACAATACACTGTTCCCAGAGTGTTAGTAAAATTACTGGATGGTCAGATACGGTATTAATGAGAATGAAATACCATAGGGGTCTCAGGAATAGCTCTCCAGAGCAGTGGTTCTCAAACTAGGGCCACTGCTTGTTCAGTCCCAGGCCAATGGGGGCTGCAAGAAGGGTGGCCAGCACATCCCTCGGCCTGTGCTGCTTCCTGTAGCCCCCATTGGCCTGGAGCGGTGAACCGCGGCCCGTGGGAGCCGCGATTGGCCGAACCTGTGGACGTGGCAGGTAAACAAACTGGCCCAGCCCGCCAGGGGCTTTCCCTGAACAAGCAGTGGTCCTAGTTTAATAACCACTGCTCTAGGGTATATAAAATATGTTCCAGGGAGTATCTTGGAAGAATCTTGGAACAAAGTGTCCAGCCAGATGAAACCACTATTCTGTGAAATATGGTAATTTAACTGGAAATTGCCAGTGCCTGGTACTTCAGAGGACAGTGGCTACCCATCATAATTTATGCAACTAGCCAATCAGATATCACTTAACTAGGGAAAACTTCCTTCCTAATTCCTGAGGCTATTTTAGACTATGAAGTATGAAATCTGATTGTCTTTAGGCGACATAGTTACAAATATTATAAATTAATTGAATCTATCCACAGTACTTGAGTTGCTGATGTGAATTCTATAAAGAGACTGTGTGTTCTGTGAAGTAGTATTTCCTTTCATGTCTTCTGACTTTACTAGTGGTAGTGGCACCCTGTTCCTTTAATTTGTGCAAACAGAGGCTCTGGTCAGTTTTCATGGCACTGTTCCATTCTGGATATCTTGTTCAAGTTCTTGCTAGTTCCATTCTTTCCAGGTCATGTATCTTTGTTTCTGCATCTCTCATTGTCCCTAGTCCTACCACAGCATCTCTGTTCTTTATGGGAATCTCATATGATTTCAATGAGATTCTGTATAAAAGTCTGTGCATGGGGATCTATTTGAAGAGTTGGAGCCACAGAAATTCCCACTGCTGCTTTAACCATCTTCATTGTCTTTCTTGACTTCATCAACCCCAACTTACACTTTTCTTACTTATATTTAAAATTTTCTTACCAGACCAATGGGGACAATCCTGACTTTGTCTTGAACACTGAGTGAGAACCATTGTGATGCATCAAGGAAAATTCATGGCTAAGTAAAGATAAACAAAAGTCAAGTAAGCATTTTGGTTTAAAACCAATTTCCACATTATTATTAGATTATTGATTTTTACTGTTTGTTTTGATAGAAACAATAAACTCTAAAACATTAATAGAAGTTCACTGTTATTACTCCATTCTTAAGGTTTGACAGTAGTTTAATTGTAACTTGTTTGCATGACTGTAAAGATCTGTGGCTACAGGCTGGTATTAAAGTAAGAGAATATTTTATTACTGCAACTATAAACCAGTCATGTACTACTGTAATGCTCCCTCGCTCTCCTGGTCGGAGGGAGGCCACTCAGGCCAGGCTGTTGGATCAGGGCCAGAGTGTGTCAGGCAGGCAAGAGCCTCCAATAGGGCTGTGCGATTAATAGTCACTACCAGGCTTTAGCCTGGGCTAGGGTAGCTCAAGTAGCCAGCCCTTAAACACAGTCCACCAGGGCTGACTGGGGCCTGGGCGGAGCTCAGGCAGCCAGCAAACAAAAACAGTCTACAGGTGAGTGGTACGGAAAGCTCCTCTTCAGAGCTAGAGCCTTCTTTCACAGTGTAGGAGGTCAGTCACCCTTGGGTGAGGTTTCAGGGGGACGCAGACCCACCCTACTTCGCTGCGTCCCAGCCCCGGGCCCTGGCAGGGGCAGAATCGGCTACCCCTACGTCAGCGGGGATCCAGCCGCAACTCGCTGAATAGGCCACCTCTGGCTCTGCAGCAAGCTGCTTCGGGGCTGCCCCAGGGCCACTTCCTGCCACCCCAGGGTTTGGTACCTGTGGCCTCCAGGCTTTTTCCGGCTCCTCGGGATATATGGCAGCAGGTACTCCAGGCCAGTCCTCGTCAGCGTCTGGGCATCGGGAACAGCCAGACGCAGGTTTCTCTCGGGTACGCAGGAGAGCAGGCACAGCATCTGTCTCCGCAGGCTCTTTTTCAACTGTGCTGTAGGGCCAGACTTTTATACTTCTGGCCACACCCTGGTACTTTGCGCAAGCGGGGGGGAGGGGAAGGGGGGGAGGGAGGGCGGTCCAGGCTTTGCCCTCCAAGGGGCGTGTAATGCTCCCTCGCTGTCCTGCTCAGAGGGAGGCCACTCAGGCTCACTACCACCACCAACAGCTTCTTACCTAACCAACTGATCCTGTTGTTGATGTTATATAAGGAACGCAGAGGATGTTTATTTCTTGAATTGTCTTGTGCTCTTGCTGTCACCGATCTTAGCCTTAAAGTTCCTGAATCCAAGTGCAGAGAAGACCATATATAGCAAATATGGTAAAAATGCCTGACACCGATGATCTGGTCACAACTGTTAACTCCATTGCCCAACGGTCATGACCAGAAGCTCCCCACCTTCTCCACTGAAAACTATGTGAAGTTTTGAAATCACTTTTCCTGATTGCCTGTCTGGATGAGCACACCTAGCAGCCCTCCATTATTGTGTGCAACTGCCAGCTGACCATGCCAGTTACATGCTCCAGTCACACTCTGGCGTGTAGTAAACAGGAGATATTAGATCTCCTCCGCCTGTGGGGAGTGCTGTGCGAGCACAGCTATGGACCAGCTGTAGAAACATGGACATCTATTGCACAGGGGATGCAGGGGAAGGGGTATAACAGAGATCAGCAGCAGTGCGGCACGATGGTGAAGGAACTGCGGCAGGAATAGCAGAAGGCCAACGAGGCCACAGTCAATCTGGTGCTGAGCCATAGAATGCTGCTTTTACAAAGAGCTCATTCCATATTTGGGGGAGAACCCCCTGCCACCCTGCACATCACCATGGATACCTCCAAGGAGCCTGAGTCATAGACCCCTGGCATAAACAGTGAGGACAAGGAGGAGGTGAAGGTGAAGGATGGGGGACATGTGAGAAGTCCAGCTATGCCATGAGGCAGGACCTCTTCAAGACTCCACTGTAGTCCAGTCAGTCCCAACAGTCAGCCTGGGCAAGCCTGACACAGGGGAAGGAACCTTGGGTAAGTATAAATTGCCTGAACCTATTCTCCCCCTCCTCTCTCACAACCAGTATTCTCTCTCTTTTTCCTGTGTCCAGAAAGTCTAGCTGGCTCAGCTGAACAGTCTCCACTCTCCTATTTCCTCCTTCACTGCCTCTCCTGCCTCCTTGAATTCCATACCCCACCCTCAGGATCTGCTCTTCTCCAGTCCTTCCTCTCTCATTCTGCTCCTTTCCCACCCTCTTCTCCACTTTCTGTGTACAAGAGAGAGAGCGAGTGGGAGGAGAAAAGGGAGAGCGCGACAGGGAGAGTCAGGGAAACCTTCCCCTGATGTGCATTGGTATTGTGAGAAATTGACAGGGGAAAAGGGTGCCAGAGTCTCCCCTGCCTGCAGGCCCCTGTCTCACACAGTTCTTGTCAGCAGGATATGGCTGTGCTTGGCTTCTGGAGAACCCTGACCCCAACCAAGCCTTCCTGATCTTTCCCTTCATGTGAGAAAATAGTATTTAAAAAGATGATGCTGAACAGTAGGTGTTCAGCGTGGGTGTGAGGTTTTAATGGAATGGGCACTCTCCCAGGCTTTCCTGGACAGAATTCTGCTGCCTCTTACTGCCCCAATGTTAGAGAAGTGTCTAGCTTTCAACTGCAAAGATCAAATGCATACCATGAAAATGGCACCACTGGACAATGAAGCTTTCAGACAAAATCCTGCGTCTTATCACACAGGGCCAAACCGTGGTTTTTAATTGAAAATCTACGTGAGAAAGGAATCCCGAAACCTTCCATTGCATTTACAGAGATGTAGGGTCTGACTTTCTACTGCCCAGCCCATTGACACGAAGAGAGTGGCAAGTAGGGTGACCAGATAGCCTGATTTTATAGGGACAGTCCCGATATTTGGAGCTTTTTCTTATATAGGATCCTATTACTACCCACCCCCGTCCAGATTTTCACACTTGCTGTCTGGTCAGCCTAGTGGCAAGTGAGCGGCGCAGGTGCTGCAAATAATGATTTTTTTAGTGGGGGTGTTGAGAGCCACTGAACCAAACTGTAAGATAATGGAAACTACTTCAAGCCAGGGGGTTTTGTACTGGAGCAGCTCTAGGTATTTTGCCACCCCAAGAATGGCAGGCAGGCTGCCTTTGGCGGCTTGCCTGCGGGAGGTCCCCGGTCCCGCGGATTTGATGGCACGCCTGCGGGAGGTCCACCGAAGCCGCGGGACCAGCGGACCCTCCGCAGACATGCTGCCGAAGGCAACCTGCCTGCCACCTTCACGGCAACTGGCAGAGCGCCCCGTGGCTTGCCGCCCCAGGCACGCACTTGGTGTGCTGGTGCCTGGAGCCGCCCCTGGTTCTGCAGCACCTCTACTTCCAGCACCTATAGTGAGCAGTGCTGCCATTCCGATTCGTTGTACCCAACTTAGTACTTGCAGGGTGAAATCCTGGCAGTGATAGCAAAGCTTCCAAAGGAACCAGGATTTCACCCACAAAACCTTCACTTAAAAATAATACTTTGCAATAACTCTTTATTTCGAAAACTAACTCTTCCCTTTCCTTGGTATTACACTGCCAGTATCACTGGTTCTCACTGGAAGCTCCAGATCCCATCACCTCTCCTTTATGTTTCAGCTGAATTGTCTCTGAGCTGGTAACTTGATAGGGGCTGGCAGCCCGCTCCCGGGAGACGGCAGAAATTCAACACCATTGGCTGCTTCGGTATTGGCGGCAGGGCTGTAAAGAACAAAGCTTTGACTTTCAGTTTCATTTCTTCTCCGCCCTGAGACTTCCCAACAGAAGAGCTTGCACGGTAAGAGCCTATATCTTTGTCCATAGACATTGTGAGCGCTTAAAGTGTTAAGACGCATTGAGAGAAGGTTTGGTTTTTAAATGCGCGAAAGATTTATATGCTCTGAAGAGAAACTTAGCATCTTTTTATGATGCTAGGCTGTAACGTGTAGCTGGTGTCAGGAGCTGGAAGATGATCTCATTTCCCTTCGCTAAAGCTTCCCTGAAGCTAAAGCTCGGAGCAATTCTTGCTATCAAAATGCTAAGTTATGTGTTTCAGATCAGACCAGAGGATAATTAAACCGGATATTGATCACCTTAGCCAGTGGAGTCCTGCATGTCCCAGGCCATGCTTCAGAAAGCCATTTGTATGTTAGCTGTGCTGAGCACGGAGGAAGTGTCCTGATTGAAGAGCCAGAATGAGAGAGTTGTGCCAGTTACCAATGAGGTGGAAATAGCATCATCATGTTCTGGATTCCCTTGTTTCATAACATCACCTCTTAGCTAAAAGCACTGTTTAAAAGAAATCTCCTTGTTTCACACTGAACACCTTAGCAAAGCCTCTGCTGCAGAGACTTGGGGAAACTGGCATTCAGCAGTGATGGACAGCGGTGGCTGCTGATTGCCAGAACTTGTAATATAATCACAAGATGGGTACTAAAATACTCCCCCTACCATCCCTTTAACTAATACCCACAGAAGGGCAAAAATCTGCTCGTGAACGTGGATGCAGAGGGGTGAATATGGTCATATATAAGATCGGGTTCAAGTTATACCTATACGCATGGTACAGTAATGTAACTCTTGATTTATTCAGGGTAACGGGTTAACCATAACACTCTAGCTCAGGGGTTCTCAGACTTCTGTACTGGTGAGCCCTTTCATACAGCAAGCCTCTGAGTGCGACCCCCCCCCCCCTATACGTTAAAAACACTTTTAAACATATATTTAACACCATTATAAATGCTGGAGGCAAAGCAGGGTTTGGAGAGGAAGCTGAAGCTCGTAATCCCCCCATGTAATAATCTCGTGACTGCCCAGTTTGAGAACCCCTGCTCTCGCTCCACCTACAGGCTAGGTGGAGAACTTTCAAGTAATTCTAACTCTAATAGTCTTTTCTAAACTAAATATTCCTAAGATTTTAGTGATAATAATTGAATCCTGGATCATCCTCTTCAGGGCAATATATTTAAATAGCGAGCCGAGAAATTGGTTTAGCATTGCGAGAGAAGTCATTCTTGATGTACCCAAAACAAGAAGCATTAGGTCTAGTTCTTCTTGATAAACGAGGAGCATAGTGTGTTTAGGAAGCTCTCCGCTACCAATAGTAGAATGTAGAGTTTCATCTTTTCTGTCACATCATTCTAATGTATTTGGACAGAGGAATACTTTGGAAATCTTGTGAAGAATGTTCTTTTTAAATTCTCCAAGTTGGAGACGAGAGAAGAACATTTATTCAGGACAACATGTATTGTACATTTCTGAGCAAAGTATGTGCACTGTGTCATGCAGAAATTTGTTAATATGAAGTTAAGCAGTAAGTGGTTTTGAAAGTTCTGCATATTTACAGATAAAGGACCTAAAGAGTAAAGGACAGCTTTATATTTCTTTTTTTTCTCTCTATAATGAAGAATAGTAAAATAGAGTATATACCAAAAACGGACACAAACTCTCTGTCTCCCACCCACCCCCAGTCTGGCTGCACACAAAGATTTCTTCTGGCAGAGCAGTCAGTATGGAAAAAACAACAACCCCCCCCCCCCCAAAAAATATTAAGAGAACTTAAAAAAGAACAGTTGTTGGAGGTATGTTAGTCTCTGTCCGTCCATACAAACAGTGCAGTGAAAGAAGAAATGAAACGTGGCAAGGTGAAAGCACAAATAACATTGATGTTTTTGTTAATTCTTTATACTTGCCATATAAGCTTCAGAACTGTTAAAAAGAACAGGAGTACTTGTGGCACCTTAGAGACTAACACATTTATTTGAGCATAAGCTTTCTTGGGCTACAGCCCACTTCATTGCAGATACAAACTAACTCGGCTGTTACTCTGAAACCTAGAATTATTAAACTAACCTTGTGTGGTTATGCAGACAGTAAACCCCATGGACTTTGCTCATACAAGTATCTTTCAGGTTAGGATTTTCAGGACTGGCTCTGTGCTTTCAGCTGGTCATTAACTGGCCAGGGTGCAAAATACAGAGGAATGACAGAGTAGCTCATTGGTAGGGTAGTGCCACTATGTGTAAAAGAAAGCATAGCGTCAAAGTAAAAATCTTAAATGAATCAAACTGTATCACAGAATCTCTATACACAATAATTCCATCCTTGAAGATGGATGGAAGAGTGTAGCAGTATGAATATACTACCAGCCACCTGACTGGGATAGTAACAATGATTGTGAAATAATGAGAGAAAGGCAACAAAGGCAGAAAACACATTAATAATGTTTTTTTTCCAACTATTCTCGTATTGACTGGGTGTATGTCACCTCAGAAAGGGATGCAGAAGTAAAATTTCTAGGCACCATAAATGTGTCCGGGAACCCACAAGGGGAGAGGCAATTCTGGATTTAGTCCTAAGTGGAACACGGGATCTGGTCAAAGAGGTAAATGTAGCTGAACCAGTCATAGTGACCATAATGTTAAATTTAACATCATTGCAGGGGGAAAATGCCAAAGAAACCCACCACAGTAACCTTTAACTTCAAAAAGTGCAACCACAAAAATGAGGAAGCTAATTAAATGGAAATTAAAAGGAACAGTCACAAGGGTTAATTGCCTGCAAATTGCATGGATACTGTTTAAAAACAGCATGATAGAGGCTCAAACGGAATGTACACCCCAATTTTTTTTTTAAAAAAAAGAAAAGCAGCTAAGTTCCACTCTGACTAGACAGCAGAGTAAAAGAGGTAGTTAGAGGAAAAAAGGCATCCTTTAGAAATTGGAAGTCAAATTCTAGTGAGGAAAATAGAAAGGAGGATAAACTTTGGCAAGTCAAATGTAGAAATACAATAAGACAGCCAAGAAAGAAATTGAAGAACAACTAGTGAAGACATAAAAACCGACAGCATTTTTTTAATACATCAGAAACCTGCTAAACAGTGCCATTGGACAATCAGGGTGCTAAAGGAGCACTCAAGGAAGACAAGGCCATTGCAGAGAAGCTAAATTAATTCTTTATAGAGTATGTTGGGGAAATTCCCACACCTGAGCAATTCTTTTCAGGTGACAAATCTGAGGGACTATCTCAGGAGGTGGTATGGCTGCAGAGGAGGCTTTGGAACAAATTGATAAATTGAGCAGTTAATAAGTCACCACAACCAGATGATATTCACCCAACAGTTTCATATATAAAATTGCAGAACTACTAACTGTGGCATATAACCTGTCGCTTAGATCAGCTGTTGTACCAGGTGACTGGAGGGTAGCTAATCTAATGTTGATTTTTAAAAAGGGCTCCAGAGGCAACCCTGGCAATTACAGGCTGGGAAGCCTAACTTCATTATGAAGAAGAACAACGAGGAGTCCTTGTGGAAGCTTAGAGACTAACAAATTTATTTGGACATAAGCTTTCGTGGGCTAAAACCCACTTCATCAGATGCATGGAGTGAAAAATACAGTAGCAAGTATAAATACACAGCACATGAAAAGATGGGAGTTGCCTTACCAAGAGGGAGGTCAGTCTAACTAGACAATTCAATTAACAGTAGGATACGAAGGGAGGAAAAATCACTTTTGTAGTAGTAATGAGAGTGGCCGATTTCAAACAGTTTCATTACCAGGCAAATTGGTTGAAACTATACTAAACAACAGACTTATTGGACACATAGATAAACATTATATATTGGTGAAGAGTCAACGTGGCTTTTGTAAAGACCATTATATTAGAATTATTTAAGGGTGTCAACAAGCATTTGGACAAAGGCTCTTAAGAAAACTAAGCAGTCCTGGGATAAGAGGGAAGGTCCTCTCGTGGATTGGTAATTGGTTAAAAGATAGGAAACAAAGAGTTGGAATAAATAGTCAGTTTTCAGAATGGAGAGAGGTAAATAGTTGTGTACCCCCAGGGGTCTGTACTGGGACTAGTACTATTCAACATATTCATAAATGATCTGGAAAAAGGGGTAAACAGTGAGGTGGCAAAATTTGCAGATGATACAAAATTACTCAAGATAGTTAAGTCCAAAGCTGACTGCAAAATGTTACAAATGAAAAATTGGGTGACTGGGCAACAAAATAGCAGATGAAATTCAATATTGGTAAGTACAGAGTAATGCATATTGGGAAAAAATAATCCCAGCTGTGCATACACAATGATGAGGTCTAAATTAGCTTTCACCACTGAAGAAAGAAAAATTGGAGTTCTTGTGGATAGTTCTCTGAAAACATCCACTCAATGTGCAGCAGCAGTCAAAAAAGCTAACAATGTTAGGAACCATTAGGAAAGGGATAGATAATAAAACAGAAAATATTGTAGTGCCATTATAAAAATACATGATACACTCACATAGAATCATAGAATTGGAAGGGACCTCGTGAGGTTATCTAGTCCAGACCTGTGCACTCAAGGCAGGACTAAGTATTATCTAGACCATCCCTGACAGGTGTTTGTCCAACTGGATCTTAAAAATCCCCAATGATGGAGATTCCAAAACCTCCCTAGGCAATTTATTATGGTGCTTAACCACTCTGACAGGATATTTTTCCTCCTGTCCAACCTGAACCACCCTTGCTGCAATTTAAGCTCATTGCTTCTTGTCCTATCCTCAGAGGTTAAGAAGAAAATTTTTTCTCCCTCCTCCTTGTAACAACCTTTTATGTACTTGAAAACTGTTATCATGTCCCTTCTCAGTTTTCTCTTCTCCAAACTAAAGAAATCCAATTTTTTCAATCTTCCCTCATAGGTCACGTTTCCTAGACCTTTAATCATTTTGAATAGTGTGTGCAGTTCTGGTCATCCCATCTATAAAAAGATATAATGGTATTGGAAAAGATGCAGAGAAGGACAACAAAAATGATTAGGGGTGTGGAAAAACTTCCATACTGTTTTATTTAGAAAAGAGACAACTAACGGGGAGTATGATAGAGTTCTATAAAATCATGAATGGTATGGAAAAAGTGACTAGGAAAGTGTTATTTACCCCTTCATATAACACAAGAACTAGGGGGTCACCTAATGAAATTAATAAGCAGCAGGTTTAAAACAAACAAAAAATACTTCTTCACACAATGCGGTGTCCACCTGTGGAACTTGTTGTGAAGGCCACAAATATAACTGGATTCAAAAAAGAATTAAATAAATTCATGGAGGACAGATCCATCAGTGATTATTATCGAAGATGGTCAGGGATGCAAACTTATGCTCTGGGTGTCCCTAAAGCTCCAAGTGTCAGAAGCTGGGGCAGGACAATAGGGGGAGGATCACTCAAAATTGCCCTGTTCTATTCATTTTGTCTGAAGCTTCTGGCACTGATTACTGTCAGAAGACAGGATACCGGGCTAGATGGGCCATTAGTCTGCACCAGTATGCCATTCTTTTGTTACTGGAAATAGAAAAATATTCACTCCATAAACTGGGAACTATATTTTTGAGACAATGAATGTGTATTTTCTCTCATTTACACCACCATAAATCAGTGAAGTCTGTGTAGTTATCCAGTCTAAGTAAGATTACAATCAGGTCACAGTATGAAAGGTTTCACCATTTAGATAAAATGGTCCTGATTTGCATTGAAGTCAATAGGAGTTTTGCCTGAGTAAAGGCAACAAGATTGGGCCATACGTTTTAAGAATATTTTGTCTCCATTCAGGCAGAAAAAGTATTTTGCTTTGAAGTCCATGAAGCTATGCTGAGTTATACTAGTTGGCCCTCACTGCATCATTTCCCACATCTGTTAATGGGGATAAAAACATCTTTCTCTCACTATTTGTCTGTCTTGTTTATTTTGACAGTAGGCTTTTGGGGTTAGGGACTGTCTCTAACTATGTGTTTAGATAGTGCCTAATGCAGTGTTAGGCACAACACACGTTCTCAGTTGGAATGTCTAGATACTCATGGAATAAAACTAGAATAATGAATGATGAGATAATGATTTACTAACATGCCACTTTATTCCATGGGAAACACAGGGCCCTCATTATTGTCTTCCATCTTTGGTGAGATGAGTTAAAAATAATAATACATTTTTCTTACTGTTATACTTGCATTTGTAACATCTTTTCTGTCTTTTTAGATTAAGAAGAATGGCTGGTGTCAAATCTAGATTAACACAAGATGAAGTAAAGCAACTGCAACATCTGTTGGGGAGCAGACAATTCTCTCTTCTTTATAAAGCAAGCGTCCATGGTTACAATGCTTCTGTATTTCATGCCAAGTGTGATGCACAAGGGCCAACTGTAGCAGTAGCATATAATGGAAGTGGTTACATTTTTGGAGGCTTTACGCGTCAGAGCTATGTTTCATCTGGAGGGTACATAAGTGACGAGAAGGCTTTTCTCTTTAGATTAAAAGGCAGAGAGGGTGTACTTAGCCCACTAAAAATTCCTGTTAAAACTCCATCAGGTGCTGTATATGACTATAGTTCCGTTGGCCCTAATTTTGGTGGTGGAGCACTGCAGTTGTTGAACCAAAATGCCGCAGCAGCAGCAACAAGTTCTAATAACAACTACACATACAATGTTGTTGACCTGCATGGAAATGATCTAGGCCTTACAGAATGTGAGGTGTATCGAGTTGAAGGTAAGTTGATATCAAAAGAGAAAATGTTTATTGAGGAAATTATAGCTTCATACTCTTAATGTTATATGTTCCTTTCCTCTAGATATTAGCAGTTTCCTGGAA
Organism: Chelonoidis abingdonii; assembly: GCF_003597395.2. Taxonomy (NCBI): domain Eukaryota; kingdom Metazoa; phylum Chordata; order Testudines; family Testudinidae; genus Chelonoidis; species Chelonoidis abingdonii. The sequence continues at coordinate 26,605,804 of NC_133775.1, forward strand.
TCTCCATGGAGGAAGATTACATGGACAATTGAGTAAGTTACCTGTTGCAATATATCACTATAATGATCTGTGGTCACCAAATACTCTGATGATGCGAGCTACTTTAGGTAGATGGTGCTAGAACAGACAGACGTGGTGTTTGATGCTTATCTATGTATCTTAGGTACTAATAGGGCACCTATGACCATAGTGTCTGAGCACCTCACAGTCTGAGGATAAGTACAAAATGATGATTTCAGAACAGATCAAACATAAATGAGTTATTTAATGTCTGAACCAAAATAAGCTTAATGAAGAGCTATGCTTATTCTTAGCCACACTGAGTCTGCCGTGGCAGAGACTTAATGACATTCCAGAGGATTACAGACCATGATTAAGCAGCTAGTCACTTATCTGGGCAGTTCCCAGAGTGGCATAGGTACAGTGTGGCAAACATAAAAGTATTTGATACATTTAGAAAACCCTGTGCATCTCAGCATAGAATTATAGAAATATTGGGCCGGAGGGGATCTCAAGAAGTCACCTAATTTAGTTCCCTGCACAGAGGCAGGACTAAATATACCGAGATCATCCCTGACAGGTGTTTATCTAACCTGTGCTTAAAAACCTCCAGTGATGAGGATTCTATAACGTCCCTGAGAAGTCTATTCCAGCTGCACATTTGATTTTTTTCTTCCTAATTTTAGTACTATGCCCTTGAGTAGGGCAGTTTGGCCGGGGCTCGTCCCACTCCGGGATAGTGGAAAGCCAGAACGCTGCCCTACTTTGGTCAGACATTGGGGAATTAGCTTGGCTGTGTGGCAAAGTGTCAGCAGCTCAGGTCCTCAGGCAGGGGCTGAACAAACAGTTCAATATTAGCAGGCCCAGGCCCTGGGTCAGGGCAGGCCAACAAACTGTCAGTAGCTCAGACCCTCAGGCAGGGGCTGAGCAAACAGGTTGAACGGCAAACTCCAGGCTCCTGGCTCAGAGCGGCCTAGGAAAGGGGGAGACTAACACCCGCGAGGTGGGTGGCAGGGGGGATGCAGGCCCATCCACTCCTCTGCGTCCCAGCCCGGGGCCCTAGCAGCGGCAGAAGACCCGCTGCTGCGTCAGTGGGGATCCTTACCGCAACACACTGACATTGGCTCTGGCAGTGTTGCAGCCAGACTCGGGTTGGCTGTCCCCAGGCTACTTCCTTCCTCCCCCTCTAGAGGTTCCTGGGTCCGGACAACATCCTGCATGGGGTCACACACCATGGGCTCCTCAGGGTGGCTGGCTAGTGGTTGGTTTGGCAGCTCTTCGGGGTAACTGGCAAATTGTAGGCCTGGCAGTTCCTCAGGGTAATGGGCGAGTGGTAGGCTGGGTAGCCTCTCTGGGCTCAGGATAACATCAGATGTTGGCTGATCTGTCCAGTCCTCGGTTTGGCCACTGATCGCCGTGGTCTCCCCACTGGGAGCTACACCACAGGTATCTGGTCTCTCTGGTGGCTGAGCGTCAAGTGAGCTCTGGGCTTTTATACTTCCTGTCCTGTGCCTTGACCTCTGAGGGGTGGGCTCAGGGTTTGCTGGCTCCACCCACTTTGGTGTCCAGGCTTGTCCTTCTCCGAGGCGGCGGGGAGCCAGATCGTCTCCCTACACCTTGTCTTTATTGAATTGCATTTTGTTGATTTCAGACCATTCTCCAATTTGTTAACCTCATTTTGAATTGCAGCCTTGTCATCCCAAGTGTTTATAATCCCTTTGGCTTAGTGTCATTCACTTATTTTATAAACATATTCTCCACTTTATTATTCAAGTCATAACTGAAAATGTGGAATACTTCCATACCCAGGACCAATCCATGTGGAACCCCACTGGATATGTCCACTCAATATGATGGCAAACCCTTAATAACTGCTCTTTAAGAATAATCTTTGTCACAGAATCCACAGGTCTGGTGCTCTTGCACAGCTCTGGAAGAGTCTCCGAGAAGACCCCTTCAGTGTGTTATCCCCCTTTGGGTTACCTTCTCTCACTGGGGTAAGCCCCATCGATTCTCTGACTCCTGGGACCGAGCCTCTGAGCCTTCAGCTCCTCTGCTTAACTCTGTGAGCTCCCCTGAGTGAGTCCATTTGAATTGGACACCTGGGGAAGGCTTGCAAACCCAAAGGGAGCAATGCACCCCTAATTTCCTTAATCTGGAGCAGGGGTCGGTAGCCTTTCAGAAGTGCTGTGCTGAGTCTTCATTTATTCACTCTAATTTAAGGTTTCGCGTGCCAGTAATACGTTTTAACATTTTTAGAAGGTCTCTTTCTCTAAGTCTATAATATATAACTAAACTATTGTTGTACATAAAGTAAATAAGGTTTTTAAAATATTTAAGAAGCTTAATTTAAAATTAAATTAAAATGCAAAGCCCCCCGGACCAGTGGCCAGGACCCGAGCAGTGTGAGTGCCACTGAAAATCAGCTCGTATGCCGCCTTCGGCATGCGTGCCATAGGTTGCCTACCTCTGATCTGGAGTCAGGTTTCGGAGTGGTAGCTGTGTTAGTCTGTATCAGCAAAAGCAATGAGGAGTCCTTGTGGCACCTTAGAGACTAACAAATTTATTTGAGCATAAGCTTTCATGGGCTAGAACCCACTTCATCAGATACATGGATTGGAAAATACAGTAGCAAGTATATTTAGTCTCATTAGACTGACCACTCCACCTGGTAAGGCACCTCCCATCTTTTCATGTACTATGTATAAATATACCTGTTACTGTATTTTCCACTCCATGCATCTGATGAAGTGGATTCTAGCCCATGAAAGCTTATGCCCAAATAAATTTCTTAGTCTCAAAGGTGCTGCAAGGACTCCTCGTTGTTTTAATCTGAAGTGAATCTCAGACAGTGCTGTAAAAATCAGAAAGGTTTATTAGATATTTGAAACACAGCATAGACAGTCCTTGGTTAACATAGAGAGTTACAAAGTATTCCATCTTGGCCAGTCCTGTGCCCCAAGTTCTCTCTGACGCTTCTAGAGTCTTAGTCCAGAAGAGTGTGTATTCATTTGTATTTCTAAAGAAAGGTGCATTCCCTGGCTGTGGTATACTTTAAAAAAAAATCTGTTTGTTTTTGTTTCTTTTGGTAGTTGTTCATTTGGTTCTTTTTTTTTTTTTTTTTTGGCTGCCTAGGAAGGTACACTATAATTATATGCATTTATTTAGACAACTATGTAGCTTTATATTTTCAGATTCTTATTAATGATGCATTTTTAGTATGTTAGAAAATAGTGAGTGAAATATTGCTTAATTGCTACTTTTGTGCCATATTTATAAAGTTTGACCTCAAAAGTTAAATGTTTTTCCCCTGATACTTTCTTTATATAGAAAAGCAGCTTTTAACCCAAAGTTTTTGATAGAGGCTCATGGATGCAGCATACTAATTCTTTAATTTAAATATTTCAAGAGATTATAATAAATTTTGGCCTTAACATATTTTGTATTAAATTCAGATTTTATTTTTAACAGGTTGTTTATAAAAAGAAAATCTATTATAATTTAAATAGTATTTTAAAATCTTTATTTTAAAATCCACTCTGCTTTTATGTTCCATTTTAGATGTAACTCATTTGGTGCCTTAGCCTTTCTGATTTTGTCCTCCCTGCTTATACTACTCTTCTGTTCTCATCCTTAGCAATTTGTTCACATCTCCACTTATTGTATGATTCTTTTTTGATTTTTCAGGTCATATTGGTTTCTTACTATTCTTGCTATCTTTCCTTCACATCTGGATAGTTTGGTGCTGTGCATTTAATATTGTCTCTCTGAGAAACTGCCACCTCTACTGAGCATGCTTTTTCCTTACATTTTCTTCCCATGGGACCTTACTTACCAGTTCTCTGAGTTTGAGGTCCATTGTCCTTAGTCTCCTGTTCTCACTTCTTCCTTTCCTTAGAGTCATGAAATCTATCATTTCATGATCACTTTCATCCAAATTGCCTTCTACCTCAGATTTGCAACCAGTTCCTTCCTATTTTTCTGAATCAAATCTAAAATGGTTGCTTCCTGCTTACTTCCTTCACCGTCTAAAACAACACATGGTCTCCAACACATTCAGAGTACTTGTTAGACATTTTGTGCTTTGCTGTCCCACTTTTCCAACAGATATCTGGGTAGTTAAAGCATCTTCCATGAAAAAATGTTGTGCTTCCGCTAAGCATGTATGCGTCTACAAAGTTAGCTGTAGAGGATCTTTTGTCAAAGATGCCATGTGTCAACAGCGTAAAAAGACATTTCTATAAAGCATGCCACTGTCCTCACTTCAAAAATCAGGAACATGAAGTCACTGTGCCTGATGTTATCACCATGAGTGTAGAGAATTTCTTTTCACTTCATCCTATTCAGAAACTCCTTTGCTATGTTGACAGATGCACACCTGGACAACAGTAACACTCCAGTAAACACATACCAGACCAGGGACAGGCAAGCCTTTTGGCCTGAGGGCCGCATCGGGTTTCATAAATTGTATGGAGGGCCGGTTAGGGGAGGGGGTTGTGGCCTAGCCCCCACCTCCTATCTGCCCCCCCCACCTCCTGTCTGCCCCCCTCCCCTCCATCCTGGGACTCCTGCCCCATCCAACTCCCCCTGTTCCCTGACGGCCCCTCTGGGACCCCTGCCCCATCCACACAGCCTCACTCCGTGTCTCCTGACCACCCCAAACCCCCGCTGGCCCATCCAACCCCTCCTCTCATTCCTGACGCCCCCTGAGATCTCCTGCCCCATCCAACCACCCCTTCTCCCTGTCCCCTAACTGCCTCTGGAACCCATACCCCTGACTGCCCCCCTGCCGCCCCATCCAAATCCCTCCTCCTTCGTGACTGCCACCCCATCCAAACCCCCCTCCCATTCAACCTCCTGTTCCTCCCCCGACCACCCCTAGCCCTGTCCGCACCCCTGCCCCCTAACCACCACCCTGAACTCCCTTGCCCTCTATCCAACCCCCCCTGCTCCCTGCCCCCTTACCGCACTGCCTGGAGCACCGGTGGCTGGCAGTGCTACAGCCGCGCTGCCTGGCTGGAGCTGGGCCATGCCGCCGCCATCACCATGCAGCACAAAGCGACGGATCAGGCCAGGCTCTGCAGCTGTACTGCCCCAGGATCTCACAGCCCCACCACCCAGAGCATTGCGCCGGTGGCGAAGCGAGCGAGCTGGGGCTGCGGGGGAGGGGGGACAGCAGGGGAGGGGCCGAGGGCTAGGCTCCCCGGCCAGGAGTTTGGGGGCTGGGCAGGACAGTCCCGCAGGCCGGATGTGGCCCGTGGGCCATAGTTTGCCCACTTCTGTACTAGACATTGGTTCAGATGTGTCAGTTCTGCCTGATTTTGCTTATTTGCTATGTTTTCACAGTGCACAGCTTACAAGACCTAAGCTGCATTTGGTGGTTTACGGTACCTGAACTTGGTTACCTGAACACATGTGTAATGCATGACAACTTGTATGCTCTGTATACATATGTTGTGAAAACGGATTAGTCCTACCCTCTTAATAGTTTTTAGTCTACTTCTAAGCCTGTTTGAATGAATGGACATAACTTTGCTGCATTACCAGTGACAGTCAGCACATTGCAACAGAGATTTAATTCTCCAGTGACATGTCAAAGCAACTGTTTTAAGCAGCATTGGTTGAATACATTTTCAGAATTTTCAAAGTTGACCACTGATATGGGGTATCCAGGTGGAGACATTGTAGGCCAGATTTGTATAGGTGCTGAGCACCTGAATCTCTCATTGTCTTCAATAGGAACTCTGGGTACTCAGCACTTTCTGAAAATCAGGCCATAGGATGTTTAAAATTGGACACCCAAAATTAGAGGATATCATAGTTAAAGATCCATTCCATGTCCAAACCATGTCAAAGTTGTTTGACTTTGTGTGAAGGTCATTCTGTCAGAGCGATCTGGCTGTTCTTCAGTTGCTCATTATATTCAAAAACACCACTGGATGCTCTTTGGCCATGTTACCAGGATGCTCTCAAACTCTCTATTGACACCTGGGGGGGTTCATGTTTTGACTGTACCTGGTGCAGCAGTGGGGCCACCCCTGAGATTTGTGGATTCGCAGGATTGAGCCAGATCTAGGAACTTAACAACATGATGCCATGTGTGATGTGATCAACTGTGGTCACTCTGGCTGGTGCAACAGCCCTGAGGAGACTGTGTGTTTGATGATAGTTAAAGATGGAGTATATGGGGGGATGGGCAATGTGGAAGTAGAGAAAGAACTGACAGAGATTTGTAGGGGACCTTAATGCATGACAGTCTCTGTTAGCAAGAGTCAGGCTAGCTGTAACCCTAATATCGTGAGATTTGTAGAAGCGAAAATTGTGTGAGGCGAATGGGAAAGAACTGTGTGAGAAGTTGTTGCAACCTTGTGTCAATGAGGTGGAATGCAGACTAGCATCTAAATAGAAGTGAGAAAAATAAGATATCAAGATGGCCTATGTATAAACAAAATGCAGCTGTTGCTTATTATTATATGTAACAAAAAGTATAAATGCTTGCTGTAATTGTTTACCTGTGTAGAGACCTGTCTAGGAGGGGGAAACCCTGTGTCCTAGCGCACTCCCTTTCTCTATGTAATTGCTTGAGAATAAATAAAGTATTTGACTTTGCTGCACCCAACCAAAGAGTGAGAACTGAGTTTTTCTCCAACAGGAATATTTCAGTTTACTGAATTCACTGTGGCTAAATGCAGTGCAAAACATGTGCTGTGATCTCATGGGTGTTTGAAATTATGCAAATCTTTTTGTCTTAACAGGGAAAGAGCGAAAATAATGGAGGAAATCAGATCTTACAAACCTTATTTAAATTCAGTGCCACAGATTCGGATTTTGGTTCTTGGTCCAATTGGAGCTGGGAAGTCCAGTTTTTTCAACTCTGTGAATTCAGTTTTCCGAGGTTATGTGACAAGCCAAGCCATAGCAGGATCTGATAATACTAGCGTGACAACACAGGTAAATATTTGCCTTTAATTAATAAACATCCATGCTAAAGCACAGTCTCTTGGTTAAAAAATCAACATTTTTTCCCCACTAAATGGAAAACCCAAAGATAGTCCATGATTGCCCCCACTGAATTCCATGCATGTACTTGTGAGAAGAAAGGTATTACTCAATATGGATGAGAGATAATCTGGTGCTAAATATGGATTTTTTAAATATGTATTTCTATATGTTATTTTTTTTTGCCCCAATAGTACAGGGCTTACCCAGTTAAAGATGGAAGAGATGGCAAGCCTCTGCCTATTATCTTCTGTGACACAATGGGAATAGAAGAAAAATCAGGAACAGGTCTGGAAATTGATGAAGTGTCCAACATAATAAAAGGCCATATTCCTGATAGGTACCAGGTAGGATTTCTACAATTCTATGCCATTCAACTGATATCCTTTAATGTTTTTTTACATGTACAAATATTATATCCTAAATTTAATTACTGTGGAACAAAATATCTACAGTGCTCAGTACATTCTTGCAAATGTGATACTGTACAGTAAAGCCTTATGAATGGTGATCATAAGTAAGGTGTATTTGAAAAGGAATAAACTATGGGAAATTTGTGTTTGGGCCCAATTCTCCAGTGTCCTGCACTTTGTGTAGCCTTTTACAGTCATGTGAAGCTGATGTAAATCACTATCCGCCCTTCTGCCCAGGTAGCGTTTAGCACCTACTTTGTTAAGGTACAAGCCAAGAGAGAATGAGGCTCAAGGTATATAAAGATTCGAGGTGGCTGAAATATTTTGAACAAAAAGGTTTTGAATAGAAAAATGGACTTGAACCCCCCCATCCCAAATTTCTGTTATCTCTTGAAATTCTTGTAGTTTTTCATGAAATTTTTTGAAAGATTTTTAGCAAAAATGTAATCATTTATATTATTGAAATAATTCTCTGTTTTTTTAAACTGGTTTTCAGGAAATGAGCAATTTTTTATTTTTTTGTGAAAAAAATTTAAAAATAAATAACGGATTAGTTTGGTAAAACAGAAATAAGGTTAACATTTTGAATTTTTAGAAAACGTTGTTTTAAAACATTGTAAAGAGCAGCTTCCACCATATTCAAGCTTAGTACAGTGCCTTCTTACGTGGCCTTTTGTCTTGCCTAGTAAAGAGCTGCTGTCTATAGACCATTTCTAATTTTAACTGTTGGAATATGCAAGAGATGTAGAATTTGATTGGCCATTAACCTGAGCTGAGTTTGTTACAGAATCAAAGATGGAGGGCTAAGGTCGTTGTATGACTCTCATCACTGTAGTATCTTGGCTCCTCACAAATCTAACTTAATCCTCATAACAACTCAGCGAGGTACAAAGTGTTATTAACCTAATATTAAAGATATGAAACTGAGGAATAGTGATTAATTATCTTGATCAAAGTTATATTGGAAGTGAGATCTCATGAGTCGCAGTTTTATGCCTTAACCACAAGACCAATCTTTCCATGATTTATTTGGTCCTACTTTATATTAAAATTCCATCTATAAATGGTTTACAAAGAATTAATAAATGAAGAATGTTAAAAGCACGTTACAGTACTGAGCAGCATGTGTATAGATGGTTATAAGCACATCAGTAGATATTATAAGCTATAGTTATAGGTAAATTTTTGATGGACTCGACAGCAATCGATTAACCATTTATTAAAACATCTGTTAATAATTTATTAATGCTTTATAGATGGAACCTTAATAAAAAGTGTGTTCAAAAACTCTATAGTAGGGATAGTCAACGGTGTGTGTGTGTGTGTGCGTGTGTGTATGCATGGGTGTACACACACACATGGAATATCTCGTGAATCCTCTTTATTTTCTAGAGATGCTTTTTGGTTTCATTGTTACTTTTCCACAAGGGATATAAATTCAGAGGAACTCTGTTGACTTCAAAGGAGCGACTCTGGATTTCCACACGTTTTCAGTAACAGAGATCAGAATCTTGCGCTCCATCTGGAAGAATGAGTATGAGACTGGGAATCAGGAAATCTGGAATTTCACTCCAGACTTGACCACTCCCTTTATGAGTGTGGGTAAATCATTTCACCTCTCTGCATATCAGTATTCCTCTCTGTAAAATGAGATAAGAATACTTGTCTTCCTGCTCCAGAGGGGTGTTTTGAGTTTGTGTTTGTACAACCCTTTGAATCTCCAGTTCTTTGGAAGTGCTACTGATTATTATAAAAAAATTTCTTTGCAGTTTAATCCAGCTGCCACCCTTCGTCCAGATTCTCCAGGCTATGTCAAGACCCCTTCTCTGAAGGATCAGATTCATTGTGTTGCATTTGTTATTGATGGGTGCAAAATTGAGATTCTCCCTGAGAAACTGGAAGACAAGCTGAAACAGCTTCGAAGAAAAGTGAACCAGTTTGGTATGTTTTATGTCTCCTAATATCGTGGAACTGAATGAAGTGGGCATGCCCAGGAGGTGATCTGACTTTCAAGCCTGAGCAGCTTGAGTCATTAGGGGCCTGAAGTACAACTAGGAGCCAGGCTTATCCTTGGTCTGGGAGGAGAAATTGCCACTTATTGCTTTTGAGGTTTACCTGCTGGCTGGCTCTCTGAGCTGGATTAATGGACTCTGGAGGGACAGGGCCCCAGATTGATGGAAGTATGGACACTGCAATGGGCTCTGGTGTTGGTGGGAGAATAGAGGAATTCCTGATCACCACCATTGTTCTCTGCTTTTTGGTTTTACAGTGTGCCCTATTGAGTTTCTGCTCCTCAGTATAGCAGAGCCCTCCTGTTGACACAGGTCCCTGGGGAAACAGAGTTGTGCACTAGGCTTTTAGGAATACATCTCTCTAGGAAAAAATCACTTTGATTTCATTAATTACTTTAAAATACATATAATCCAAGGCATTAAAACCTTTTAAAAAGGGAGTAAAGGTAAGATTGATTCATTTGCAGCTGCAGTGAAGACAGAAAGCAACAAAAAGTGAAAAAAGAACTCAAGAATAGGAGTCTTATATTTGTGAATGCCAGTTTACATCATTAGCTCCTGTGGTTATATTTGGACACAATATCTGATTTTCTCTCCATGTGATATGAGTAATTTCCATAGGAGGCTATAGACAGAGACATAACCTATGGGGGTGAAAGTAGGCTCCCGTTGCGCTATTGAACTCAGCTAGGTGTGGCATGTTTTGGAGTTCCTTGTTGTGAGTCATTGAATTCATTGCACGGAATCTCAGTCCTGGCAATCTTCCCAATGAGATGAGTGAGTCATTAAGTGTCTACAATACTAGTGGAATAATAATAATTTTGTTTACAAAGCATCTTCTCACCAAGAGAATTAGGGTGCTGCCCAATTACTGTTCAATTAATATTAGTTTAATAATTAATTTCTTTCTAATGCTGTTGTGCAAAACAAAAACGCTTTCACCTTATATAAGCAGAAGCAGTTGCAATGAAGAACCGATGGGAAATTAGGTTTAAAATCCTATTCTTTTTTTTTTTGGTACAGGGATCCCACAACTTGTTTTGCTAACTAAAGTGGATGAAATTTGCCCTAGTCTTGAAGAAGACATCCAGTGTGTGTACAAAAGCAAAGCTGTTGAGAAGCAGGTAAAGTATGGCATTGTTTACTGTGGTGCTATCTGTTAACTCAATTGATTTGAAAAAATCAAGGTATTGTGATATTCAACAGTACGTCTGCAGTACTTGCAGCCCCTCAGATTCCTACACACATTCTCATTCTGGGCTTGTAGGCACAAGCTGAAAATATAACTAAATTTAATACCTCAGGTTTTGGTTTATCTAAAAGGTTTAGGACTTGTTAAAATTGCAAGCTGCACCTCTGAAGAATAAAACTGCATAACAGAAAAAGGTGGAGATATCAGAAACCTCATTAAAAATTAAGGGCCAGATTCTTTTGCCAAACCTCACTCCATATAAAGGAACTGGAGTCTGGGCAAAACTGACGAGGTGCAAATTTCCCCTTGAGTGAATAGATGTAAAACTGAAAAAAAAGAGCACTTCAGGGGAGGAAGAAAGTGGGAGGGAGCTCTGTTCTGCTGATTTTTTTTTTAAGCAGATTGTCTTTCGGGGAGCAAACACTGCTAGATTAATTTTGTACAGTCCCTAGGCTGTTCTAAGTCATGACACGGCTCACGCACCAGCACATAGAAGTCTCTCCTTGGATTACTTGCCCCTGTCCCATGCTGACAGAGTCTGACTCAGGAGAGAATCCATAAAAGTTTGATTCCCTGCTAGCTTCCATCTCATATAGATTTTTACCCCGTGCAGAGTGCTTGTAAAATGCTGCCATTTTGCTTTGGTCGATTTTTACACCTACTCTGCGATCACTTTGCACAGCCATAAATGCTAAGACAAGGTGGAAAGTTGTGGAGAATCAGAGGCTGGTGGTGGTTTGCAGTTCCCAAATACTGAGGCTGGCCTGGGGCTGATTTAGCCATCAGCAATTCTCAGAGGTATTTAGGCACCTAACGTCCATTGATTTCAATGGGAGTTAGGTGCCTAAATATCTTTGAGACATGTGGCCCAAGTGACCGTCTGCTAGCCAAGAGGAATAGCCGACTCTATGCCCTTTGAAGTCTCCCTCACCTGAGAAATATTTAGCTTAGGAGATATGACAGCGTTCTCACTGCTTTGTTCAGCAGAAATGATACAAAGGGACTGGATCAGTTCTTAGGGTAGAGTCCTGACCCTGAGCTACATTCTGTCCTGTATCTGAACCATGGTTTAGAGGCTTAGCATAGCAAAGCAGAGCTCTGCCTTGGTCCCTCCCTACCTCTGACATACTCCCCATACTTCTACATCTCACATGACGCTGGGTCAGGATGTGTGCAGAAGCATGGTTCTAAAGGAGCTGACTTGTATCAGTTTTATACCAGCGAAGAGCTATTCTCATCAGAATCTTAACTGTCTAGTTATGACCAAAATCCAGTACAAAGGAGTGGGATTGGCCCAGAGAATGTATCTAGAAAGGCCAAATATGGTCTTAAGTGGAATTGTACCAGAGATGCATCCCTAGTAGTGTTCTCGTTAGATCATAATAGAGGAAAAATAGTCCTGTGTCCTGGATATCACGTCTGAGATTAAATAGAGGGTTTTGGCCTCCAGGATAGTTTACGCAGTCAGTTTCTAGCAGTGAATTTGCTAAAGAAGAATAAAATATAGTGAAAGTGGCCTTGAACTGTCACTGCATCAAAATGTAGTTGCCACTTCAGTTGCAGGATGGGTATGATTTCAAAATATACGTGAAAGTATATAGTGAAAGTATGTCTTCACTATAAGGAAGTTTGAAGAACTAAAATATCTTCCACTTTTAATCTCACCAAACAATATCTGTGAAAATACACAAAGGTTTTGCTTAGCTTTTTTAAGGAACCGAAAGATTGAAAAATAGACAGGGAGCTCTTTAGGATGATCCATTTTGTACCTTTTCTACAGATGCGGATAACTGCAGAGAAACTTGGAATCCCTCTTGCTCAGATTGTACCTGTTAAAAACTACTGCTCCGAGTTGGATCTTTCGTGCGATGTTGACATCCTGTTACTTTCCGCCGTGAGGCAGCTTATACGTTTAGCAGAAAGCTACCTTGACAATTTCCCTTTTGAGAAGCCAAAAAAAGAGCCCTAACCTGATGTTTACTGTGATGCTGGATATTTTATATGCTGTTTCTAGAGGTCAAATTTATTGCTACTGTAAGCAGATGCAACTCCATTGATTTCAGTGGAGTTGCACTTGCTTATGCCCATGGTGAATTTGGCTCAATGGTTCTATATCTTGTTACTGCCTGCATAAGATTAATGGTATTTTTGCATGTATCAAGGGAAGAATAGATTCTCCAGCTTTCAAGGTGGGATCCCTTTATTAAACATTCCACATTCTTACTCTTCTCCATTTAAAAAGAAACTGTAACAGTAGGTTGTAAAACTTTTGTTAGATTAATTGGAAAAATAAATTACTTTAATCACTTTTTCAATCACTTTCTTCATCCAGGTTTGGGACTTCAGTAACTCAGCAAGAGGTTGTAGGCCTATTGCAGGAGTGGATGGGTGAGGTTCTGTGGCTTGTGATATCCAGGAGGTCAGCCTAGATGATCACGATAGTCTCTTTTGGCCTTAAAGTCCATGAGAAGAGATGAGGCAGAAACACAAGGGACCTACTTTTCTTCTCGCTTACACTGGTTAAACAGTGCTGTATCTCTATTGACATTAGCAAGTACTTCAGATCTGCACTTGAGTACTTGAGAACAGAGTTTGGATTAGATCCTTGATGAGATGTAATATCAAATGGAGTGGTAGCAATACAAAGAGTAGTCAAGGTTCTGACTGTTCCAGAAAGAGTTGGCATGGCTGGTATATAGTTATATAGTTCCTTGCAGGTATAATTGAGAGGAAGGGCTACTTCCTATACAATAATCCATAATTAAAATCAAGCAATGCATGTTATTGGACAAGGATTTATTTTCTTTTTGTTAAATCATAGAAAATTAGAGTTGAAAGAGACCTCAGGCGGTCATCTAGTCCAACCCCCTGCTCAAAACAGGACCAACCCCAACTAAATTAGCCCTGCCAGGGCTTTGTCAATCCAAGCCTTAAAAAATTCTAAAGGTATGGCTACACTTCGAATTTCAAAGCGCTGCCACGGCAGCGCTTTGAAGTGTGAGTGTGGTTGGAGCGGCAGCGCTGGGAGAAAGCTCTCCCAGCGCTGCATGTAAACCACATCCTTTACGGGTGTAGCGTGCAGCGCTGGGAGTTGTACTTCCAGCGCTGCCGCCCTGATTACACTGACACTTTACAGTGCTGTATCTTGCAGCGCTCAGGGGGGTGTTTTTTCACACCCCTAAGCGCGAAAGTTGCAGCGCTGTAAAGTGTGAGTGTAGCCAAGGCCTAAGAATGGAGATTCCACCACCTCCCTTGACTTGTTCCAGTTTGCCCTCTAGTGGCTGACAGTTACAAAATATGGATTTCTAGAAAACAGTGCTACATAAAGATGCTTTAGAAAAGACTAGGATTCAGGATTTTATTTAATCCTCTTGCCTGAACTATGATTTAATTCTTTATTTTCTTTTCTGTTAGCACACAACTATTTGGGGAGGAGTTTTATTACCCATTGATCCAAGTCCGCTGTGAACAAGCCTACTATCCAGCTGCCCCTCTGCCTAGAAAGCAGAGGCATGTAGCAAGCCACCAGCTCTCTCCATCATAAGACTACAGCAGGTGATGGGATGGGAGTATGGGAGGGCCTCTTTACGTCTTCTGATATTTTGCTGTTGGAATGTATTCATCTTGTTAAAGCATATTTTATAAACACATATAGCTACCACAGTCCAACCTTGTCTTCAGGATGAAAATAGTAAAAACACACTAAAAGTGTATTATATCCCATAAGTAGCATACTGAGATGCTTAACAAAATGGAAAAACAAGATATAACTGACCTTCAAAGGTCTTTTGAGGTAAATCAGAACCTCTTGGGGGGAAAAAATGAAACCAAATAGCTGTTGAGTTGCAGTGAAGCATTTTCAGGGCTTTTATCTCACCTTTCCTCAGTGTACCATATAAAACAATTTTTATTGCAATTTCCAGCCCTGTAAAATCAGACTAGTGTATCAGCATCAGTATGTGTATATTCTGTTTTTCATGCATCATTTAAAAGGATCGTCTAATATTTCTGCAGTTGGGGCTCTTTTGTCATTTTCTAGCTTGTGCTGATGTTGAGGAGAGAAGCTGTTGTTTAATCATTTCAGCAGTGTTAACTCTACACAAACACTTGAGAGAGAAGGGAAGAAGCTGGAGCAATTCCTAGAGTGCTTTGGTAAGATTTAGCCTGGAGATTATCATTTTGAAACTCTTCTCAAGGGCTGATTGTGGGTGAATCCCAGCTGATCTGCTGCATGCAAAACACCAATTGATTCATGGCAGTTAGGTAAAAGAATTTTTTATCAAGCCTTTTTTTTCACTTTCTTCAGGGTCTTAGAGTGAATTGCCTATAGTGTTGTACCCGTTCTAGATTACAGTGTGATGACAGCGGTGTTGGTTGTGATGAGGGACTTCCAAAGCTAAAAACGTCAGCCTTTGTAGCATGAACTACAGGATTAAATTTATATCTGGAAGCTATAACAAACTCACATCCTTTGTAGCACAGAGGGGGATGTGTAACACACACCAAACTCTGGGTTATATAACTGCTAATGTAGACAGTGCAATGAAGACTTCTGCTCAATGTGCAGCTGCAGTCAAAAATCAAACACAATGTTAAGATTTGTAAGGAAGAGACGATGAATAATTAAGGGAATATTATAATGCCATTATATCAAGCGGTGCTGTGATCTCATCTGGAATCTTGTCACCTCATCTCAGAATAGACATTGCTGAATTAGAGAAGATTCAGACATTAGAAGAAAAACTCTCCTAGGAAGAGAGATTGAAAAGAGTGGGATTGTTTACCTCAGAAAGGAGACAAATAAGAAGGAACATATGGAATAGTATGGAGAAGTTAGATTGGGAACTTCTGTTCTCATAGTGTCATAACACAGAAAGAGATATTTAATTATCTGAAATGGCATCAAATACAAAACTGATAAAAGGAAAAAATTCTGCACACAACACATAGCTGGACAGTGGAGCTCATCATCACAGGAAATTGTTGAGGCTAGGAGGACAAAGAAAACATGAAAGCAATAGCAGCTACAATTGTAGAATTCGTTCCTCACCGTGAAAGGGAAGAGGGTGCAACCACAATGAAATATTGCATATTATTATTTCATGTTATGGCCATAATAATAGGTGAGGTGTACATACACCTCTACCCCGATATAATGCGACCCAATATAACATGAATTCAAGGGGGATCAAATCACGTTTTTTGTCTCCCGAGGACAGTGTTATATCGAGCTAGAGGTGTATTTGCAAATGTGAGGAGATGCTTGGGGGAAAAAGTACAAAAGTGGGGGAAAGGGATTGGAGAGGGACTGCTCAGTATCTCATGCATTTGCCATCAATATGTTTTGAAATATGTTTGATTCAGAAGAAGAATCCAAAGATCATAAATGTGCAGGGGGCTGACATTTGGGGGATGGCAACCGCGGCGGCCAAATCTTCGGCCGCCCCGGTTGTCGGTGGTATTTTGGGGGTGGGACTTTCCGCCGCCTAGGGTGCCAAAAAAGTTGGTAGCGCTCCTGTAAATGTGTCTTCAAAGTGGAAGAGACAGGCCCAGAAACTCATAAGCATTCCTCGTCCCAATCCACTTCATGCTTGGGCAATGATCCAAGGAGTTTTGGCCCGATTGTGGCAGGGTGAAAAATGAATTCTGCAAAAACAATGTGTGGCTCCCATGAAGTTAGACATTAAACCACAATGAAAACAATTTTAATATAATCCCAGGTGGAGAGGAAAGAGAAAGAGGGTGTGTATTTTTAAAAAATACAGGATCATCTACTCAGCTGATGTGAATTGATGTAATTCCACTGAAATCATCAGCAAAGGATCTGGCCCCCAGCCTAGGTAAGGAACTGTTTGCAATCATAAACTAAAGGAAAGATTATTACAAGATAGCATAGTCAGGGGAGACAGAATAAGGCTAAAAAATTCCAGAGGCTTTGTCAGACAAACATTTTAACACAAGATCAAATTTAACTCAAAGTTTAATGAATGGCTTCTGTTAGGAACTGCTGTAAGGTTTGAATGGCTTTTTGCATACTCTGTGTATAGGAGGGGCCATTTGTGCATGGTTGCTGTCTGGTTGAAACAGCATTAAAAATTGACATTGTGTCTTGGTGAGTCAATCAGGAGAATGTGCATTGGTAAACTAGTGAAATTAAAATAGGTAAAAAATTAGGTTTAAGCTGATAATGATAAATGTTGTAATCCTGTCTATCTGTGAATACAATTTCTGCTTCTAACACTCCATCTAAAAGTAATGAAGGATATTGGGACAAATAAATATCCACTGTAAATTACAGTTAAGTGAACTGTTGGAAGAAGCAGACAAAAGTTATTTTAGGTGCATTTAGATGTTTGTAGGTACCCACAAAATAACCTTCCTGTGTTGAGTCTAGGAAAGCCATATTTGCTGTTTTTGAACAGCTTTGGATTTTCTCAGTAAACTGTTCTCCCAGCCCTGCTAGTAATGTAATTAGCACTTATCCAGCAATAACAGGAGTGAGAGTAGCTTAGGCAATAGCTTTAACCTCCAGAGACAATAGAAAATGGATGTTTACAAAGGCTCAGTATTATAATGCACTTATACAAAGAAAGAGTATTTTGGGGGTTGAAGCAAAAAGGGCAATAATTCACTTAAAACTTTCTAGAATGTTTACAAATATATAAATAAACCAGGAGGAGAAGGCTTTAAATCATTGTTAGTAATCAAAAGAGTCAGTAGATGGCATAAGAGACTTGAAAATTCAATGTGAAAAGGTGTTCCCTTTTTCAACATTGTGCCATGTCTCCTGTTTTAGCACCAAGCCCTCCACTGGGTGAATTCCCCTGGTCTCTTATTCATAAGTTGCACTTTAGTTACATATAGTACATTTGTTTTTTAGTTTACTTACTAACC
The DNA here is from genome assembly GCF_003597395.2 of Chelonoidis abingdonii. NCBI lineage: Eukaryota > Metazoa > Chordata > Testudines > Testudinidae > Chelonoidis > Chelonoidis abingdonii. The sequence continues at coordinate 26,623,314 of NC_133775.1, forward strand.
ACTTATTCAAACATTGAATGAAATCCTGGCCCCGTTAAGGGAAATGGGAGTTTTGTCATTGACTACAATGGGGCTGCGATTTCACTCATTTTTTAAAGGTGTCATTATGAAGTGTAGGCATTTAATTTCCAGCAGTAACCTGATCTTAAGTACACCTTTACCCCAATGTAATGCGACCCGATATAACACGAATTTGGATATAACTCGGTAAAGCAGTGCTCCGGCAAGGCGGGGCTGCGCACTCCAGCAGATCAAAGAAAGTTCACTATAACGCAGTTTCACCTATAACACGGTCAGATTTTTTGGCTCCTGAGGACAGCGTTCTATCGTGGTAGAGGTGTATTTCTTCCTCTCCTGTCATCCTGGATCCCTTGTCGCTGGCTGCAGTAGAATATCATACTTTCTCAAAATGACACCTGTTGTCCTTTTAAACTAATGAATCAACAGGAACCTAATAGAAGCATCTGATTGGACCAAACTGTTTATCACCTTTGTTCAGGAATGAAAAGAATCTGTTCAGATCAACCTTTTCCCTCTTCACTTTAATTTAATGATCTAAATATTTTAAACTCATTACAAACGGGTGAGTTTTAATCAAAACTGAACACAAGCAAATCAGACATGCTGTTTTGAATTCTCCAAATGTCTAGTTGTTTTAAAATGTGTTGAATCCTGAAAATACAAACCCTTTTCTTATCATTAAAATATACCACATTTGGTAATGAGACCTATTGGAAAAATGCCTTAATTTCTATCATCATGGACTAAATTGTGTAACGTGTACAAGAATAAATATGAATATCTAAGTATTATGAACTCCATGCAGTAGGTAGGCATTGTTGTCTGCAGATGGAGAAAATGAGGCCGAAAGACTACCAGACTTCCCGAACGCCACACTGCAAGTCAGTGTGAGAGCCAGGGTTAGACGTCAGGACCTCATTCCAGCCCTCGTTTCGTTACACAAGTGCAATGAAAGTAAAGAATAGAAGAGTGAGAACCCCTCAGTGGTCTTGGTGGGCCCCAAAATGTCAGTGGTATACTTGTTACAGCTGCTGCACCCCAAAAAATCAGCGAACCGAGATTCAGGCTCCAAACACTTGCTAAACACACTATAACAGATTCAAAAGTGAGGGAGCAAAGTACAAGGTTATAGCTTTTATATTTTCTCTTTGTTTATTATGGGTAAAGGGACTAGAACAAAAGTCAGTATATGATGAATAAAGCAGCAGAAAAGGCAGATGAACAAAGAAACTCACGAAGAAGGAGAAGAACTGTGTGAACAGCGAGGGCTGTCAGTCGATCAGAAGACATCAGGGCTGGTGACCTTGCTGCACTTACATGCCATGAAGAGCAATGGGGTTCTTACCCCAAACGGGGGTCCAGAAAAGTCCCTTTTTCTCCTACAGGGCATGGAGACCAAGCAGATGGTTCCCCAGATGATCCAGCAGAGGTAGCAGTGATGTTGAGATGTCTAGACCCATGGAGGCTGGAGTGGAAAGGAAAAGTGGAAGAAACTGGAGGCCAGGGATCAGGAAAGTGGAGGCAGAGCTGGAGCAATAGAAGCTTGCTGCCCAGAACAAACAAGCAGCTTAAACAGTCAAGTCATGCCAATGGGACCCAGGAGGAAGGACATAAGGGTGTGCCTGATCAGGGGCAATCTGGGTATGATGGATGCCATTGCTCTGCATATAGTCTTCAGCACTATGGCCACTAAAGGTTTTTCTGGTTGTTGGAGTGTGGGATGGTTTTCTTGTTATGTTATTTTCTATAATGAGGTAAATGGGTTAAACTCTGAGGTCTCAGGTAGAAGCCTATGAGGGCCAGATTCAGTGGGGGAGGGGGCAAAATTGCTGTCTACCCTTGCCTGGGAAACTGAGTCGGGGGTGTGTGTGGCTGTGGCACAGCGAAAAGGTGCTGTGGTCCAGAATCTGGTAGGAGCAGTCTCTTAGAGTATGTGCAACGTGCCTTAGGATTCATCACCAAATTTGGTCTGCTTGTTGGATCATTAACTTCCTTGGCCTGGGCCGGACACTGATGGGGAATATAACATGAATGCTGAGCCATGGCCCTCCCGCTAGGAGCAGTGAGACACTGCTACAGCTAGGAAATGCTGTGGGACAGGGTCCGCCGGCAACCCAGAACCTAGGCACAGCAGTAAAGCAATGTGGGTGGCGCTGTGTGATAAAAGTCTGGACAAATTCATGCTATCTTGTGTAACCTCCCCTTTCCTCCCTGGATTACTGAGGAGCAGGCAACACTCACCTGGGTGCTTGATGTTGACAGTAAAGGAGATCCTGAATATCCCAGTGGTGATATTGGCTAAATGGGAATCCTCTAGGCACCCCTCTGCTGCAGTCCCTTTACAGTACTAGTAAAGGAAATTAATCTTGGGAGTACCTGCATCTGGTTGGACCTTGTACCATGCATGCTTTGGGAGCCTCAAGGAATAAACCTGAGCTAATCTATGCAATGTGTCTAAATCAAAAGTACCAATTATAAACAATATGCATCTAATATAACTTAGTTTAGCATTAACACACCTTTACTTAACAACTTAAAAACCATGATATTGCAGACTGAGATTAATTAAAATGTCACAACCAATTTAAATCAGCAAGGGGCAGGTCAATAAATTAATGCAGTTTACAGTAATAAGTGAAACTTATTTAACTTGCATTTACACTGGCACCATTTCCCCCACCTCTGTATGTGCGCGTCTTTGAATTTCAGCTTTCTAAACACTTGCGTGGGTGCATTTGAAGACGTGGGCATAATATGAGGAGGTACAGTGAGAGTCTTGCTCCCTCAAAGAGAGGTGAGGCCTGGGGGGGGCATGTGGGGGGTCATGTGCCACTCCCCTCAGCTTTCTGTCAATGCTGAACTGCCCTGCAGGGCTTGTTTTGCTCAATCTTTGTGTGGGGAGGGAGCAAAGATGCCAAACCCATGGAAAAAAATGCAGCAGTCAGGCTTGTTTTTGGCTTAATTGGCTTGTGAGTTGCTTGTTGGCTGGTTTTTGGCTTAATTGGCTTGTGAGTTGCTTGTTGGCTGGTTTTTGGCTTGTAGCATGTTGTAGTTTGTTGCTTATTTTTTTTGATCAGCTCCTGGCAAGCAGAGGCAAGGGGCAAGCAAGGGCAAGAAGGGGGCGAGAGTCAGGGGTGCCCAGCAGGCCCACCACAGTCCCAGACTGCAGGCCAGGGGGAATCTAGTCATTCATTGGAGTTCTTAGGGATTGGCTTGTATTGGCCTTGTTTTGAAATGGGATTAGTTTGATTTTTGGTTTATTGGGAAAGGGTGCTTATTTACCACATGATAGTTGGCAACTGTGTGTGGGAGGGAAGGGAGGAGCAGGGGAGGCTCTATCTTTCCCACACTGTGCCTCTCCCCGCTGCTGGCAGGTCAAGCAGTGCAAGCCCTGCAGCCAGGCAGCCCAGCGGGGTGGGGAACAGGACAGAGCAGCTGCTCCAGGTTACCACCTCAGCAGTTGGTCACCACCTCTTGGGTCCTAGTTCTACCTGTTTCTTGTACGAATGCACACAGGAGACAGGGCAAAAGGGGGCAGGGTGGGGCTGGGGAAGAGACAGTGGAGAAGTAGGGGATAGGACTGGGGAAAAAAAAGGGGCTGGGAGAGTGGATTAAGGTGCTCCCACCCCACCTATTCCACTTGCGACTCCCCCCCCAGTTCTGTCCCCTCCACCTGCGGCTCGCCTGCAGCCCTACCCCTTTCTGTCCCTTCCCCAGGCCCGCCCCTTTTCCATCCAGGGCCCCCCCATTCCACCACCCACTAAAACCCCCATCCTGTTTGCACCTTTCTCCCCCTCCCACCACTGTGGCCCCCAGACTGGAGAAGCTTTGTCCCAGTTCCAAGGTCCCAGGCCTGCAGCAGGGAGTGAGAGCTCCTCCTGTCCCAGGCCTGCAGCAGGGGAGTTCGGGTGCTGGGTCTTCCCTGCCACTCCTTGCGCTTCTGGGGGGAACCAGGGTTGGAGCGTTGGGCCTTCGCCTGCGCCACCTGCCCGTCTGCTCCCGGCACTTCTGCCATGGGGCGTCCCCTGCCACTCTACCGAATCTGCTGGGGAGGAGGGAGGGGGCTGGGTCTTTCCCCATCCCACAGCTTCTGCTGCTTGTAGGGGTGCTGGGGTTTCCCCTGCTGCCCGCACCAGGGTTGTCCCGCCTGTCTGGCGCTTCTGGGAACTGGGGGCAGGTGCTGCTGCTGGGGCTTCCCCTAATGCCCCATGCTGAGGTCAGGCACGGGGTGTTGGTGTGTGTGTGTGCTGGGGGCTGCCCTGGCAGTCTGGCATTTCTAGGGACCAGGGGGAGGGAGCTGCCACTGGGGATTTCCCTGCCGCCCCACAGTGGATTTACACTGGGGGTGGGAGAGTCCGTTTTTCCAGTTCCCATCAACTGGCCGGCGTCCCTGGGCATGGACACTGTGGGCCCAGTGGATAATCCACCACTGGAGTGGGGCCTTGGGGGGAAGAGGCAGCAGAAGGACAGGGACTCAGGGGAGGGGAGGTGGAGTGGAGGTGGGGCCTCAGGGGAAGGGACAGAGTGGTGGGGCAGGACCTTGGTTTTGGGTGTCAGCAGCCCACCACTCTTAGGGAGCTGCTGGAGCTCCTAGGCAGAAATAACTCTTACATCATGGCCAATGGCCAGAACACCAGTATCAAACTCAGAGGGGAGACTGTGATAATCAGGGTGTAGATGTAACGCTGACAGACCCTGGTCATTGGCAGGCAGGAGCAAACCTGGGACCTCTGGAGCTTAGTGCATGAGCCTCTACTGCAGGAGCTAAAAGCCAGCTGGCTCTTAGCTAAGGCTGTAGAGCAGACTCATTAATTTCTCTCTCTAAGTGGTCTCCGTGCCACTACAGAACACCACACCCAGAAGGTGTGTGGGTTACACAGACACCCCAAGGAGAGAAGAGAAGGGTTAACTTCTGCCACAATGAGAAGTTCAACCAACTGATTGCATATACTGTTATTGTACTGTAAGAGAATACCAAGTGAGATCTTTTATGAAAGCTTGTAATTCACTGAACTGAACAGTCATTTTGAGATATGTTTATGGCTTATGAGGTTATGACTGGATGTATGTATAGAAAATTGGAACTGACCTCAGCACCACCTCACAACAGCATGGAGACACAATCAGGTGGGAATGGGGGCTACCTCTGAACCAGACAAGACTGTCTTCAAGCACCAACCCATTGTCCAGCCCAGGAAAAATCAATGAGGAACCACCATGGGACCTGCTTGAAACTGAAATGACGATCCCAGTCTTCAAAAACGAAGACAAGCGAGCATTTTCTCTTCTCTGAATACCTATAGTGACTAAAGAACATCCCCCAACACACCCACCCACCCCAAACACTTTTAAAATGGAAGGGGTTTAAGTGAAAATGAGGGATAGGCTGTAGGGAAACAGTATGCTGGGAAACAGTTCAAAGGCAACTTGTATTAGAAAAGGGATCTTATTTAATGTGGAAGTTAAAGCCTGAGGTTATGTTTGTGCTTATTTACTGGGTAACTCGTACGTTTGCTATCTCTTACTATTTCATCTTTGAATCTGTGGTTTTACTATTAAATAAACCTTTTGTTTATTTTTACCTTAAGCTGGTCTCTGTGGTGCAAACTGTGTGGAGTGTGTGCACCAAAGAGACCTGATAACCTAGGGGATGTGGAGTGAGGGGCTGGATTCACACCTTTGGGAGTGCTGAACCAAAGCATGGAAGTTAGAGTTTCTGATACTTATGAACGCAAGAAAAATGTATTTGGGGGGACTTTGGCAGGGCTGTTGACTCACCCTGCAAGGAGTAACTAGGCTGCTGGACACCAGAGCAGTGACGGCTCCAGGCACCAGTGCTCCAAGCACGTGCCTGGGGCGGCAAGCCGCGGGGGGTGCCCTGCCCATCCCTGCCAGGGTGGCAGTCAGGCAGCCTTCGGTGGCATATCTGTGGGAGGGCCGCCGGTCCCACACATTCAGCAGTGGGTACGTCGAAGCCCCAGGACCGTCGGACCTCCCACAGGCATGCTGCCAAATCTGCAGGACCGGGGACCTCCCGCAGGCACGCCGCCAAAAGCTGCCTGACTGTCGTGCTTGGGGCAGCAAAAAAGCTAGAGCCGCCCCTGACTATAGTGACTTTGTGCTTGTGAACAGTTACTGGGAGTGTTAGGGATCTGAGCTGCAGTTGCACCGGTACCCCCAGGCTCCAGGGCAGCTGGTGACAGATTCCCTTAGTAGGGTTGCCAATTTTGGTTGAAAATATTCCTGGAGGATTTTTCACATGACATTATCTTTAATTAAAGGTTACCCCTAACTTCCTGGAGACTCCAGGACAATCCTGGAGGCTTGGCAACCTTATCCCTTACTGGTCTGAGTGTGCTCCAAAACATCATAAGGGGCGTAAGTGAAAGGCCATTTGCCTAGCTTGCTACAATACAGAACCAAACTTAACCAATTCATAGCAGTTGAGAAGCAATAGTGAAGAAAGATAGAGTACATAAAAGCCTTGCCTGTTAAATATACATTTTGATACTCAGTAGATAATTGTAATGTTAGAGTTGCTTTATAGCATAGGGCAGGACTGAATTCCAAATGAGCTTTAAATCCAAACTTCAGCCAGCCTCTGAAATCAGTCTGAAATATCGCTGCGGTATATTAGCACATGGTGCATTGGCCTTTTGACACTTACAAATCTAATATTGCTCTTAAATCCTTTGGTAAGATGAGTTTGTTCTCCCAGCCTCCTCCCTCCTCCCTAATTCCAACCCGGAGCTTTACAAGCTTTCATTATATTTGGATTTCACAGCTGCAGCATCAGTGGCTTCGTTCTGTCTTTTAAAGATATTCAGCTGCCTCCGTATGGGGGCACTAATGAATGAGCATCATCACCTCCAGAACAACAGAAGAAATAAAAGCTGTACCTTAAAAATGGAAATAATATGAGCTGTGGCTAACCTCTGTCCCGAATGGAACAGAGAGAAGCAGGCATGCACTCGTTTCACTAGCTACGGCTTCCCTATCTGGGCGAAGCTGCAGTCTGAGCAAAGCCTTACTTGAGAAAGTGTGAATGGTTGCCCGTCTGTGCACTTCCTTAGCAGACATGAACATCTGCTCCAGCATCATCTTGTGCTCCCAGCACATACACCTCCCAGATATCACCTTTCCTTTCATCTGCCGCTTGAGTGCTGCGGAGCATTCTAGCTTACAGCCGTTTAGAATGTGCCAGTACTGCTTCTGAATGGACCTACACGTAGAATACTGTCCACTGATTTCAATGGCCTGGAAATAAACCAGCCACAGCATGGCAGCTGCAGCACTGAGCCACAAGAACGTGAAACAATGATACGTGTTGCCTGTCACAAGCTGCTGAGCTAACCTCTGTCCTCGGATGCTTGGGGTCAACTCCCACTGAAGGTGGTGGGACTCATTTTAGTGCACCTGAGTGCAGAAGAAGGTTAACAAAAAAAGTTTAAAGTAGCAGCATGGTCTTCCTGTTTCTGCGCTTCAGGCTCCCTTCTACTCATCACTAGCAGCCTGACCTTAAGTCAGGTGACTGGCCTGCAGTTGTTACTAGGGTTGAGCACTGAATACTCAAGGCTCCGCCCTCCATCACTGAGGATGAGCATTTATCATTTCAGGCAGTACAGTATAGTCTGCCTAATTTGGTAAATTTTATTTAAGTGGGCGCTATACACAGGGAAATGCATTTTCAGTGTCTTCTCTTTGTTGCACTTGTAGATATGAGGCTGCTATCCCAAGACAGGAACATAACACTCTCTGCATTTGCCGTGATTTATGGCATTACTGTGTTGCCATTATGTAATACACTGGCTTAGTATATGTGATTGAGTTTCCTCCCTTGAGGTTGGTTCCTCTGATTATAAACACCCTGTGTCTTACTTCCAGGGGAAGGAGTTCTCATTTAGCTGACGTAACAGGGGCTTATATTTTTTTGATACTGCAGATACCAGTTTGATCAGTGCTGATTACTCTGGTATCTGTATGTAGAGGGCATGGTCTATTCAAAATGGAATTAATTCATAATGGTAAAGAGTATTTGGTTTTTATCAAATGCCTTTTGATCATTAAAGCTCCTGTTAACATTTCTCTTCACTATCTTTGTTTTATTTGGACTGGTTTACTGGAAGAAAGTTGCCCTTTCATAAACAGGTGGCTTACGAGGCAAGATGATTTGGAATTAGAGACAGTGGGCCCAGTAGTGAGCGCATTAAAGTGAGAGCAAAATTACCACAAATGGAGGAGCTGACAGTAGCTCAGCCTGTACTTTGTGATTGTAATGGGAGGAGGAGTGTAAGATGCTTCATCTACCCTTTGGCAGTGGAACTCTACTGAGGAACTAGCAAATAACATGGATTTGGATTGAGGCAGAGGTTCTTCAAGGAAGGATAGGGAACATCTTCTGAACACTGTATTACAAATTAAAATGTAGCAGGAGAACTGATGTTATTGTTCCTAGACTGAATGGAGTTGATGGGAAAATTGAGGATCAACATTAAATAGTTGTCTGAACAAATTCTTTGGTTACGACTATTCACATGCCAGACAGAATCTAGCCCTTACGATTGGCCTTTATTTTAGATATGTGATGTATGGGTGTTGTTGTCATTTGTATCATATTTTTCTGTCATTCTTTTTGTAATTTTACTTGGTGTTTTACTAATAGTTTCCTAAAAAAGTGTTTATAAGCACGAATTTCGTGGATGTACCACAGGAAATGACCAACGGAAAAAGTTCCTTTTTATTCTGGCAGCCTATGAACTAACATCACACTCTTTTAAATTTAAATCAAAATGGGGACTGTGTCACACACATTGGCTCTCTGGAAAGCTACTGTGGGAGCCTAGCAGTTCAAGTCATTCTTTTGAACTGTATACTAAAGCTAATGCTCTTGCTGGGAGTGAAATATTTTTTTACAGAACAGTTTTGAAGCACAGGTTTTTCCTTTTTACTAGAAAACATAAATGAAAACAATTGTGTACTGTATCTTTAGTATGCTAAATTATGAAATCCTTTATATAATAGAATGTTAGAAATAGCCATAATCCTGTTTTCCTCTCATCACCCAGTGAACATAATTTTAAGAGAGAAGACCAGTGTAATTATATTCCAGATAAAAAGATCCAGAATATTATACTTGGCTTGATTGCTTTGTTGATAAGAAGGAGGGGAGAAAAAGAGATCTGGATACTTATTTAATGAGCAACATATTTATTAAGCAGCGCGTATTGTACATAATGCATTTGACTTTGTACGTAATGCATTAGGCTTACCTATTTTTAAAGCATTTTTTTTAATATTTTACTGCAGCTATTGCATTCCCCTTGCAGCTGTCCAGCTATTCAATCATTTGGGTGATTATAGCAAATTGCTAAAGTATTAAGATGAACTACAGTCGTCAGTGCAGGAACAGTCAATGTCAGCATCCACAGACTCCACGATGTCCTCAGCTGCATGTTTCCTGTCACTGCTCCTTTGCCAGTCAGACAGGCTCACAGCAGAATCTGTCAGAAAAGCAAAGCCACATTAACCAACATCAAGCAAATTAACACTTGAAAATATTCCAAGGCAATATTATTTTGATGGCTGCCAACTCTTTCACCAGACAAAGAATATGGGTCCAATCCTGCCTCCGCCATTGACCTCTGACTGACCTATTTACTCGGAGCAGGATTTTCATCTGTGGTGTAATTACTATAATACCTCCCGAAAACAAAATGAATTGAATTTCATGATGCACAAATGTAGAAAGCAGGAGCTTGTAGAAGTGCTGGATGTGACTGAGCTTTAAATAGGAGCACTCTGTAGAAAAGCACATCAGCCATCTCTTTTCACGTTATCGCTGCCTATGGGGGTGGAATGGGTGGGATGGTATTTCCGCTCTCTGTTTAAGTTCGTTCTGAAGGATAAGCCCTTTGGAGAATTTTCAGAGGATCATAAACTTCTAATTAAAGTTTTCCATATATTCTCCAAACTGGCAGAGCAATGTCAGTTTCAGTATTAACCTTACCAGGTTGCTTTATCAACAGCAACTTTATTATATCATAACCCCCTACTGCTGAAATAATCTAAATGGAATAATAATATTCATCCTCCCAATAAACATTCTGAGCTGGTTGGAGGTTTAACATTGCATATGGAAGAATATTAGAACCCGCATTTAGGTTGTTTGCCTAAGTAGAATGTGCCAAGCTTCCATAATTTTATCTCTAGTTGTTTTGTCAGATATATGGGCAATATATTTACAACATACTATATTATGCCAAGAGAAAATCCGAAACTGTTTGTATGGGTTTTGGCTGTATCAGTCATCCATACTCAATGAATGAAATGTTAATGCACAATTTGGTGGAATTACACCTCTCTGACCAACCTGACCCACAGGTTTTGTATAAAGAACTACAAAACATATTATCCTAGCATGATGTTTGAGCTGTTTGTTATTAAATATTTAATAGTTTAAAGCTAGAAAATGAGAAACCCTAAAGAGTTTGGTTTTGATTTGCTTTTGCTTAGCTTTTTCTCATGCCTTGGTCTTCTAAATTTTTGCAGCCTTTAGCCACATAAGTAGTCCTTACTGCTGCAAACAGTCTCAGTGGCATCAAAGGAACTGCGTACCTGAGTAACTACGATGCAAGTGAGTAAGAATTTGTAGGATCTGGTCCATCAGGCAAACTTGCCTGAAGTATAAACTGCAGGATTTGGCCACAGATTTCTAGGGCAATAGGGGGAAATTTTCCCCTCAGTTCTGCACAGCAGTAACTTCCCTGATATTATGCTCACCCTACATGCGTTGGCCTCCCATTGCTGTCAGTGATGTGGGCTCCCACATTGTGAGGAGCAGAGTATCAGGGCTGAGTTCTCCCTGTGTGGAGCTGAGAAAAGAATTTTGCCCACATATATAGGAGTTCATTTTATGAACCTGGGAGAGAGGATTGTGTTACCATCTCTGCTTCTGCTGCTACTTATCTAGCCCATCAAACAAAAACAAAAAAAGGACATCTCTTAAAGAGTTCCATTGTAATGCTGTTGATTCCCAGCCTGAGGAAAAGCAATCATGTTACTGAAGAACACCAATGGCATCCTCTACCTTCTTCCTCCTCAGGAAAATAATAATAATAATAATAATAAAAACCTTGACAAAAGAGCAAGAAGCAGAGGTGGTAGTGGGCTCCTGTGTCTGAGATTCAGTAAATGAACCAGAGAAACCTGCAGCTGCTGTGCAAGCATCAGTGACTATGACGATTGATTTGGCTGATTTTCTTCTTTTCATTTGGTGTGAGAATGAGACAAGTTTATTATAGTCTAGTAATCGGAAGCAGTGAGTGGCCTAGGGTGATGACACTTCACAGATATGGAACATAGACACAAAAGAAAATCTGTGAAACATGGATATGACCAGATTTTAGAGATAGCTTGGCGTTGAGGGTGTCTTTTCATTTCTTAAAAGGATTCATCTAGTCACATCACATGGTGCTGTCAGTATGCTATTAGTAATCGCACTGTGTTACTTTTCTTATTGGTTGTGTGAGCTGGGCTGCCTACTGAAGAGATATATACCCAATGTTTTCATGAACTGCTTCGGCATATTGGGAATTCTAATAATATCAGCAAAGCATGATGATCTTTAGGAACACTGTTTAAAATCAGTCAGAGAATACTAGGTGGTTCTTCTGGTGTAAACTGAGTTCTATGGAGCTATGTCAGTTTACACCAGCTGAGGTGCTGGCCCAGAAGGTTAACATGCGGAACAGAGCTGTACTGGTAGGTGGCAGAACTATTTACTGCTATGGTATGTGTGAGTTGTGTGATCAATTCCTGTATATTTAAGGATTTGGAAGTAATGCACCAGACAAGAAGAAACTCTGTAGACATGAGGCCTGATTCTCCTTTCACACTTGTGTGAATTCAGACAATGGAGTTGCACTAGTGTCAAGCTGATTTAAGTGAAAACAGAATCAGGTCCATGCTTTTTAAAAATCTGATGTGTCTGAGAGTTAAATACCTTCAAAACCAAGCTGTTTTCTGAAATAGTCTGGAGAACACCTTAGCGATATGTTTTTTGCTGATGCATTGCACATGGGCAGAGCATGGCAGCCTAATCACACTGCAGTCATGTCACATTACATGACTGACCTTCAGTTGCTTTTCTCATCTTGGTCTACATGAAATAGCAGATTGCAATGTGACTAAAAGGACTTTTTGTGGCTTATCACAACTCAGTGAAACATCTGCAGGGGTGGCTCTAGGGATTTTGCCGCTCCAAGCATTGCGCCTCCAGCGGTTTGCCAGCGGAGGGTCCACTGGTCCCGCAGCTTCGGAGGACCTCCTTCAGTGCCTCCAAAGCCGCGGGACCAGTGGACCCCCCAGCAGGCAAACCGTTGGAGACAGCCTGCCTGCCGCCCTCGCGGTGCCGGCAGAGCACCCCCTCAGCGACTTGCCGCCCCAAGCACATGCTTGGTGTGCTGAGGCCTGGAGCCGCCCCTGAACATCTGGAAGGCATGACACATTTTTATTGGTCACTGCTGCCCCTTTTACCATCCCTAAGATTTTTTTCAGACAATATTATCTTCCAAATAATCCACATAGGCTTCTAGCTCTGAAAGCCAGGTGGGCTAGTAGGGGGTCTGTGTGGTGCTGTGCTATATCTTGACTAACTGATCTGACAGAGCTCCTCTGGTATATGACAAAGAAAGTAAAACAAAAAAAATCCTACCTTTTGGGAAACAGGAGAAGCCAACTTTAACTGAGGTTTTCTCAGTTGGAGTACAGCCTCTCATACACTGCAGTATCTTGTCAACAGAGTAACATGTAGATTCCTTTCCATCAATAACAGGATGTCCCTTCAGTTTCACATAGCGGCGTTGCAGTTTACACCCTAAGAGGAAAAAGAAAAAGTAGTTAAACCCTAAGGAATACGAAGGTTCTAATCTTTCCTTACAATAAGAAAAGTCCATATTTTCTCCTCAGTTTTTAAGTACAACTCCCCAGTCATCCATTTTCATAACAGTAAAGGTGGCAAGATCACGACCATAGTTACTGGGGAAAACTGATTTTTTGAAGCGGGAGTTGTGTTTAAAAACTCATGGCATAGTATGGCCCAAATGAAATCCTATAGTCCACTCTTTTAGAAATAGCACCTCTTAGGTCGGAAAGCTATTAAGAATAGGTGCTGTGTGAGAACAGGGACTGCTGAATTACATTAGGAAACATGTCAGTTGTTTGTGAGTGCATAAGTAATGGCACCATTTACATAATGATATCAAGACCAACTGTTGTATTGGATGATTTTTTATAATGCTACAATTATCAGCACTAAAAGGATTATTAACATTCACAAGATCCCACGTGCCATCTTGTTTCCTGACATGCTTATGGGTATGATCATGCTGCCACTAAAATCAATAGAAAAAGTCAATTTGACTCTATTGAGACTCTTTACAGGCCCAAAGTAAATGAAAATACCGCACTGTTGGAGGGAGTGTAGTATTATTATAAATATATGCAAGGAGACACACTTATAAAGTAAGAGTATTTCCCAACATGCCCCCTCCCCCACCCTTTCTATCCAGATCCTCTGATGGGGTAAAATGGAATTGAAGTCAATGGTGCTATGCCAGTCTACCCCAGCTGAGGATCTGGCCCAATGTACTAAAATTCTCTGTGGGCTGTTTATAACGTATGTAGTTTGTTTGATTAAATTAAGTCTACAGAGAGCGAGCTGATTTAGTGCATGCTCCTGCTCTGAAGCAAATCAGCGGTAAAACTTCCACTGACTTCAGTGGGAGAAAGACAGGGTCTGATTTTACCAATCATGGATTAAGGAACTACTTAAGTATATGGCAGAATCAAGCCTCTGGTAATTAACTGAATGTGAGGAGGTGGTCTTCACTTGAATACAGAGTATTCAACACTTCAGATTCATTGGAGAGTTTTAACTAATGATTAGTTATGTAAACAAAATGAATGACAACAGCGGTCCTTCTTATTTTCAGGTATACGTTTCTTTTTTACTTTTTGTATTTTTAGGGGGAAATGACATTTTAAGTAGAAGCAGCAGAGAATCCTGTGGCACCTTATAGACTAACAGACGTTTTGGAGCGTGAGCTTTCGTGGGTGAATACCCACTTCGTCAGACGCAGGTAGTGGAAATTTCCAGGGGTAGGTATATATATGCTAGCAAGCAAGCTAGAGATAACGAGGTTAGTTCAATCAGGGAGGATGGGGCCCTGTTCTAGCAGTAGAGTGTGAAACACCAGGGAGAGAAACTGTTCTGTAATTGGCAAGCCATCACAGTCTTTTTTAGTCCAGAGCTTGTGGTGTCAAATTGACTAACAAAGACTGGTCACTACTGCGTCGAAAAGTGGGTATTCACCCACGAAAGCTCACACTCCAAAACGTCTGTTAGTCTATAAGGTGCCACAGGATTCTCTGCTGCTTTTACAGATCCAGACTAACACGGCTACCCCTCTGATATTTTAAGTAGAAATTGTTTTCAAATCTACTGACCTTCAGCGCAGGTTTCTTCTACCAGTACCCATGAATGGACAAAAGCTGAGCAGCTGTGCGCCAGCCTACGATTGGGCTGGAGGAGTTCATTTTGCTTTTGTCCATCATTGTTTCCACAAATACCACAGGTCCTTCCTCTCATCCATGAAACGACAGTAACCTATAAAGATAACACATCTTTTCTCTCGATGCTACTGTGTTGGCCCATTACAATGCCAAGGTGTAAAAGAGAAGAAGGCTAGTAATATAACAGATTCAGAAGTACCTTAAGTGTCGAGCCATCAAAAGTCACATTCGCCAGCCCTTGGTCTGGAGCTTCTACAACAACTGTTGTTTCATTTCTATAAATTAGAATGTTTTCTGTAAAAAGATACAACAATTTACAGGTGGTTCCTCTACTTTTGAAATAGTAAAGAAATTATCTAATCTCAGAGATAATCATTAATTTTCATTTACAATGACTATTTACTATTTCCATCTGAACACATTTTTTGTGAAGAGGTGAGGTGAGAAATAAGAATTTTTTTCCTTTTTATTTGCAAAATGCTGCTTCTCTTGATCTACATAGCTGTCATTGACTTTTCTGTCTAGTCAGCAGAGCTAGCCTGATTTACACCAGCTGAAGATCTGGTCCTAAATATCTAGCTTCCTCTATGATGTTCATTATCATGGCATTGCACCTACATATAAAGAAGTACCAACATATTCAAGCAGCTTTGAATGCAAAATGCTTCACATTTCAGGAGAGGATTAATTCTTATGCTTTACAGTGGCAAGCACACAATACAAATCAATATAATAATGGACCTGATTCACTTATTAGTGAAAATTAAGAGTATGGCAGTTGAAGTCATGTATGTAAAACCAAAGTAAGTCACAGGAGTATCAGGTGCATAGTTTTTCTTAGTATTGATACACAATTATTTTTTACACCTCGAAATCCTCATTAAGCTTGTAAAATATTTTGGCCTAGATAATATTTAGTCCTGCCATGAGTGCAGGGGCTAGACCAGATAACCGCTCGAGAACCCTTCCAATCCTACAATTCTATGATTCTATGTTCCTGTAAATATTTAATTTCTAAATAATCCCTGGAAAGGTGAGTAACACACTGTACCTCTTTTATTTTGATACTTTTTGCTGCGCGTTAACACTGGCCCATCATTGTAATACACGAGGATAGAGGAAGACGGAGAAAGAGAGAGTCTGACGCTTCTTGAAAGAAGAAAACAAATGCATTTAACTGTGGGAACATTGATGTAAATTACCAACACAGCCCCAGCCCCAGCTTCAGCATCCAAATTTTGAATATGCCCCCAAAGTTCAACACTGGTTGGGTTTAGGGCTCTGGTTCAGCACTTTCCTGGAAATGAGAAGCCCAAGGAGGTAGCTGCGTGGGGGCTGTTGATAAGCATTACCTAAGAAACTGAAGAGCGAGACTGGAGGGCAGAAGAGGATTGCTGGTATTATGATTTAAAAAGTATCCATCATTTTTTCCAATGGAACAAAATGTAAACTAACTTTCTAAAAGTCTATATAGAGACTCAAGAATGATTACACTTACGATGAACTAATATTGATGTACACCTCCCTGGAGGAAGAGCGTGAATTGACTTTTCTTGTCGAGACAATGAATTTGGGGTGAGCAGTGCAGTCTTGAGCTACTACAAGGTTGCAGTCTTTATTGAATGAACATTTGTACTTCACTTTGTCAAATGTTTTGAAGTTTTCTTCCCTCACTTCACACGTGGCTGAAAAACAACAATAAAAATAAATGGCAGATGCAACTGTGCTTTGGAGATTGTCATGGAGATTTTGAAAGCTGCCCACGAGGTCTGAATGGGCAGTTCCCATTAAAATCAATGGGAATTGGACAGCCAAATCTTCTTGGCAGCTTTTAAAATCTCAGCCTAAGTACACATACTTAAGAACGGCACGGCAGCAACATAAAATGATCAACCAGTGTGGAATTATACTGTTGTATACCCATCACCTTTTTTGATAAGCAGCTGAAAACAAACCATCTAGTGATAGTCTCATTTTAAAAAGAACAAGAGTACTTGTGGCATCTTAGAGACTAACAAATTTATTTCAGCATGAGCTTTCGTGAGCTACAGCTCACTTCTTCAGATGCACAGAATGGAACACACAGACAGGAGATATTTATACATACAGAGAACATGAAAAGATGGAAGTATGCATACCAAACAGAGAGTCTAGTCAATTGAGATGAGCTATGCCAGCGGGAAAAAAAAACTTTGAAGTGATAATTAAGATAACCGATAGAAGTGTGAGGAGAACTATACATAGGAAATAGATTCAAGTAGTGTAATGACCCAGCCATTCCAGTCTCTGTTAAGGCCTGAGTTAATTTGTTAATTTGTATACTAATTTGAGTTCAGCAGTCCTCTCTGGAGTCTGTTTTGAAGTTTTTTGGTTGCAAAACTGCCACCTTCAAGTCTGTCACTGAGTGGGTGAGAGGCTGAAGTGTTCTCCCACTGGTTTTTGAATGTTATGATTCTGATGATCAGTATTTGTGTCCATTTATTCTTTTCGTGAAGAGACTGTCTGGTTTGGCCAATGTACATGGCCAGGAGGCATTGCTGGCACACTGATGGCATATATCACATGAGGTAGATGATCATTGTACACTGGTAGACTGTACATTGGCCAAACGGCAGTCTTTCGCAAAAGAATAAATGGACCACAATCTTGACATCAGGAATTCATAACATTCAAAAAACCAGTGGGAGTAACACTTCAACCTTCTCTACCACTCAGTGACAGACTTTGAGGTGACAGTTTATGCAACAAAAAACTTCAAAAAGCAGAGCTCCACAGAGAGACTGCTGAACTCAAATTGATACAATTCAGACACAATTAACTCCAGCCATAACAGAGACTGGGAATGTGCGGTCTTACCTACTGATCTATTTCCTATGTTAAGTTCTCCTCACCTTCTATGTGGTCATCTATTTCACTTCAAAGTTTTTTTTTCCCCTGCTGACGATAGCTCATCTCAAATGATTAGACTCTTTCTGTTGGTATGCTATATCATCTTTTCATGTTCTCTCGATATTAGTAAAATATCTGCCTGTCTGTGTGTTCCATTCTGTGCATCTGAAGAAGTGAGCTGTAGCTCACGAAAGCTCATGCTGAAATAAATTTGTTAGTCTCTAAGGTGCCACAAGTACTCTTGTTCTTTTTGCGGATACAGACTAACACGGCTGCTACTCTGAAGCCTCTCATTTTAAAGACTCTGTTACTGTTACATTCCTGAGAAGCTAAGAGCTGAATCCATGACAAAAACTAGTAGCATTTCTCCAAATTTTGCCACTGTTTGTAATAAGTATCATTAGAATTAGACAGACCAAGTCCTACTGAAAATCATGAAGTCTCCCTTCTAAGGAAAATAAATCGGATTGGAAAACTCATGTCCCTGCCCTATCCACAGGTCATCCCTCTCGTGGTGGGGATGACAGCCTCTTGGAAGCGACAAAGGACAGAGTTTACAGTGCTTGTAGCCACTTGGGATCTCTGTGTGAAACCCATGAATTCCAAACCATGCAAACAGACCTGAACTCCCTGCGCCCCTTCCAACAACTGCTGAGAAGGCATCTCCTGTGGTTGGGGTAAGGGTAAAGATAAGAGTTGCCAAGTTTCCCCAGAAGAACACTGCTTAAAAAAACCAAGCCCAAAGCTGACAGGAGACAGAATCACTGGAGGGGCCAAATTTTAGCTACTATAAATAACCATTGCTCATTTATCAGGGACTAGACCAGTACTGAAGTAACATTTACATTGATCTTCTTTAGCTATCAGTGAAGATATTTCTGAAAGGAAATTCCAAGCAGTCACTTCTTGAGCTTGAGAAGCTGGAGGTGGGCTCACAGGCAAAGCAAATGGAAGTGGGAAAGCCTCATAGTAAAAGGTTAGCTGAAAAATAAGCAATGAAAATGCTTTAGGATATGTTTAGTCATACAATTTGGTCAATCATACAGGCAAAAAGACCCCCCTTGTTAAAAATTCCCTAAATATGTATTTGTATAACTGGAGTCATTACAGTCTTCCCGGGACATTGTGGGCACTCAGACCTAACATATATATTTTTATGAGCTCATTATCTTTTATTTTATTAAAAAGAATAGGAATACTTGCAGATAAAGACTAACATGGCTGCTACTCTGAAACCTTTTATTTTATTATCACTTGAGATTCTCTTTAAACGATCATTTAAAGAGATAGGGAATTAAGATGAACAGATGATGTTTACGGTATTGTCAAATGACTTCCTTAAAATGAAAAACCGAACCAAACAAACCACCACACCACAGGGTGGCTGAATAATAAGTTATCTGTGCCTTATCCTGCCCCACTGCAACTAGGTACAGCAGACTAAATAGTATGTGTTAGCTGGCAATCTTACAGAATGAAAGTTGGCTTGATGTGATTTTTGGTTAAGTTTGCATACCATAGTGAAAGACACATTAAATATATCTAGATAAACAGGTCATACACCACTCCCTCATTATCACATATGAAAACACCCTGGAAAATTGAAGTACAAGGGTAGGTTAAGGACACACTTACTTCCTTTATGGAAAGCCAAGCTGTTGTTAAATTACACCAGACCCACCAGGGGACATTTTTCATAAAGATGCAGAGGGATTTAGTGGACAAAGACCAATTAATCAGTTGGAGTCTACAGACTACATCTGTGCAGGCTGCTGGCAAAACATAGCCCTTCTTGTTTGTTCAGAGGAGTGCTTCATTTGGGAGTTGCAAGGTTTGATCAGTCAATAATGGACTGCAAGAAGCACTGGGCTGTAGGACTCCAGCACCAGACAGCATATAGGTGTAAGTAAGATTAAGCACTAGCCATAGTCTTCCTCAATGCATCCTTTGTAAGTCACATTCCCCATACTCCTGAGAGTCCAGGATAAAAACAAGCAATGTGTGGGCAGGATGGGCTTATCTGAGGCGATATCAGCTTCGGTGCTACCCTCCACATACAAATGAAGCATTTGGCTAAAGGCGTCCCCTTTGGGCATTACTCTGCAGGCCAGAGTGAGTTGGTTCTGTGGAGTTGGTGGTTCTTTCATTATGAAAGCATCGAGTTCCCAAGAACGTCAAGTAATTCTGATCACGTTTTTATCTTGTGCTTTATGGCACACTATAGGATCAAGCCCCGTGTTTTCAAGATCTACGGTAGCTCGTGTAAGAGGTCAGATTCTGCATTTTTCTTTCTCAGAATTAGCCTAGATGTATTACCCAAAGTCAAACTATACAACTAGAAAGTATATATGGAAAAACAAACAAACAAAAGTCCCACATACCCCAGGAGCCTTTACAACTGTATTAATTGTCCGTGGTGAAGTTGCAACTGCTCTTACTACAAACTCCTGAGAAGGATTTTTCTGATACACTTCTGAGAAGCCCATCAGGAATGCTATTCCAGGAACAAATTCCATAGCTCTAGAGATACACAAGATGTGACATACTCAGAACTTTCATAATGTAACCAATGTAACAAGACCACCACAATAACTGACAAGGTAGCAGACTGCATACGTTATAGTTGTCCTCCTTATCCAGGATGGAAGTTTTGTCCAAGACACCTTCACCTGTACGGCTGGATTCCTTGAAATTTGGCCTGTGGAAGCTCTTGCTTCAATTCTATACTCCCGGCATTCCTTGCCCCACCTGAACCTGGCCTTCATGAGGAAGAGAAAAAATAATTAGAATTTTGGAAATGAAATCATATAAAAAATTCTGTCATCATATCAAAATACATGATCTCTTCATGAAACTTCAGTGAAGTCTTCAAAGCTCCTAACTCATTCACTAAATATACTTTTGGAGGAGCTTTGGCTGCATTTGGAGGAATATGGAATGGGAAGGGTGGTAGGCCAAACAATGTTCCCATTTTGAACATTCAAAATCTTGCACTGAAACATGACCTAGAATTCTACAGTGTGACATTTTGCTGAGATTCATTACATTTTGCAATTCATCATCAATCTGTATATTTAAAAAAGAAATGGCATGCTCCTTTAGAAATTTCACTTTTACAAAAATGTCTGGTTTTGTAAAGATAAACAATTTTCACTACTGACAATTCTGATGAAATCTTGAAACTGCAGCCACAAAATGCAGAAGTCTGGAGATCACTATACATGTACATAGCTCTGCAAATGAAGGCATACACAACTGGGGCATGTGGGCATTGCTGTACAGAGAGGCTTGAAAATAGAAACTGCAGACACAGTGCCCTAATTCCAATGCTTTCAGGCATCCACTGAACATCCAGCAAGACTTCAGCACCTCTCTTATATGGAAAGAAGGAAACACAATGTCCTTGAAATGGCAAGGTGGGTGAGGTAAAATTTGTATTGAACCAATTTCTGCTGGTGTGAAAGACAAGCTTTTGAGCCACACAGAGCTCTTCTTCAACTCTGGGAAAGGTACTCTGAGGAGCATAGCCAAATGCAAGATGGAACACTTTGTTTCTCTAATATCCTTGGACCAACATAACAACTATGCTGCATACAACATTTGAAGAGGCTGTCATTTGAAATGCATGTGTAAAGAAAGGAATGAGCCAGATCCTCCGCTGTTGCAAATTGGTACTTGAGCTTGTCAAACATTTTCATATTTTCATACTTTCGCTACAAATGTTTTGCAAACAAATTTTGAAAAATTTCACAAATTTATTTTCCTGTTTTTCAGAAGGCTTATAAAGAGGGTTGAATTTTTTCAAAAATTCAAAATTTTCCTGAAAAATATTTGCGGAAAATTTGTCTTCCTTGTTTGACTATCTCTAATCAGCACAGCCATCTGGTTATTTGATACCTGGGGGCCTTTTAACGCTCTAACTTGATGAGCTAGTTGTATCTTTACCTGTGCTTTGAGAGGCAATACTACAGAATCAGCACACGCCTTCCAGTTAGTTTCAGCCAGCTGAACCACAACCAGCTGTATATCGACTCTGGCAGCAGCAGAGTTAATATATGCTGTGGCTTGGTAACCTTGATTTTTGTTGTCACTCCTAACTGCCCGAGCCACAATGGTGAGCCCAGGTGGAAGTACGTCTCCCAGGAAATTGGGCTGAAAAACAAAACAAAAATGGCAATGCTTAAATGCACATGTATATTCAGTGGTGACTGTTGGATTCATTTTATACTGCACCGATAGCCATACAGCAGTACAGAGTCTGGGCTGGTTGAGAAGGAACATAGTTCCAGACTCTGATTGTTATTTCAGAGTAAGTTTTGGTGGGTTAATCTCTTTTTTTATTTCAGTAGAATAAAGAATTTTAAAAAGATGCAGTTGTCTTGACAGGGGCGGGGGCATGCCATGGGGGTGCTCTGCCGGTCGGGGGTCCACTAGTCCTGTGGGAAGTCCACCAGAGCCGCAGTACCGGCGACCGGCAGAGCGTCCCCTGCGGCATGCCGCCATGCTTGAGGCGGCGAAATGTCTAGAGCTGCCCCTGTGTCTTGACACAAGATCCACAACTTACTTAAGACATGTCAATGGACTTATTAAGATTTTGTGTATTATTTTTAATATTTAATAGATTTCTAGAACATTGGATATTACCATAGCAATATATTCATTCAGAAGCCACTCCTCTGAACCATAATGACAGTTGTGAGTTTCTTATTAATTGCAGTATTCATACAATATTATGAATCCTTTGGATATTTCACTATGTAGTTGGCCAGGCTGGTATATTATTATTAAGATACATTTACTTGGAATGGATTCAGAATACCATACTAAGGATTGTGAACAGTTAGTGAGCTAACTGATGCTTATGGAAACGTTTGTTTCTCCCTAAAAGTAATGGATCAGTTTTACTGAGCACATGGCCAGATTTTGTCTCTGTTACACTGGACTTACACTGATGACTTCCGTGGCTCTACTCTGGAGAGTAAGCGTTGCAAGACCAGGATTTAATATTTAAATGAATAGGTGGGTTTTTTTCATAGCTCTTGATGACTATATAAATTACATAGGACACATGCCTAAGTTGTGTTTTTCAGTAGAGCTGGTTGAAAATTTTCTGTCAAAACAGTTTTTGATGGAAAATACCTTATCAATGACATGGACATTTTCACCAAAAATTTTAATTTTGGAGTTTTCATTAAAAAATTGAAAATCTTTTCATTTCTAGCCACCCAAAAGGAAACTTTTCTTTGAAAGTTTTTGACTGCTGAAAACTCCAAAAAAAATATTGAAAAATTTAGTCAAGAAAGGAACTTTAAAAATCTTTGTCACAATTTTTTACAGGAAAGAAATCATTTCTGGTTTTCAGCTTGTAAAAAAAAAGATCTCCCTGTAGGGCATTTTCTGGGGAGCAATGGCTCATTGAGGTTAATGGCTAGAGGCACAGGCAAGGTCAACAGTGCCCCTTACACAGTCTAATTCCCAGGCAAAGACAAAATTTCACCTCATGTGCAAAGCTAGAATCACTGCTGCTGCTGCTGCTGCTGCTGCTACTGCTGCTGCTGCTGCTGTTCCTGCTGCTACTGCTACTCTCTCTGGTGCTGCTGCTGCTCCTGTCACTGGAGCTGCTGCTGCTGCTGCCTGACTGAGGGGAAGATGATGATGATGAGCTACTTGACGCCGCCTGATCTGGATTCTGTAGAAGAGAAACAGGTGAAAGACTGTAGGATAGGTACACCTCTACCTCGATATAACATGACCCGATATAACATGAATTTGGATATAATGCGGTAAAGCATCGCTCCGTGGGGGGCGGGGGGCAGCACACTCCGGTGGATCAAAGCAAGTTTGATATAAATGGTTTCACTTATAACATGGTAAGATTTTTTGGCTCCCAAGAACAGGTAGAGGTGTATATGGACAAATCCAGCTCTTATCATGATAACTCCCTCTCCTAACTGGAAACTCTTGGGTCAGTAATCAGATACTAGGTCACACGGAGGTACCTAAGCAGTGTAACATCTGATTATAAAACTAGAGCTGGTTAAAAATATTTTATTTGTATGAAAAAGGGCAGGATTTTTTCATTATAAATTTCACAAAACCGTTCTCCTATTTTGTGACCAGCCCTAATAACAAGAACTTTACAGGAAAAATCCATAAAGCCACCACATTATCCTCATTTAACTACCTCATTTAAGTACACCTCTGCTGTGATGCACACAGAATCTGCCTTCTGATAGTGTCTAGGTAGGTGGCAAGCTCTTATTACTGCTACTGATTGTCTAAGAATTCTGCACATAGCTAGTCTGTGCTAAAATATCTTATCATTTTATTATCCCTTTCTCCTTCCCTCCCCCCCCGCCACGCCATGCCTGCTTGTTATTTACTATATGGTTCTACACCACCTAACTCAGAATAGCCTTGATCTTGTTGAGGCTTCTAGGGCAACAGCAATAGGCAGGTATTATAATAATATTATCAATAATAAAAATGATTATCAGTCCACTGTGGCTGCTCTAGATGACACCATAGTATTCTTCACATTCTGACATTGGGTATTAAATTATTTGGGGTCACTCACTCTTCAGAATGTCCATGTGAAATGAACATAAAAGTCATTTTTCTCCTCCTATCTTCCCAGTAACTGCTCTACAAGTCCTCTCCCTTCGAAGTGCTCTGTTTAATGCCATATCCTCTATCTCATCACATGCTAACGTCTTCCCTTATGACATCCCACAACTTTTCCTTTAGCCAGCCTCTCTATTTCCTTCATTCTTCATCTGTTGGACTCTCGTACAAATGTCTCAAACATACACATTCCTCATGTGGTCTTTCTTACTTATGCCACTCATCCATCTCAACATTTACGGTTTTCTGTGGAACAGGTCACTTGCTCATATTTCTTCTTTGAAGCCCAACCCACAGTGCCAGACCTTAATACTGGATGGACTAGTTTTATAGACTCCCTTTTAATCTTACTGGTATCTTCCTGCCACATATTACACCACTTATCTATCTCCATTTGAGCCAGGCATTTATTACCCTAGCTCTAATTTCACCCTCTACTTCCTCATTTTCTGGAACCCAGATACTTGACATTTTGTGGTTTTGGTGTTGTCTGTCCATCTAGTTGTAGGAATAATTCTTCAGGGGTCACGTTATTAAAATTACATACCATATATTGCTTTTCCTCTGCTTATTTTGAGTCCGTCTCTCCTACACATCTCTCTATTTATAAAGATCCTCTTCTAAACTATCTTTCTCCTCACTGCGTAGAATGATATAATCTGCAAAAAAAGTGCACCAAAGTGCTTCCTTCTTTTGTATGTTCCTCGTAAGGGTATCCAGGATGAGGATAAACAAGAAGGGCTCAGTGCTGATCCCTGATTCACTCCCACCTTTACCGATCGTTCTCTTTCACTACTAGGAAATTCTGACTGTTGACGTTGCACCTACATATATGGCTTGAACAAGCTGCACACAAAATTCGGTATCATTTTCTCCTTCGCATACCTTCAGACGACCTTTCTGGGAACTTGGGCAAAGATCAATGAACACTATGTGAATATTTTCCCTCTTCTCTCTGAATTTTTCTCACTAGCTGCCTCAGCTCAAAATCAGCATCTATTGTCAGTCTTCCTGGCACGTAGCCATATGGGTTTGCTCGAATATCTGCTTCACTTCTTAGTTTAATGCTCATTAAAGTAAACACTTAAATATTGGACTTACCAAATGGGACTTGAAGCGGAGTCGGTACATTTCTGGAACGTGCTGTTCCTGCAAAATTCCAAAACAAATTATTGCCTGCAATGATTCAACAAGAATCATATCACATTCAACTATGATACATTAAAAATGGTTACCCAATCCTCAGATGAGTCATAACTGCTGCGACTGGTCCATTGAGACTTAGCATATTTCCTCTCATCTTTTCTATCGGTTTTGCTGAAAGGATACCACTCCTTGGAACGCTTTTTAGCATCGTAGTGAGTTTTATCAGCATTTTCA
Organism: Chelonoidis abingdonii; assembly: GCF_003597395.2. Taxonomy (NCBI): domain Eukaryota; kingdom Metazoa; phylum Chordata; order Testudines; family Testudinidae; genus Chelonoidis; species Chelonoidis abingdonii. Next base: position 26,648,799 of record NC_133775.1, read on the forward strand.
CTGCTGCTGCTGCTGCTGCTGCTGGGTCTGCCGGTGGTGGTTTCACTGCTGCTGCTACTGCTGCTGCTGCTAGAGCTGCTCTGCTGTTTGCGTGCAGCCTTGGAATATTTCTTCTCATGAAAACCTCTCTCTTCATCAGCACTAGTAGCGTGTACAGTAGGTGGCTTCTTAGAATGTGTCTTAGCCGTATATCTTCCTCCAACAGCTTTGCTGCTGCTGCTGCTACTGCTGCTGCTGCTGCTGCTGCTGCTGCTGCTTTTCCCAAATGGAGATAACTGCTTTACTTTGGTTTTAGAATGCCCTTTGCTGCGGGGCCATTTCTGCTCATGTTCTTGTTGCCCCTTCTGCTGTTTGCTTGGTGGGCCCAGTGAATCGTCAAAGGAAGATACATCTTTCTTCAGATTTATCCGGTCACCGGTCTTACGCTGAGAATCACTGCTGGACTGGCTGCTGGATGAGCTGGAGCTGCTGTTGCTGCTGCTGCTGCTGCTGCTAGAGCTGGATGATGATTTTCTGCCTTTTCGGATAATGAATGATTTTCCCTAGTAGAAGACATGAGCAGAGAAAGACAATTATTATTCTGTTCACTTGCGGAAGTTTTTACGTAAAATGCTCTTCTGAGAGAAAGAAGTCTTTCTGCAGTCCTTCAGAAAGCAAAGTCTAGTCCCGAAATAGAAACTTCAGCTCTGTTTAGAACATGTTTTAGTGATGTCCGCATGGGATGGTGCTCTAAACCAATACATTTAGATGACTATGAGTAGAAGTTACCGTGTATAGAATTATGCATGACTGAAGTTAATACTGTATGATGTTTTATTTCCTATACGATCTAAAGTACTAAGTTTGCCTTGTTATTGTCACTTTATTTACTATTAAGAGCGTACTAAGTGTGTGTATATTGTCCTCTGCAACTCTAGAAGGGTATATATTAGATAAGTACCTGGGTCTGGGCTGTGGGATCATCAAGGATTTTCTTCAGTTTTTTAATTGCCTCTTTGCCAGAAGCCAGTTCAGTTTCCGCGTCGTCGAATGTTACTAAACGCACCATTTTTGCAGCAGCCTGAGCACCTGCTTGGATTGTTACTTGTATTTTCTCAATTGATGACTCTGTATGGACTGACATTACATGGCAATTAATATCACTGTTGCTGGTTATTATTATTAATAGTAGCAGAGGACTACACTAGCCATAGTATTGTATAACAGTATTGTTCCTGTTTTTTGTTATTAATAGCAGTAGAGGACTACAATAGCCCAGAATGTGCCAATTTCTGCTTTTATATTGTATGTGGGAGATAAAGCAACATTTTTTTTTTGCAGTTATATTTGCATTTGGTGAAAATGGATATTTCTGGTATTTCGTGACTTCAATAGTGTGTCATGCAAATTGAACTTACATACATTTTTCAGTGTTGAGCATGACGCTAGATTCATTTCAAGTGAATAAAAAATTGCAGATAATTCAGTCAGCACATCCAGGTCACTGGAATAAATTGCTTTTTTGACCAGAGTTTATTGGCAGTGCCTTTCTTGGCAACAACTCTGATAAGAGAATTACACATTTGTTGCCATATCGGTCTTGACAAATTAACATGAATTTTTGTGTTTATTATTAATTAATTAGATATTGTGCTTGCCTCTGGATAGTTAAAGGATGGTTCAGAGTTCAGGCCACTAGCCTGGGACTTGGGAAACCTTTGCTCAATATCTTTCTCTGTTACAGATTTCATGTATGACCATGTGCTAGTCATTTAGTCTCTCTGGGGTGTCATGACGATAAATATATTAAATATTGTAAGGTGCTGAGATACTAAGATAATAGGGGCCATGAAAGTACCTAAGATAGACAAATATTTATTAGTTTCTCTCAAGACAATAGTATTTACCTGGTTTGCAGGTAAGTTTAAAAGCATTCTCCCCGACCAGATAATAGAGAGGAGCCTTTCTGATAAATGCAGCATTCACACTTTTTCTTTCTGTGCAAATTTCAACTCCAAATGTACTTGCATTGAAGCACATGGAACGAACAGATGGTACTTTCTGTTGGGATGATTGTCCAGCTGAATAGATATTTCCTGTTGAAATGATTTCTGAAGACAGTCTACCCTGTTGTGTAATAAACACATGTCGACGTTAGATTCTGTGATGCCAATAATAAAAAATACCATCAAATTGTTAAGTCTCCTGTTTTAAGAATAGATTCCTGTATGTTTTATAGAGGTGATTAATTGATTTGCTTGAGATTCTGGTTGTCTGACATGGAATGACCCTTTTGTCAGCTGGTCAAACAGGCCATGTCATCTCATGTTTATGGTATCTATTTAGAATAGAAGGGGAAGGAGCATCAGGATTTAATGCTGGAAAATAGAGTTCCACCTAATTGTGCTAATTAGTTTATTTTGCTTTGTTTGTTCAGTGATTCAAGCTGTGTTCACTGAATCCCAGTATCTCGGTAACCCTATAATGACTGTAGAAGTTCTAGACAAAAAGAAATTTATAGTATGGAATTCTGTCCTACAATAAACATTGAGCCAAACTGTGGAGCCCTTACTCAAGTCAATGGAGCATTTGCCTTGATAGGGTTCTAGTAAGGACTACAGGATTCATCAGCTAAGAAAGCCACAAATATCTCCTAGATGGCCAAAGTGGATGACATTAGAAAGTGCTTCCCTTAAGCATTCCATATAGGGCAAACAATGGTTCCAAAGGACGCACTGAATTACAGTTAAGAGGTTGGAACTAAATCTGTGCAATGCAATTTATGGTTTCCCTGAGCAATGAAGCTAACAGCTACAGGAACAGAACCATGACTTTCCACCAGCCAGGTGCATAGTGCCTCTTTAAATGCAGTAAAAGGTTTACAATCAATTTTACTTTTTCAGAAATGAGTAAATACTTCACATTTTTGTGGACTGCCTGACAAGATTCCTGAGTTGTCAGAGGCATACTCTAAAAATAGAGCTTTTAATGGTAGCTCTTTCTTTTGTAGGTAAATTTCAACTATGCTGGGAATCATCCAAGTTAGGCTTATCATTTAGTTACTGTTCATTTAGCGTCAGTTCAGCAGTCAGGGACAGATTGGGTGCTGCAGCTCTCCGCAGATGCAGCAGAGAGACATAGACTAGAAGGATTCAGCTCGTTTCAGTGCCACAGGGGCTGCTCTACCTTATATACTCCTGGGGAAATTCTGCACCACTGCATGCATGCATAATTAATAAGCCATGCATAGGTTTAATTTTTTGAACAGAAAAAAGCTTCTGCCGAGAACTTGTTGCAGTTCTCCTTTTGTCCACCAGAGGGCGCTGTGGCAACAGAAGGCAGCAGCTCCCAGCAGACAATAACTTCGGCAGTTCCACCTTTTTCCCACCAGAGTGCGCTGTGGCACTAGAACACAGCAGCAGCTCCCAGCCAGCTAAGGAAGAAAAGAGCCTTCTTCACAGCAGACCAGGTCAGGCGACAGGAGCTATGAGGAGACAGACAGCGTGAATGCTGGCGGGGTCAGACAAGGGCTCATAAGGGCTAGTGGGGGAGGATAGACTGGGGCAGGGGTTGAATGAGAGTGGAGGTGTAGGGCCATGGGGAAGGGAGCTGCAGGGCTACATGGTGATGGGGGAGGGGGTGCAGCGCTACATAGGGACATAGGGTGTCTGAGTGGGGGCATAGAGACACATGGGGATGAGGCGGGGGTGCAGGGCCACATGGAGGTGGGGAGAGTAGATGTCTGAGTGCAGTTGGGGAGACACATGTGGACAGAGGGTGCAAGGACACATGGGGATGTGGGGAGTGGGTGTCTTAAGTGGTGGTTCAGGGACACATGTGCCTGATTGAATGGAGGAGGCCAGCCAGGATCTGTATGGGGGAAGCTCCCTAACAGTCCCTCTCTCTGCCCCCCGTTCAATACTTTTCCTACCCATACCCAACAACCCTCCAAGTTCACACCCAGGCTTCTTCTCAGCAATTATTTCCCTCTCACTCAGATCCTCTGTTACCTCTGACTCCCCCCAGCCTTTGCTCTGCTTCTGGAGGGTGTGGGAAATACGGTTCTGTATTGTAGTTTAAACTAATTATTACTCAGAGTTCTGTATGAATATGCATAGTAAGTAATCTATTTGTCAAAAAACATTTTCTGAATCTTTTTTTTGTCTGTTACACACAAACTTGCCGATAGGTACTTTGAAATAAATGACCAAAAATATTTGAAACTGGTGTGATTATATTGGGTTATTTTGACAAATAAAATATGCAGAATTTTGCAGAATTTGAAAATATTATGTGCAGAATTTTTCATTTTTTGACGCGGAATGCCCCCAGGAGTATTTATAGCAGCCTCCCCATGATTGCCTACAGGCTTTGCCACAGCAAAGCACTATGGCCACTCTCCTTTGGACCCCCATCCCACCCATGAACCAATTGCCAACATACCCCTCTGGCAGAGGCTGTGAGGAGGACAGTACAGTGTTGTGTGTGCCATCCCTTGTTGCTCTTGCATTGGAGGAATTCTCCACAGGGCCATTGTGTCTCCTATACATTACTAGAGCATCACAAAGATGCTGGACTAGGAAGCCGTTACTGAAAACTATGTCTCACAAATGGAATTATATTCAATCACTTGACTTGTCACAAAAACAGACATTCATCCCTGAACCAGAAATGTCCCGTTCCTCAACATCAGATTTCAGGTCTACTTGTTGAATAATCCACCCATCGACGCATGGAACATTTTGTAACCCTCTGTTAATTTACAGGAAGGCTACATGAGAGTTACAATGCATTTAAAGAGTTGTGGGCCTTTCCCATAGGAAATTGCAAAAATTAATTATTCAAGACAATGTTATGGTTTCTAAAAACAATTATGTTAGCCTGACATTGTGGTTAAATTCCAGATTTTTGTTATATCATTACTGTTCGGTTATTTTTGTCCAAAGGTTGTACTTGACTCATTTTGAAAAAAATAACGGGTCAGAAATCATTAATACAAATTCACTTCTGGTTAAAGGAGATAATCTTACACCGATCAAAAAAACAAAAGGAGTGTTCAAAATCCAATATATGTTACCCTTATTTTATCACTCTCGCTTGAACCTGAATCGAAGGACAGCTTCATTATGTCAGGCACTGCCTCAGGTAGAAGAACTGGCGTCATCTTAGTGGCAGCTAAGTCTTCAAGATTTCGTGTAACAGCATATGTCTTAGACCTGCAGAATAAACATGAAGGGGAATGTTGTATCGATAAGCACTTCTGAGGAAAAGATCTGAATTATATCTTGTGGCATGTACTTAGCAACAAACATCCTACCTTGCAAATTACTTCACAGATATTTATAGAAGTCATCCTGCTAGTGGGATTGTCAAGCCCTATAAAGGCTGCAGAGAAATGTAGACCAACATTTTCAAAGTTGGGTGCAAAAATGTAGGCCCCTCTGTTCATACGTAGATTTTCAGAGGTGCTGCACACCTGCCTGCAACAATCTTTGAAAGCAGTGGGCTCTGTGCATGTAAGCATATTGGAAAAATGGGGCTGTGGATGGTGTCTAGTTGTGGATTTAATTGCTTAGCTTTTGGCTCCCATGTTTGGAAATTATGGCCTTCTTTCTAATTTTCAAAATTGTACATAGCCTAGAAAAGACTAGCACTTGGGATGCTTGTTTCTAAACTGTTACTTCATCCTTTCTTTTTCATAATTAAAAATAATAAACACCAGGGAAAGTACACCATGAAATGTGAATTCTTATGTGACATTCATTAAAAATGTGATTGAAGAGGTGCTGAGAGTCACTTGAATAAGACATCCGCAACTTTCTGCAACTGCATTATTGCTAGAATCATTGCTTTTCCCAGACCAGGAATGGTCAGAACTTCATTTACATAATAATATTCAGTACCGAGGTTCCTAAGCTGTTGTCTGTGGACTGCTGGTGGTGCAAGAGCACTCGGATCTAGTGAGATTCTGTACTGCACCCCTTAAAGCTCAGAATGAGAAGGGGGCTGAGGTGACTTTTAGCCACCATTGTGCCTTCCCAATCCTGGGCTGCCCCATGGCCTGGAGAATCCTCCCCCAGCCAGTTGTGGGGCTTTTAAAGTCCCTTTACACCTCTCCAGCCCTTTTACCTATTGTAAGGGGGCCCACACAGAGATGAGGATCTTACCTCTGGTGCTTGCTCTTTATTTCTAGCTGTTTAATAGCATTACAATACAACTAAAAATACCTTATGTACTCTCCTAATGTTCCTTTGTCATGTTAGAATTGCTGTAGCTACCACAGGGTTGTTATGGGATTGTGAATGAACGGAGGTGGCCTGCCTGACCGCGAACGGGGAGATGGCCTATGAGATGATCTCTATTATAATGAGGTCCACACTGTGTGAAAGTCTTCCCTATTTGAAAGGTGAATTAGTATTCATTTGATGGTGCTCTCTTCCTCTTGAAGACTCTTGCCATGCTGCGTGCACTGTAAAGCATACAATTGCACTTCATGTGGAACACCTCAATAAAACATGTGTCACCTGGGGGGCTTTGTTTACTCCTTCTACTCTCCCATTTTAGATAAAGACATGACAGCAACGCTCCATGCTGAGCATGAGTAGAACCTTGAAGAATGGAATCTGAAGTGAAATATTCTTCCTAACAAGCCGAGTGGATAAAAGAAAATACAAATCAACATGCATTTCAGATGGATCATCTGGATAAGGGAGAAAAAGAAAAAAGCAAATGGCTTTTATTTCAGTCCCATTCAATAATTTAAATGACCACCGAACAGCAGGCTGGGTCTCCAGGCACAAAGCTCTCCTATTCCTTTTTTTTGGGGGTATTTTTTTATGCCAATAGTCTACTCCTGCCACCTCATGAAAGCGGAGGATCAATTCCTCCCTGTTGTGCTCAGAGAGCTGACAATGCAGCTGCATCAGAGGTGACACATGTCAGTGTCTGCAGAATCACACAGCACAGTAAAAATAGGTTGCAAAAGCCAGCTCTGGCTCTTTAACAAGAAAAAAACTGTTACAAAGAGGGCCAACAGCTATGGTATAAAAGAATCTGTTCTCTGTGATCCCTACACAAGGGAGAAAATAAAAGGGAGTTTTTCCAATATATGTAATAGTGTATTTCTTGGATAACAGAAGAAGCTGTTCATTTATCTGTGATATAATATTAGCCAAATTCAATGTGTATCTGTGTGTGCGTGTGCGCGCGCACGGGGTGGGGGAGAGATTCTGTTGAACTAGGCCCATTTATGTCAGCAGCGAGTGTTGTCCTAAGTACTAGCATAGAAAAAAGAAAATAAGATCTATATATGAATATGTTTCTTTATTTAAAATAAGACTTTATTCATTTTAAAACACTACCTATAAGAACTTCATAAATGATACGCAAGTAACAACCCTCTGGCCAAATTCTGATCTCATTTGCATGAGTGAAAAGCCAAAGTACCTCTGCTGAAATCCACAGAATTACTCCTGATTAATACCAGGAAAAATTAATTCAGAATCTGGCACAAGAATGTTAAAAAAATAAAGTTTTGAACTGGTATTGAACTTCCCTCCCACATATGCACACCACATCTCCTTAGTAATGTCCTGCACTACACACTGCCCACTTGTGTACTCCTTTCTAGGAGAGTGAAATTATCTCATGTCACATAAAATTGTGCAGTTCTGTCATTAATCTTATTTAGAAAAGGATCCTGTGAAGCAATTTCTGCTAGGCCAACCTACAATTTTTAAAAAACTGGGACACAACACTATGCAAGTGAATGTATATATTTCAATAGCTTGTCTTTATGAATATGAGATACATTTTCAGAGCATGGATTCTCTGGCATCAATCCATACATATACTTTAAGCACAAGGCTCTGATTTTCCCCAAAGCTTATTTACATTTCTTCCTGTAAATGTTATAGGAAAAAATATGTTTTTAAGTAGCCATCTGCTAGCAAGCTGAATATAATATCAATAAATATGCAAAACCCAATAAGTGTGTGGAAAAGGTTTTAAAAATACCTTGGTTTTTATATTGTCTCTCAAATACAGTTTAACTTTGATTGGATTGGATTGAAACGAATGCTTTGTATTTTTCATGTCGTATTATTAATGGGTAGTTGTGATGTGTGTTGAAAAGGGAGTCTGAATCCTAAATTTGCTGTCTTGTCTTGGGGCTTCAGTGTCTTTATCGTCAACACTTTAAATCAATTCTTCAAAAGGCAGTGATTTCTCATCTGGGTTTGTATTTGCTGCTGGAGTCTCACCATTCTCACAGATATGGTATACTAGCCTAGATAATATTGAACCAAATTTTACTCACAGTTACATGCCCATGGAAGTCTGGTCACTCTCAAAGCATAAGTGCCAGGAGACAGTCATGCTAGCTTCCCCATGCAGCCAACTATCTTCTCACTATCTGTAATGTCACTGTAAGCTCTCAGTGCAGGTTGGTTGGACTAGGTGACTTTTTAAGGTCTCTTTGAACCCTATGTTTCTATGATGCCTAGGTAGCTCACTGAGTGTGAAGTCCATAAAGACTGAGTCAAAGTGCCATATTGTAAAAAATAGTTTCATTATGAAGGCTGCTGACAAAGGGCTCTAAATAGCAAACGCCTCCAACTTCTCAGTTTGCCCTTAAGAACCATTCCCTGTGGTTTCTTTAATAGAGGATACAAAGCTAACTAGGTAAATAGTGTCAGAAAATTTCCAAAATATTGATTCCAATAGATTTCTTATAACTTGACAGGAAGAACTGAACTATTCAAAATATTATGCAAAACAATTACACATTAAATTAAGGTTTCCTGCTAATTCTCCATATATTGACTTAATATTTTTCCTTTTACAATTAAGATATTACTTGTCCCAGAAGTACCTTGGTGACATGGGTCAATGTTTTATTCTCTGATCGTTCCCCTTATGTGCATATTGTTTCATTCTGAGTGCATATGACCCCTTTGAAGCTCTTGCACAGATAACTGATGCTCTGTCAATTGTGGAAGAACTCGCCCCTCTGTTTAGGCATCTGGAATGCTTCCTGAGCATGTTCACTGGAACCCCCAAAGTCATTGTGGAGAACCTGGTTATGATCACTCTTGATGGAGTGAAGGATTCACACTTGGAGGAGGGTGTAATACAGAATGTCTCATAAGAGAGTTTGCGACCATAATAGGGAGAGGAGACTTTTAAGGGCGAATAATGATCAGCTTCCATGACTGCTAAACTGAAGAGACCTGCAGAGCTTCCAGGAGCCAGCAGCCATGACTGCTAACTTCAGGTGGGTCAAACACTGAAGTCTTTCATGGCTGCCATATTCCTGGAACAAAAATTTGTTAACATTTCTGGGCACTGTAGATTTCTGTTGTTGCTGGCACTTCTCCTTTGTAATTAATTTTCAGCCTGGCTTTCTGTATCTTTTGTATGTGAACATTTTCCCAAGCTTTGGTCTGCTGCTTTGATTCCTTGGACACTCTCTTTTTTTCCCTCCTTGCCTCTCTTTGTGCTTGTATTTCTATCTGTTTTTGGTTCTTTCCAATCTTTGGCATCTTCCAGAGTTTTTTGCAGTTGCATGAATGGTAGTAAATCACGTTGACCAATCAGGCAAGAAGATTAAATGCCCACCACAGGAAAACCAGATAAAAACACAAGAAATGCTGAATTCTGTACAATGTTAAAACACTGGATGTGTGTGTGTGTGTGTGTGTATATATGTGTGTAGCAATATATTCCAATTATAATCAATGGGGTTTATTCTGCTTAAACCTAACCTTATGGTTTCAAATGCAAACTTTTTAATACATATATATTGTGTAGTTATTTGAGAGAAAAAAATGATGAAATGAATGTTATAAACGATTTGGGCCTAAAAGTGGTTTAAAAGAGAAAAGCAAGTGAAGACCACTGGAGAGAAATGGCATTGATATAAGCATAATTTTGATTCAAGGCATTTACTCTATAATAAATAAGTTATGCCAGACACTGCCAGTCAGCCAAATTATTTGCATGGGGTGATTCCTAAAAAGGACATGCATTTTATTTTCAAAAGATTCCTTTCTGCATTACTACATGGGAAGATAATATAATATCACCAAAAGCATCATAATATGACTGATACAAGCTGATATGAGAAAGTTCAGAAATCCCAGTCATAAAATGGATGCATCTTACCTTAGAGTAATAACATCAGTTTCCTGGCTGCATGGTGGGATTTCCAATTTGAAATTCTTATCCTTAATATTCACAGTAGCTGCAACGTTCACAGGGATATTTACATTCACTTTAGCATGTGCCTCCAGTCCAGCTTGGAACAGGTGTGTATTAGTTCCCATTACAAAGATCACGTCCTTGACCATGCTGAAAAATTAGAACAACATAGTGAAGTTGCACGCATACAGTAAACAGCTGACAGATGCTTACAACTGCCCTATGCATTTGGAAATATGATCATTTTATTTTGTACTAAATGTTTACCTTAGGGTCAGCTTGGATCGCACTTTAATATTGGCATTAAGTAAGTCAGCCAGTCTGAAATCAGAACTTGGAGTTGGTGAAATCTGTGCTTGAACTATTTAAAGAAAGAAAAGAATATGAAACTATGTAAAAAGTACCTTGCAGTCCTGCATACCACTTGATTTTCAATTTGCCTTACCACTTCCTGCAACATTTGTGAAAGAAGCATGATACAAGCTTGTTTCCATTGGAAATCCAATACACATAGGCACAATGCGACGGACTTCGGCAGACAACAAAGCTTTCGACCACTGGGTCCCTACACCACTTTGAAGATGATTTATGAATTTCTTTATTGAGGGAATTTTTTCTTCTGGTCCATACAATGCCTGCAATTATAGAGTTGCTCTGTTTAAACAAGTAGAACTTGAATATCATAGTCCATGTCACAAATTATGCTCCAGGAGAAAATCTGCCAGCAGTGATAATAATTACTGTTGATCAAAGTTTGAACTTATTGTATATGATTAAATCCTTACCGCAAAACATCTCATGAGTGTAAAGTTAAAAAAAAAAGGAAAGTTAGAAAAAAAAAAGAAAAAGAAACAGTATTTTACACCTTTTGATCATGTGTCTAATGGTACCATCAAAGAGCTACCTGCAATAGAGTTTGGATGGAATCTTTATCAAGTGCACCAAAAAGGATTTCTTGTCCAAACATCTTCACGTAGCCTGCTGCAAAAGGTTTGTCACTGGGCTGCGCCTTCCAGTCAGAGAGCTGTGTGACAAAAAGAAGTTTGTTAGACTGTTCCTGGCATTGGTAGGATTAACCCCTTACTACATTTTTTTTTCTATGAACGCACCATTTTCAGAACTTCCCTCACATCAAATGCACTGTCAGAATCACTGTCAGGTAAGTGTCTTTTCGCTAATATCTCCTGCAGTCTTTCAGCTTTCAGTCCCACCTGCATAAAGAAGTAAATCAGAAATGAAAAAAGAAGTGTGGGAGGAATTAAAAAACAGTGATAATAATCAGAGAAAAATTGTGGGAATGCCCATTTACCTCCAAAGGTTCAGCAATGTATCCAATGAAATGGGCCCTGAATTTGGACAATGCTATTGATGGGAATATGCTGCCTACATTATTCAGTGTCAATGAATGGACTGCCATTCCAATCATAAGAGACTCTAAAGAGAAAGGAAAATATACAGTAAAACGCAAGCTCAGTTAGTTTTTAAAACCACAGAGTGCAGACTGTATCAATTTATTAATTGCATAATATGAGCAATACAGCATGATATGAGAGAAGCCAGAAATCCCAGTAATAAAACTGATGGTATAAAACTGTCATAAACAGAATATTCTGCATATTTGAACTATTAATGGACAAAATTACAATTCCCTTGCTCGTTGCATAGCAATTATGCTATTTTTTCAATTGCTTCTGCTATATCATTTACATCCGGTTAGATACTGTAACATCAGCTTATGAGGTGCATTTACAAGACATCATTCACTGTAACTTGACAAAGGGGATCAGGAATTGAAACAGATTTGCCATCCTTTGCTTACAGTTTAGGGAAAGTGATATAGATGTCCTATAAGGACAGATGGTGAGGTGTAGATGTGTCTCCCAAATTACTCTAAGGCAGTTAAATACATCTAGTAATAAATGTTGTAACTCCTTACATGAAGTGGCACTAATTGCTCGGTAATTGTTAACTGTCAAGTAAATAGAAAGCAATGTAATGTATATGTTTTTCCCATTCTCTCAGTTTATCATACACAATGAGGCGGATCTTAGGGCATGGTTAATCTGTACAGAACACGTCAGATGGCCCTGTGCTAAGGTGGTTTAAAACTCTCCCTTGCACTCCCCTGATCTTGGTGCAGCTCTGTCCAGTTTAGTTCCTGTGCTTTATGAAAGTAGCCTCAAGGTGCTTCTAAAAGAAAAATTGGGCTTCAACAACAACAAGAGCAAAACCATATGAGAACCAGGATAGCACAGGGCCCTACAACTCCTTTCCTCCAGCTATGTCCACTCTTCCCTTGTTACACCAGCAGCAGCTAGTGTGAGGCCTGGTCTACACTACACTGTTAAACTGATTTTAACAGCGTTAAATCGATTTAACGCTGCACCCGTCCACACTACACCGCTCTTTATATCGATTTAAAGGGCTCTTTAAATCGATTTCTGTACTCCTACAAAACGAGAGGAGTAATGCTAAAATCGATATTACTATATCAGAATAGTGTTAGTGTGGACGGAAATCAACATTATTGGCCTCATTATTTTACAGTAGCTACCCACAGTGCACTGCTCCAGAAATCGATGCTAGCCTTGGACCATGGACGCACACCACCGAATTAATGTGCCTAGTGTGGACGCGCACAATCGACTTTATAATATCTGTTTTATAAGATCGGTTTAAGCTAATTCGAATTTATCCTGTAGTGTAGACGTAGCCTGAGTGGCTGAAGAACTCCCATGTTAGATCTCTGCCACTGGAGGGCCACTCTTACTTTGGAATTATACTCCACATGCTGGTTAAACTGGCTTTAGGACCAGACTATACCAATAATGTAGCACAAAGTTGAATAAACTTTACTGAGACCCCCATGTTGCTGCAGTCCCATTACGTAACACGGGAATCTAATGGAGAAAGGACTGGAGGCAACAAACTAAGCCATCAGGAGCTTTAATTTCGTATGGTCTGCAATACAGCCAAGAGATGTCATTTTAGTGTGTAACGATCCCACACTGGATCACCCACTAAGGAGTAAATCTGGGGCGTTCAACACCAGAAACCACAGGTCTCCACCAATTGACAGAGGTCCATTAGCTAGTAATATTAGTACTCTATTATCCTTTATATGAACCAGCCACTGATGTAAGACATGCCATTTAGTGTGTTACAGTGCATATTGTCTACTTTCTGGGCCATGAAATCTTGTTGTTAATCCAAACATTGCACCAACTGATACTTGATAAGAATTGCTGCTTGTAAATGATTAGATGATTACACAAAATGTATTAACTTGAAGACAGCATGGACATTTTCCATCAGTGTGTGTCAATAACTCATACAGCTTGAGTAGCAAATATTTTTAGTTTTCTGAGAAAATATTTACCAATATTTACCAATGCAAAATCGTGTTGGCACAGCCATATGATGCACTGTAGCCATTATATCTGGAGAGATGTGGATACATATAAATATATCTGACTAGATGGCATATCTTGAGGAAGACTGAGAGACTGATGGAAAAAAAAAACAGTGCAGACAAAAAGCAATGTTCAAAAATGAAACCCTAAAATATTAATAAATGTGTTTTATTTAAGTCTGTAATAATTTCTAGAGTATCTCCCTGAATGCATTTTAAAAGGTACAAAAGTTCACATAGCACATATTAGTGATTTCATTTCTTCAGACACTCTCTGTCTGCGTCTCCAAAGTAGCAAACGTGTATCGTATATTACTGTGATCACTGTGGTATGTACTATACTTATTTCATTGTAGAGCAGATTAAATGGTTATGTAAAATTCACAAAAGAAAGGCAGCGCAATAACAATCTACCAAGGCGTTGCAATAAAATAATAAAATAAAATAATAATAATAATTAATAACAACAAAATACATCAACATTTGTCACTATAGGTTTAGAATGTTTCAAGGACTTGTTTTTCATTGATTTTTTACAAAAATAGCTTTAAATATCCTGATGAGTTACAAAAGTGATAAAAACAAATCAATACAGAGGGACTGTGTTTATAGATATAATCCCCCTAGTCTGCCAGCTACATATGCCAAATTGTTGGGGCTGTCATGATCATTTGTATGGGGGAACCACTTAAATAATCACCATTATCAAATATAACTTGCATGAAAACAGCTAGATTTTGGTTGAGCAAGCATGTGTCTTCTTATCATGCTCTCTCTCTTTATACAGCTAATGGCCATACACTGCCTATGACATGTGCATGAAACTCCCATTGACAGGACTGGGATATCAACAGGATCCTATGCATGGATCTACTGTATTGTACAGGAGAATTAAGGGTATGACGGTGCAAGAAAAAGCTCTGGACGTAAATCTTAGTTGTTCGTGGGAAAAGGAAATGTTTGTGTCTGAATATTTTCAAACTTGAATGTTTAAAGATGGTCACCTATTTTCAGAAGTGTTGAACATTCACAGCTGCATTTGAATTCAGGGGGAGTTGTGGAGGCTCAGCACTTTTAGAAATCAGATCACTTATATTCAGTTTTGGTCAGTTTTAGTGCTCAACTATAGTTTGAAAACTTGACCTACGTCTGCATTGTTCCTAGCCCATCATGGAAGCTATATTGGGCTGGCTGTGTACAATGTAAAATGCACAGGGATATAAATCTCTTTAAAGGGAAGATCCTTAGATATGACATTATATTCTTCATGATAGAAGAATTTTCAGGTGCAATGTGCAACTGACAAGCAGTTCAGAAATCTATGGGTAGAATTGGGCTTGTATGATTGGCTTGCATGAGTCCCCTCCCACCCTTAACTTATGTATAATTTATTTCAAAGCCTATAGGTGATTAATATAGATGGAGAAATTTGAGCCTTACCTCTAAACATACTAATGCGGAAAACTTTGCTGAATCGATAGCTAGGTCTGTCAAGTTTGGGGCTGAGTATTCTGATAGCCATTCTGCAGGCAGAAGCCCTGAAAGATTCAGTGAATGTACCATGTTAACATCTCCATTGCAGTTTTCAGGAAAGCAAGTTTCTCTTTTAGAGAAATAATATGTAGTGCCCTTACACAACTTGGAGATCTGGAGCTGTACTTCTGCCCAGAGCCCTCAGGGACGTAAAGATGAAAGTTGCCACTTGCATGCTAGGTTCTTTTAGCATAGCATTAGCTAAAGTCATCAAGACAGGAAGACCTGGTTTGGTTTCAAGCAGAACAAAGGCAGCAATCATTCGGACTTCAGGATTAATCTTGTGGTTTAGGAACAACTCCAGGGTAATATCTTGTACCTGAAAAGAGTAAATAGAATTTTAAGTTACTGTATGTTTGAACATTTGCAATTAACTATTCATCTGTTCCCACCCTTTACCACAATTGTAGTACAAGTCTTGTGTTAGAAACAAAATCCATGCTTTATTTTTTCCATTTAATTCTTGCAAGTAATGTGGCAACAAAGTTCATAATTTTAAGTTCAGAAGGGACCATTATGACCATCTAGTCTGACCTCTTTGGGCCAAAGGACCTCATCCAATGCATTTTGCATGAAACCCAGAATTTCTGTTTGAGCTATAGCAATTCTTTTAAAAAGCTAGTCAGTCTTGGCTTAAAGACTTCAAGTGATGAAGAACCTGCCACCTACCTTCTAAGTTGTTCCAATGGTTAGTTACCCTGAACGTGCCTTTTTTTCTAGTCTGAATTTGTCTAGCTTCAACTTCCAGCCATTGGATCTCATAGCTTTTTGTCTACTAGACTGAGCAGCCCTCTACTATAAAAAATCTCTTCCCCACATACATACTTGTAGATTCTCATCCAGCCACCTCAAGTTTACACAACAAATTTAACTGCACATTGTTATATGTGACAAATATTGTCTGATCTGTACAATATTTAGTAGTGTAAGCATCCAGGTTGTGCAGTGCAAGGGCTTGATCCAAAGTCCTTTAATGATCAAGCTCTGACTGACTTGATATTAATTCAATGATGTGGATTAGCAAATGTTAAAATAAAGGTAACTACAAGGATGCAAATGTTTCCAAAATGTACACAACTATTTCAGATTAAGCAATGAAATGAAAGGGCACCTGATAGGACTGATTAGTGCAAATTTGTGTGTAGTAAACCACAAACCTGGGATCACTTTGTTTCTTATACAGTGGAACACCCAGTCATGGGCATTAAAATACTTCAGATTAGGGTTTTTCCAAAAAGTGCATAATAAGTGTAATGAAATAACTGCCTGGGCCACATGAGGAGTGCTGGGCTCAGGGGGAATCACAGCCACAATACCACTTTGAAACACCAAAGCAGCTTTTTCTTTTCCTCTAAAGAAGAAACCACACTCAACCCCTATCTCCCTGCTTAGATATCTCATGCAACCTACCAGCTGTTTCCTTATTTTTCTGCTAAAAACACATTCTGGAGCGGCTTACCCTGGAGCCAATATATGGGATCAAAACAACATATACAAAAATTGGGTATAACAGAAATTCTGATAAAGTCTCAGTGGGATGTTGTGAATTCAGCTGACATAAAGATTAATTAAAACCATATACTTTGTTTTTGTTTAGAAAAAGAAAAGAAAACAACAATATTCCACCCTGAATGATTAAAAAAGAATTCTGAATGTAAGTCAAACTTGAAAACATAAAGTTTCTGGTTTAGAATAAAACTGTTTTCAGATGAGAGGAGCAGTAAAGCCAGAACTGTGGCATAAGAGACTATTTTGTGCTGCCTGATCATAATATAACTCAAAGACAAAAGTCACATTTAATAAATGTTCCATTTATGGTTTAAACACACACAATGTCTATACATTCTTAATTAGGATTCAAATCTGCAATATCTATGAGATATCAATACCTAGCTAAGATATGGCCCTGATTTATGACTAGACGTGACACTTAATCTATAGTTAATAAAAATCTTTGGAAAACCTTGCTTTGTGGGTTCTCTCTCACACCAGTGTTGAAATAACACTAAACATATTTTGATCAGTAACTTATCTCTCATGTATCTTTGGAAAATAAGATTTTAAAATGGAAATGCGGACAACAACAGAATAATGAACGTATCTTTATACTAAGCTATTCCATGCATTCTGAAATACTGCAGATGAATGTGTCATAAGGAATTGGAGGTTCCCACTCATAAATAATGGAATTAATGTAAAGAAAACCACCAGAAGTATGTATAAAATGCCATTCCTGTCTTGCAACAAATAGAAACAACACGGTGAGCTTATAGCACATGCTAAAGAGGGATTCTTTGTTTCCTTACCTTTCGTGGGTCTCTCATGGCCAGGTTTCTCAGGGCCATCACTGCATTACCTTGAACCCTGAGTGGGAGATCAGAAGCATCAGATGCATATCCTGGCATAAACTTCATGATGCGCTTTAGGATGTTTGGATGTCCTACATTCCCAAAGGCCTTCATGGCCAGGACCATTTCTTCCTCCTTGGCCTTGCTGGATGCTTCAGCTGCAAAATCATATAGTGGCTGAAAAAAAAAAAAAAAAAAAAAAGAGGGTTTAAATTGAAATTCTGTTCTGTAGACATACCCTGGGGGGGGGGGGGCGTTGAGTAGTTTTAGTTTGTTCAAATAATTTAATGGAAGTATTTTCAGTTGCATTTAGTGCTCGTGGAAATTGTTGGAATTTTAGCACTGAAGACTGAAGTTGTGAATTTGTTCTTGGAACAAGTACAGCATAGACAGCAGCAATGCACAGTTCCTCACTGATATACCTTAAACACGATGGGTTAGATGTATAAAGGCACAAATGCAGTTAGGACCCAATTCCCATTGACTTTCAATGGGAGTTAGGCACCTGGCATTGGTGCCTTTGAAGAATCTTTCCTTACCTGTTTAAGAACCCCCCTAGATTCAAGAAGACAGACTAGTCTTTGGGCCCATTCTGTCTTTAGTTTCTTTTAAGAGATGATTTATAAAAGTTCCAATCTCTGCCAACTGGAGTGGCAGTTTTTGTAGCATCGACTTCTAGGGAGACCACCAGGCCATTTTATTCTGCTGCTTGTAAAGCAAGCAAATCGTAACATTTTTTAGTCACTGGGCAGGATTTGTACTTGTGGTCTAAACAGCTGTCGCTTTTGAGTGTGTGGCTAGAACTAACTCTTGCCTGGTAGATAACTCTTCTGACTGTACAAACAAGGGCTGAATGAAAAGAGCCAAAATATCATAGAATATTTTCAATACATCAGATAGGCCTAAAGAGAAACTTTTGTTTTTAAGACATCATATTTTTGATCTATTAATCCAGCTCAAAACTTGCACAGGATAATACTAATAGGCAAATCCAAATTTAAAACATTTCCTGTCTGACCCTTTGCTTTGCTTTAAACACTTCCCATCTCCCAACAGCATTTCGGTGGTGGAGAGTCCACTCCGGGGGTCTTCGGTAGCATTTTGGTGACAGGAGTTTCTTCAGTGCCGCAGAAGACCCGGAGCGGACCCCCTTGCTGCCAAAGTGCTGCCAAAGCCCTGGACCACCGCCGAGTATTTCAATCGGGCCCCGCAGGTCATAAAGCCGGCCCTGCTGGTGAGGGACTTTGTGCAAGTCACTTCAGCCCTCTATGCTTCTGTTTGCCCAACTGCAACATGAGGAAAATGATACTTACCACCTTTGCAAAGCACTTTAAGACGTACTGAGGAAAAACGCTGTATAAGAACTGGATATTATTATTGCCAGTGTAGTCTACTGGTTGAAGTACATGACTGGGTGTCAAGATTTCTGGGTTCTATTCCTAGCTCTACAACTGACTCACTGCTTGACTTTAGGCAAGGAATTAAGCTTTGTGTTCCTTAATTTGCACATCTGTTAAATGGTTCTATTTATCAGTACCATAGAAGTATGTCCATAAGCGCCAACTTTCTCCGGCGCTGGTGGGTGCCCACGCCCCCTTTCCCCACCCTTGGCACCACCCCAAGTCCACTCATCCCCACCCCTATTCCAATCCCATCTCCAAAGTCCCTGCCCTAACTCTGTCCCCTCCCTGCCCCTGTTGGATCCCGTCCTCACATCCCCCCCCAGCCCTGCCTCTTCCCCTAGTGTGCTGTGTTCCCCCTCCTCCTCCCTCCCTGCCCCACGAATCAGCTGTTTTGCAGCACAAGCACTGGGGAGGTGAGAAATAGGATGCGGTGGCACGCTCGCGGAGGAGGCGGAGGTGAGCTGGAGAAGTGGGGCAGGCGGGGCCACAAGGAGCTGCCGGTGGGTGCTCAGCACCCACCAATTTTTTTCCATGAGTGCTCCAGCCCTGGAGTACCCACGGAGTCGGTGCCTATGAGTGCGTCATGAAACTTCACTATAAAGTATTTTGAGAGCCTCAGATAAAAGGTACCATGAAAGCGTCCAGAATGATATGCTTTGTCCTTCCAACCTTAATTGTCTCAATTACAATTTTTCCATTAAAAATAAATAAAAGAAATTCAGGCTGTGTACCTGGAGAGCTGATTCAGGGCAGGAGTCTGAAACGGAGCAGTACTTGTGAACCAATGAGCCATAGACTAGATAGGCAATTCTGTGCAGTAAAGTATCTGAGCGTGCATCAGCCTTTTTCAGGATGAGCTAGAGAGAAAATATTTGGACATTACCATCACTAGCAAGAAATAATTTAAGTTTTATTTTGCATTTATGTACGGTTTATATAAATCTGCATGCAGGAAAAGGCAATGCATAGCAACTGATATTCCCTGAAAGGCCGGCTTCTTAGTTGGTCAGTGGCTGTTACTGTATTTCACATAGTGACCACATGGTATCTCTGAGAAACTTCAGATTTGTTGTTTTAATAATATTCCAGATTTTGATTTGGGTATTAATTTCTTGTTGTAATCCAAAGGGTGAAAAATCACCGAAGTAGGGAAGGTGAATTTTACTGAGAACTGAGGGATGCATAGTATTCATAAAACTATGAGTGTTCTTTGTTGCTTTATAATTGCCTGAACTGTAGGGACAAAAAACTAAGAGAGATACTAAATATATCCCAATAATTCAGACTGATGGGACTATTTAGCATGAAAGCATATACTAATATCGGACTTGAACCCATCACTTTCTGCCCCATAGGTGAACATGCTAATAACTGGTCTGTGGTGACATTCATAGAGTGGCAAGGTTTGCTCTTAGAGGCATGGCTCTCATTGAAATTAAGAGGAAATGACTTTATGCTTCTGAGGGCAGAATCTGACCCACAGAATATGTACAAAATTTTATAATGAGCTTGATTCTACTCTCTCTTACACAAGTTCATTCCACACTGGTATTATTCCCTTGACTTCAGCAGAATTACTCTGATTTATACCAGTCTAGCCATTGTGGGGTCCCTGAGTTACAGAGCCAATCTTGATCTAACTATAAAGTTAATTTGGACAAAAGACGTCCAGAAATCACTTTGCAACATTAAAACTACATCACTTAAGAATATTCAGCTGTTTCATTCTGGCTTCATCTATGTCTCTTTGATTGCTTCCGCCCTTCCAACACAGTCAGGAAATAAAGTCTTTTCAACCTCACTGCCAGATATAAAACCTTTGTATTTTCAAGGCCTTTGCAATCTTGCCAAAGGAGTAAATACAATGGATGCTAGAATTGGTGGAGAAAGATTAGAATGTTAAAACATCGTACCACAGCTTCCTCTATCACATCACGGGTTGGTGTACTTAAATGCAGGCCCACAAGCACTGCCTGAGCTGCTTCCAAGTCACTGAGTTCTTGCCTTTCAATTTTATGCCTTAAGAATCTGATTGCACTATGAGTCGAAATGGCAGAAATTATATCCAAAATCAAGCGCCTGCAATAGGAAAGACAGTGATCATTTTCCAGATCTGCATCTGAACACATTAATTTCATGTCTTCAATCATAGTTTTAAGAATTAAAGTTACTATTACCTATATACAGGCCGGCTAGAAAACTGTTTCCAAACTGACTCATAGATATCATCATTTGCTGCCCGGAAAAGCTGTACAAGTTTCAGGAATTTTGATGGAGCATCACTAGGAACCTGCTCGTGTGTGTGCTCTACCAGATACCTCAGGTTTTCCACTATCTGCAAGAAAATTAAAATACACAGCAAGATCAGATATGTTCCCTTTCCCACATGCATCAGCACCAATTTACAGTGAAATATTTACTTTTAGCAGTTAATTTTACCTGACTCTCCAAGTTTTTGATTTTGAATAACTGGCCGGGAAGCTGAAGCCATTCACTGCCAAAATGGTACCGAAGTGATCCACGTTTCCGGAATTCTATTGATGGGACTTCTGGGGAGTGTTTTTCCACATCACTCAGTACCAGCTTCTGCCTGCAATGGAGAAACCCAGTGAACTAACATCATGAGATCCAGCGTGCAAAATTAAGAGAGGTTTTGCTTTTAATATAATTATGTATTTTTACAAAAGTGTTTTGTTATCAAGATGCAAGGTTATTCACAAACATATGCACCGAAAACCAGAGAGAGGGCCTGATCCTGAGAGAACCTGCAACTCCCAATACTCAGAATGTCTCAGGGTCAGATCTAGACTTTACTCCCCTTTAGGATTAAAGAACTGAAATTCCAGGGGAAGGGAAACTGGGTCAGGAGGAGTATGTGTGTTGGGGGTGGGTAGGGTGAGGGGACTTGGTAAATAAGATCAAAGAAAATGTGTGTGTTATATTTACATTTGTGTATTGAAGTTCAGACAAAAATAATGGACTTGATCCTTAATCAGAAATCATCACTGAATTTTGAGCCTGTCTAGAGGTTCCCTGAGAGTTCTTAAACACCTCTGCACTTTCTGGTTTCAAATGGAAGTGAAAAAAGTGAAATACTGCAAGAAATATTACAGTCTCTTCTTAAATTATTACTGATCCAACTGTAAAAAGAAAGTCCTGGGGTTTTCATAAGATGAAATGTTCTCATCAGAGTTCCCCAACCTGATTTCTGAAGCAAAGAGATTCAGATACTTTGGAAATACATCCAAACCTCTGGAAGCTTTTCAAACAGAGCCAAACCATCACCCTTCATCATCAAGAAGTTTTTAATGAAAGGCTGTGTTTGTAAACATTTCTTATCCTTGCCATATCTGTGGCTAAAGGGATGTGTCCTATCCTGCCAATTTCATTTAAAAAGACCATTTAGGACAATATAATACTTGTAGGTATTTGTACTGAACATCTGAGAACATTCCAGTAGATATGATTGTACTGAATAGTCTCTAAAACCTTCATAGAAAATTGGCATTTACCAATCTGGAATCTCTACAGAGATCTTTTGAAACATTCCACACACAGTTTCTATAGGAATTTCATAAGCTCTTTGCAAAAATATTATAGAAATACTCTACAGACAATCCAGTAGGAGCTGAATACAAGGGTCTGTACAATCAATAGAGATTTTTCCTCTCCAGAAAATGTATACTTTATCACTGGAAGGACATTGGAGTCTGGAAGTATAATGCCAGGTACACGCAGACAGGTTTTCCTCCCCCTTCCAGGACATGCCAAATCTATTACATACCTTCAGCTCTGAAGTATTGGGAAGAAGCATATGTGCATATATGGGAAAATGAATATCAAGGCTTGGCCTACATTTCAAACTTATATCAGCATAGTTATGTCAGCTGGGAATGTGAAGGGGGAAAATAAATCTAGTGACGCGGCTATTCCAACAAATCCCCCAATGTGGATGCATCTTGCCAGCAGACACACTCTTCATTGGCATTAGCTAGTGCTGTTCAGGGAGATGGTGTTACTACACAGGGAGAATACCTCCATCTGTCAGCATACGGTGAATCTACACTGGGGACTAGGCTGGCATAGGCTTTGTAATGTAGCCATGACCTAAGGGTGGGGTTAAAAGGTAAAATAATAGTAAAACTCCCCTAATTTCAATGGGAGCAGTATTAGGCCAGCGGTGAACAGTTTTCAAAATCTGTACTAAAGTGTATTAAATTTCTTGATATTTTACTTCAGACTCATATGAAAAATGTATTTAAAGTAGCTTTAGTTATCTGACAAATGCTTCCTGGAGACCCAGGCTGCATGCCCTCCTCTTACTACCCCTTATGTGGTTGGCCAAGTCTGCTGGACAGTCCATGGAGTATAGGAGCAGGGAGCAGAGCAAAGCTACTGCTGAGTCTCTTTTCCACTCTTTTGGGAGCATCAAGCAGCCCTTGAGGAACAGGAGGGAAGCAGTCTGTGCTCTCCTGAAAAGAGAGGGCCAGGTCCTAAGGAGGTGGAAACCAGTCCATTGGCTCCAAGAGGGGTCTGCTAACTTACAACAGCCTGGGATCTGGCATCTGGTCTGCAATTGTGCCTGACCCTTTCCTGGGCTGCATCAAACACCTTCCATCATCACCACCCAAATGTGTATCCACATCTGATCCTTAGAGTGTAAAAGTTCTTTAAAATACCTTATCCTACCCCTGCTTGTTCACTGTTTAACCAAGTGATGCCCACTTATGCTCCTTTTGGCTAATTAATTGGCCTCCACTCCTTTATTTATTTTTGTTACTGTTCTCTGAATTCCTAATTTGTTCTAATCTTTCTGGTATTGCAGTGCATAGACCCATAGGCTACAGTGGAGGGACCAGTTCCTCAATGAATTTTATGGAGCAATGCCAGTTGACATAAGCTAGGCTCTGGCTTGAGGTGAAATATATCTAAGTGATAAAAAGAACTCCCTCTCTTCCCTACTCTGTGACATGATTCCTCTGTATATAAAGCCCATAACTAGAGTTGGTCAAAATAATTTGTTTCTGTGGAAAATTTTGTGGAAAATAAAAAAAAAATATTCATAAAGAAAACATGAATGTTTTTGGATTTCAGCTGAAAAGTGGAAGGTTTAAATTTTCAGCCAAATATTTTGAGGTCTTGGCCACAAAGTTTTTGACATAAATTCAAAATTTTCCAGACAGCAAACACTTTTAGTGTAGCATTTCAGTGGTTAAAACCCCAGTTACCCATCAAAAGCAGTTGTGATGGAAAATTTTCATCTAGCCATATCCATAACTGCATTGGCAACATGGCAAATTTAAAACTGCTGTGAATATCCACATGGGTCTCTGTCAGTGACGTGGTTTTCCAGGGATCTTCCTTTTAATGAGTAACTGTGTGTCAGAGTATTTGACTACAAATAAATTCATTTGCATTTTTTCAGATCAAATTGCATTTATCTTGGCTTTTAAGGCATAAATCAAATATCTGAGACAAATAAACTCATCAAATACTACCAACTTTAGCTAGCAAAATATGGATAATGATGCACATGTTTCAGATTTATGACCAACGGTGAAGGTTTGTTTTTTTATTATCTGGTTGAGGCTTTATAAAATGTAATATTGCCAGCAACAAGTGGTAGGTATAGAGGTCTCATGTCAGTTAGGGAATTTTACTAGATTACTTAAATGCCGAATTAGTGAATTAGAGGGTTATGTAATTTTGGATCAGCTATGCAGATGTACAGTACCTTGCTTCTACTATAATATCCCCTCCAGTGACCTCATGGAATGGTGTGAACTGATGGACTTCTTGGACATCAACTTGCACAATTAAAGCCTCCTCACTGGAAGATTTGATTTTGTAATTGTAAGTAGTGGCTGCCCGGGAATACTTGTTTTTCTTTAGAATGAAAAAGTGACAAATAGAAAGTTATTTAATTTAAATTCCATGAATAGAATTCATAGATAGTAGGCTCAGAAAATACCACTTATACCATCCAGTGTGACCCATTTGTTTGCAAGGTTACTCACTATACTGTTCCCATTAATGTCTCATGGGAACTCTGCTTGCATATATCCATAATGAAGTTCAATCCCATTGCTCATACTGCTAAGAATTTTAAAAGCATAAACTTTTCTTTCCTTAAATTCAAGCAACTGATCATTCTTTTGAGAGGGTAGAATTTTGTTCTGAACAGAGACAGCATGAGACATATGTACCCCTATTCTGAGGGCATAATGTGATACAGAGGCTTTGCAATGGCCAATACACATGAATACCATGCAGAAAGAAAACATAGATAATTAGATATAACAAGCCTGATTTGCCTTCCACTTAAAGTGGTATAAATCAGGAGCCAATGTAATTAAATGGGTGCAAAACCAATGTGTGCGAGACAAGAATCAGCCCCACAATGTGTTTAAATATAAATCCATCTTACTTACTTCTCTGCAGGCTGGGCATTGGCAAGTATATGCAGCACCAGTAAACATCTGAGCTCTCTCATCACAGCTATTTAGGTCCTTGGATTTTGTCACATAGATTTGCTTTGCTTTCCTATTTTCTTGAAACACATAGGTTGTATTGCAAACACCATCGATCCCAGCCTGCCAAAAATTAGAACCAATCAGCTCTCAGAGAATGCTTCTCTTGATGCAGAATTGCTGGATGCCTAACATGGAGCTCTATTGTGCTCTCACCATATTTAAAAAACATACATATACTGTCAAAGGGCCAAAGCACTGACAAAATTGAAAGCACAGATATTGAAAGCACAGACAAAATTCCCACTGACTTCAGTGGGATAAAATTTTGACTCAGTGAGAGATTTGTATCAATTTCCAGTTAGGGACTATGGAATAGGAGATATCATTTGGAAAAATTAATAAATATGTGCTGAAATAATTTGATCAGTCAGACTTACACTTCAAAAGCAAGAGCTTTTTGAGTTGCGACTGATACTTTGCCCTTAAAAATCCCATTATACCTAATCTCCAGCTCATACATTCCTCTATTAGAGGCTTCAGAACAGCAGATAATCTGACACACAATGTGAGCAGCAATAATTATACATTAGTTAAGAACAGTGGTGCTTTAACTGGGGATTTTCTTTCATTAGAAGGTTTAACTCAGATGGTTACTTTAAAATTTTATATGTATAAGGTGTATTGGTTCTCTTCAGTCAGTGAACAGGACTTCTACTAATGTTAAAGGGAGATAAGTGAATGTATTTTTGGGGGGAATGGTTCATCTCCTGACTTTTCATTGTTAATGATAGCGTACAATCAGGGCCGGTGTAAGGATGTTTTGCGCCCTAGGCAAAACTTCCACCTTGCGCCCCTCCCGTGCCCCTGACCTGAGATGCCCCCTTGCAGCAGCTCCCGATTCCCCAGCCTCTGCCCTGAGGCATCCCCTCCCAACCCAACTCACCCCTGGTCTGCACACGAGCATGAGCACGTTGTCGCTGCTTCACTTCTCTCGACTCCCAGGCTTGCGGTGCCTAAGCTGATTGGTGCCGCAAGCCTGGGAGGCGGGAGAAGTGAAGCAGCTCACCCCACCCTGCCTCCTCCCTAAGCACGCCATCACCGCTTCACTTCTCCCAGGCTTGCGGCGCTAATCAGCTTAGGCGCTGCAAGCCTGGAAGGAGGGAGAAGTGAAGCAGCAACGGCGTGCTCGGGGAGGAGGCAGGGGAGGGGTGAGCTGGGGTGGGGAGTTCCCCTGCGTGCCGCCCTCCCCCCCTTACTTGCTGCAGGCGGCCCTCCCCGTGCTCCCCTGCCCCAGCTCCCTCCGCCTAAATGCCGGTGGCGAGCGGGGCAGCTGAAGATCTGGTCGCTGCGGTCGCTGACGAAGAAAATGGCGCTCTCCAAATCCCAGTGTCCTAGGCAACCGCCTAGGTGGCCTAAATGGTTGCACCGGCCCTGCGTACAATTACTCCAAGGACTTACTGGTACAGGACCTGATTTTGCAGACCTCAGTTAAAACTCCCATTAATTAAGTGATCTCTTGTAAGTCATTTATCACCTATTCTTCATTCCTTAAATATCTCAACTCTTATTGACCTCATTGGGAGTTTAGAAGGCACAGGAAACAGAGTCACGCTCTGCAGCTCAGGTTCACCTTCTGTGTTTTGGGACCTATCATGATGCCTATTTTCCTTTCTAAAGTTCTTTGAGATCCTCAGGGAAAGATGTCAAGGTTTACTAATCAGTAAATGACTGAGTAAAATAATGAAAACTCAGAGAAGATTTCAGTAGCTAAACCCATATGTGTAGGTTGGCAACCGGACTATCACATGTAACCAATTCATTTAGAAATAATTAAGATGTGCAACGAGGCATTGCAAAATGCTGCATAAGGATAAGTAAAGCTACAAGGTCTCAATATGGTGCTGCAGGTGGAACACATATTGTGAAAAATATGAGATCCTGAAGCTCATTTCTGAAGCTAATTCTGATCATATCAAGTAAATGAAAGTGGTTTTGGTCTACACTTGCAATAAAAATATTTTGAAAGCACAATAATATCAATGAAATGAAAACCAACCTCATCAATGTAAATATAGTTATGGAAAACTAAATTAATTTCAATCTGTGTGCTGAATTTCAATGTGGGGTTACTTACAATGGTATTAAAACCCATAAAACAGAGGAAATTCCAACAGAACATCAAGTACAGCTGTAAATGCTATTATAATAACACATCATATGTACTATATTCCTTCCCAAATAGGAGCTAAAGGAGATTAAAGTATACATGATTTCTTAGAGACATCAAATTGCTATTATTTCTAGATGAAATGTTAATAATATACTGAGAGCTTAAGCTTATTTTAATGTACTATTCACATTTTTTGTAAACTAACATTATAGCTTTCAGAGTGTTTTCCTTTTTCCTTTTACCACCCAACAAGCCATGTTTTCTTAGTTTCTAACTTTGTTAATGCAGCCCTGAAATCATTTGATCAATTAGATTAAAAATCTATACACTTCTCTGGACCATTAAGGCACAGATCTACCAGTGGTGGTACAGAATAGATGAACAATTTTCCTCTAAGTCTAGATGTAGCTTATTAGTAAATAGACACTTAACACTGAATTCAGATAAATGAGTTAGAAGAACCAGAAGTGTATGCTTATTCAAATTACACCACAGACATAATTTCCAAAGCAAAGTGCTCACCTCCTGCAAGTTATATGTATTCTGTGACTTCTTCAGGGTGAATTCCAGCACATTCAGAAATCCTCGATAAAAATTAAGACCATCATCGGAGAGAGCATCTGGAGCCATAAGATTTCCAACACGGCCATTGCTGTATTCAAATTTGACGGGGTTTCTGAGTAATGCTGAAAAAGCCTGGGTCAGTTTAGATGACCGTGCAAATGGATCTCTAGGCCAGATACCATTATATTCTGCTACTTCAAGTGAATAAATCTGGAGAGAAGGGGAAATAGATTTCCTATTAACATTCTTCCACGAACTTTTTTTCTTAGGATTTTATGAAGCATTATCTCAAGATAAAGCCATGACAGGGACTTGCAGATGTGAAAAGTGGCTGAGTGGGATGTTTCCACTCATACCATCCTTTGGCTCAATTTGCAGATCATCTGTCTGGCCCAAAGGTTGGCCTGTGTGCAGAATTGAGCCAGAGAAGAGACACACTAAGCCCTATTCTACCATCAGAACTGTGGAAGACTTGCAGTAAATTGTGTGGAAAGTCAATGTTGCATGAAGCAGCATTAACTCTTGTGGCACTTGCTATGATCCCCCTAACTGAAGTCACAAAGCACAGCCAAGTGTAGAGCTAATAATGGCATGGCTGCTGAGCTATTCTTAGAGTCACAATTAGTGTGGGGGGGGGGAGGGGCTAGAGAGCAGAGGGGAGGAATTGTCCCTCCCTATATGTTTTACTGGGGAACCTTGGGGTTGAAAGCTCAGATAGCTGCAGCTCTCTCTTCTCCACCTCATATTGTAGCCCTGCTGCAATGCAAAACCCCACCCTCCAACACACTGCCCCATCAGTGTGCTTATGCCCTATATGTTCAATCTCCAGGGCACATTCAGGACTTGGGCTTTCAGTGGAGATTGCCAACATGGGTGAGAGTTATGCTGGTGGTTTTACTATGAAGATACTTGTCTACTGGGAAGGGGTCCGAGACCATTAATTTTGACTTTAAGGTAGATATGAACCAGTGGGCTATAAGTGAAAGGTTAATCTCCTGTGCTGTTCACTTCTCCAGAACCACATGCTTTAAATTTAGCAGCATAAAAATAAACTTCCCTTATAGCTGAAAGGGCACGCCATGCTACATAACCAAAAAGAGACATTTCCTGTTGTCTTTCATAATATCCTATAAGAATATACAACAGCAGGTAGCTACTTCAGTTGGAATGTTCCTGCTCTTTACAGGCACTTATTAGGACACAGCCGCTAGTCTTTCCTATATATAATTTAAATTTGCCAAGTGAAATCTTTTAAAAAGATGATTTTTCTTCCACACACATACAAAACTAAACGGAATCAGTCCAGAGCACTAAAGGGGTCTGTTTCAATACATTCATTGGAAGCACACACAGGCTTACATTAGAGGTCAAAATAATTTTCATATAATCAGAAATCTTTAGTAATTACTCAAAAATATTAATGTCAGCATACAATAAAGGAATACAATCTCAGTGTAGCACAACATGACATTTCCCCACTGAAGCTAAAGAAACAGCCAGAAAAAACACGTATGCCAGATATTGAATGACATCCAGCTGCTATAATATGTTTATTTCTGTTTGTTTGCTAGATGCAAAATCAGTTGATTAAATAATCTTAGGCTGTACAGTTTGGGAACAATTGAATTGATCCAGCAATGAATTATTATGAATTTGAAATTACATTCTGTTGTCTCCCTGACCACAAAGCAGAAGAAATCCTTCAAGCCCAAGGTTGGCTTGAGCTGAGAATTACCTGGCAAAGTGCAAATGGAATATAGGGAACTGCATACAAAAATAACCGTGTCAGTTACATTCTGCCTGAGTAAGCAAAACATATGATGAAACTTAATTATTTCCCCAAAGCTTGGAAAAAAAAAAAAAGCCAGGTAGGAAGATAATTTCAGCTTTCACATTGGATACATTTTCTTACCCTAATAAGACAAAGTTTTGGCCCAATACCACTGATTTCCACTTTACATTTTACTTTTATTCCAGCTCTTGCAAGTCCTCTCTCTGGAAGTCCACTGAGAAATACACTTTCAGAATCGTATGTGTAAACCTTGTTTTCTTTGAAATCAGGTTCTGTAAAGAAACAATGCTCAGTAACCATCATAGAGAACCGATAGACTATATTTTAGTATACTTAGCTCCAAATAGGAACGATCAATTTGCTCATTTTGATATTACTTCTGAAGCACATTAGCAGTTGGAGAACTAAATTAAATGTTTCTACACCTTTCAGATTATATTTCAATTGCACTCGTTAGAATTATATAATCTGATAGAAAAAATACTTACGATAATTAAGATGCTGACTCCCTGAAAGAGAAAAAAATATAGAAATTATGGCAAAGAATCATTTAAAAATTTTTTTTATAAAAAAGTACTGTCCAAATTTTTATCTCAACCTCTGAAGTACATACTGTATAATACTTTCTAGTTAATGCTGTTAATTTTTAAACACAGATTTTTATTCTAAAGTCAGAATATATCCAAACTTTCCTTCCCTAGACAATGGAGAATTTGCTATCAGGTTTTCTTATCCATTTATGCAACTTTGAAGTTTATATTTATAAATGAACAACAATTAGTCTCTGAAGCCTTGTTCAAAATAGTCTCTGCTATAAACCTATTCAGACAGATAACATACTTACTTACCCACAAGGGTTAAAGTCAGAGCTAGAATTAAGTCCCTCATTATGAAGGATAAAGCTAAAAGTGAAGGTGTCAGGTGCTCTTTTATAAAGACATAGTGTATCACATGATCATCAAAGTGATGTTCCAAAATAAATAAGCATATTTCAGAATCAGTATTGATCAATCAAAAAACAAACATTTCTTGGGGTAGGAATGCTGTTAATGCAAATCTATTGGATAATTTAGACCAAATGTATTTTTTCTGTGAAATATGGAATCTATTTCTGATATTTCTTGTTTTCGCCCTTTTTTTCCATTTCTCCACACACCTTTATACAATAATTCAACAAGTGGCAATAAATATTTGGCTCACTTTAAAAACAATGGAGCCAGATTCACAGCTGATGTAACTCAGCCTAGCTCCATTGAATTCAGTGAAGTCATGATGATTTATACCTCCTGCATATCTAGACCACAAGCTCTTTGAGATATACATCAGTTCTTCAAAGTGACATAGTCTTAAAGGAGGATTTGTGCATGACTTAATCTTCCAGTGACTGAGATTTGTGCATGTTGCTTTAGGTCACAATCCTGCAGAGAAAACCATGCAAATGCAGAGCCCCACTGAAGTCAATGAGGCTCAATGACTGTGCGTGGCTCCCCCTGCAGTTCTCTTTGCAGGAATGGGGTCTTATTGCAGACTTGTGTGAAGCTATCTGGGGAGAGCTATCTGTTGTGTGTATCAATCTCAAATACACGGGCTGGCCATTTAGGTCAATGGCATTACTCTAGATTTACACCATAAAATGAGAGGAAAATTCACCATTTTCATGGGAGCACAGAATCACAGGGTTTAGAGGAATCTTGAGAGGTCGTCAAGTCCATACCCCTTTGCTGAGGCAGGACTGTGTTTACCTAGACAAGTGAACCTACTTCGCTGTGATATCTTAAGAAATGGCAGTGGGTAAAATTTTCAAAAACACCCGTGTGGGTTAGGTGCATTATATCCCATTGACTTTGAAAGGAATGGCCACTAAATCACTTGGGTGATTTTTGAAAATGTTACCCACAACCTTGCACTCCTCTTATATAACTTTTTGATGCCCAGCTTCTTGTAATAATGACAATTATTTTAATCTTCCTTTGGAAAAAGTTCACAACGTGTTGCAAATCCTATTTCTTCCAAAACTAAGAGAACCTCAGTTATGCACATTTTGAATGAGCTTACGTCCATTTTGAATGTAATCTTGCCTTAAGGGAAAATGTTTTATGTAAATTACATATCAAGTAAAAGACATAATTTTCAAGTAGCTGGGTGCTAAGGTTGCTATGCAGACAGGGGAGGAGAACTCAAAATGTACATCTAGTATTTTTCTTTGAGGATGTGAAAGTTAAAAAAAGTGCTTGCAAGATAGATTCACATGCAGGCAATAAAATACAGTAGCTAAAAAGAAGAAAAAGATTTCCTTAGGCTGCTACTTCATTAAGAATAAGAAGAATAAAAAATGGTGCTGGATTTTTGAGACTGATTCTGGGCCTAAAAATCTATTCTGTGGAGGCCCCATTGACTAGTTCCCTCTCTACCATAATGATACTGTACATTTACTTGAGTATTGCTACCCGAATGAAGGAATAACACACTAGAGCTGTGCCAGTGCATCTGAGGAGAAGTCTTTCGGTGGAGTGCATGGAGCAGTCAACTATGTAGAATAACCTGATATAAATGTGCCATGCACAGTCATCAGTGGACAATCATTGTGCTTAGCCATGGCAACACCAGTTACTCTGTAGATGGCATCGAGGTGCACAGATGGAGCAGCTACTGTACATCACTTTTGGAGTTGAACAGATAATCAATAAGGGAAACCAGTGGCAGAAAAAATAAGTAGGATGATGGCAAACTCATCTGTGGACCCTTATTATTGATGCTGCTAGAAGTCCTGGAAATCCTAAATTCACACCTGCCTTCCATAAAGCAAAAAGTATACACCCAAATATCCCCATTCCTGGAAATCATGCTGTTCTCTAGTAAAAAATAAAAAAAAGAAAATATCTCCTTCTATTGAAATATGTTAAAATTTGCAAGATATATATGAGTTGTTATGCCAGATCCATGTTTAAGTCGTTGGTTCGGTGCCAGTTTGGATGGTAGAATACTGCCGTACTGAATAATCAAGGTCAACTGGGATTTCCGTAACATTTTCTCTTCAGAGTGTTAACTACACCCTCACGTTTCCCATCTTAAGGCTATCTGATGAGATCACAGTGTTTTCAGGTGACAGGCGTTCAGTGGCATTCATTTGCAGGTAGTACGTATATTGCCATAAGTGGCTTTAATAAGAGAGGGATTTCAATGGAGTTACACCACTGTAAAACTGGGGGGACACAGTAGCGAATCAGGCCCATAGTGTGCATCAGTAGCTTCCAACTTCAAAATTGGAACTGTCATTTGGTCTTATTAACTGCTATCAACTCAGCCTGCAATTTTCAGTGGGGCCTAGAGGAGTTCGATGCCCAACTGTCATTAACTTTCAATGGGAGATGGACACCTACTTCCTTTGAAAATATCAGCCTAAAAGAATGTCCCATTCTGTCTTTCAAAGTACCACCAACTTCCCAACTCATATGTTCCGTCCACTTGGTGTTTTCCGATCAAAGATGTAATCTGCATAATGTGGGGAAAGAAATAGAAAGTGTGCAAGTCTTTAAGTAAAATGCTACAAAAATATATTAAAGAGATGGCAGTGAATAACCCAGGAAGATCTTTGAGCCCTAAAGTTCTAATATCAAATGTGTATTCTCTCATTAACTTTCTTTTAATAAATCCTAATTTAATTTCAACCTGATTTGGTTACTACTAATGAGAAAAGTGTGAGAGACATGAAACATTCACTGACTATATAGTTTTCTTACCCCTTTACCTTTGTTGACTAGGGCATTAAGTATACAATGGTGACTGCTGGAAGTATTTGATAAAGAGCAAGGCTATTACTAATGAAGGAAATGCTTGTGTTTTTTGCAGCCACATTATAAAAGTGTCTGTATGTATAGTGGCAACATAATATTTTCTGAGTGGTAACATCAGAATTCTGCTGCTTCCATTACTGTTCTTTCATTCTACTGTAATCAATGATATAGCTCAATGATATAGATGACCGCTGCAGTCATATTGTGCCATCATGATGAACTGGCTGGGCTTGCATAGTACGAAATGTTGAAACACTATAAGTAAGACTATTAATGTGAGACTATTAACACAGTATTGGAACAACATGTAAGAGGCACTCATACATTTTTATATGGTGCTATAAGATGTTTCTATTTTAACAATAGGTTTTATAGTTCAGATAGTCTTGTTCTAGCATTACTTTAGTGATGGGTGAACCTTAAAAGGATTAAAGTTTGTGATCAGCTTGTATAAGCACCCCAAATTTGGATGCTTAAAGGTATGTCTACACTGCAATCAGAAGATATGATTGCAGCACACATAGATATACCTGATATAGTCCTGCCCTTCTAGGGCCTGTTTACATACTCAAGTGGCTGCCACACATGCTGCTGCAGTTTCACTGCTATTGTTATTCAAGCTTGCTTTGATTTAGCTAGATCAAAGCTATCTCAGGTATGTCTCATGTGCTGAAATCACACCTCCTGATTGCAGAAGAGGAACATCCTGAGATAACTGAATCTCCGGAGTATCTCTGTGTTCCATTCATCACCAGTTCCTGCAAAATTTCCTCCCTACCTCACCATAGCTGCTGAATCCTCACTACCCGAGTTTGTTTTCCTGGGTGTCAGGAAGAAAAAGGTACAGAAATTTGTTCCACTTTTTGTTATTTTCAAGGGGGAGCCTGGTGGACCATTCCTCACCCTACACAAATTCACTGATTACCTGAAAGACAGCCCTAGGGTTTTGCCACTGACTTTGAGGGGAGTAGCACTGGGCCCTAATCTAGCATTTCCCCAAAACATCAAGGTCAGAAGAGATTAACAACCTACCACTTTAAGAAATCAGAAGAAAAGGAAAATACAAGTAATGAGCGCCACTGAAATACACCTAAAATAAATACAACTGAAAAAAACTCGACAGTAACCAGCTAGTGGGTGCATACTTTCATGGCAGAGGAAGGAATTTGCCATCTGGTCACAGATTTCATTTGCAAACTACAGAGGTATTGCTAAAATATAAACAATAAGCAAAACACGATTTTTAAAATGATGGGAGCATCTTAAAATAAGGCAAGTGAAAGAAGTTCACAATGCTACTATTCTATGCCATTTCCACAGCAACACACGTAATAAGGACTATGATGTGCACTATTTCAATATGTGGGGGTGGGGAGAGTTCCAGAGAGCATGATGGCAGCGTATACTTACAAGGGCTGTAGCATGATAAGGTAGGATGCTTTGAATTTACAGGTACATGCACCATAAATGAAATATGAATACAGGCTAATTAACCCAATTAGAACTATTGCTTCCATGCTGCCATTGTCTTTCATAACAGATTCTACTCAGGTAACAGACTCTTATTATCTGCTGTTGGACTGCTGCTGATAGCCACGCACTCTCCTTGTTCTGTATTTATGTTGTTGAATTATGGTGCAGTGATGCCATTTTCATCCTGCTAATATATTGCCTAACAACAAAGAAGGGATTAGCAAAACAGCTCTCAAGCAACCACTGTAGGTTAAAATTGATGCAATCGGGTGGCTAAGATTTTTGCCTTCGAACTGTACACAGCTTCTAAGTTGGAGAAAGGTTAAAATGACCAAACAAATCATATCAAACATTCAGTCACTGAGAAATTAAAAAAAATATTCAATAGCCAGTGTTTCAGTGTGGCTTACAAGACAATGTTTTGTACTTCCTCTGCTGGCTCTGGGGCCGTGGATAACTAACAAGGAATGTTCTCTAGTTTGGGCCAGGCTGCCAGATGCTGATTGTCCAGCATTCACCTAGGGACTTTGCTATATCAGCTTGCTTTAAAAGTTTCTTTTGTTGTTCTAAAACAACAAAAACCCTGACAATTCAGTCCAAGGAACTAGAGATAAGGCTGCAGGCCCAATTTCCTATCATGTTACCCCAGTTTCATACTGGTTAGCATCACTGATTTCAGTGGAGTCATACCCGTGGGACCAGACACAGTGCCTTCACAATGACATTGATGGCAAAAAATTATTTATTATTTCTGTCTTTCTTTTGAACCATGCAAAAATTAAAAGGGGGCATCTATCCAAAGCCCACAGTGGAGCTGGTTGAAACATTTTCAATGAAATGGTTTTTCATTGAACTGTGTTGTTTCATTGAAGCTGAAATCTTTCATGGAGATATATCAGTGTCAATGATCGTTTCAACAGGAAAGCGTCTGAGGTCCAGGGTGGACTCTTCAGTCATGTCCACACAGAGAGAAAGAGAGACAGATTGAGGGAGAGAGAGAGAGAGCGAGCCCTGAATCAAACCCCAGCCTTTTTGAAAATAGATGTTTGAACACAATTCTTTGTCACCAAATTGTTTGAAAGTCTTTGTTTTCATAAATAAATTTCAAAATCTCAAATGTTGTCAATTAATTGAATTTTCCTCCAGCCAGCTCTAGTCCACAGCTTCCCTGACAAAAGCCATAGAACAAATTATACGAACCCCACAGCAGCGAACAAAACTCCACCGCTCACAGAATGCCCACCTCAGAACAAAATATTTCATTTGATTTTTGAGCTTCTACAATGGGATTAAAGATAAAAAAGAGGAAAATGTTTTTTGAAAAAAGGCAAATTATTAAATTAGCTATAATTATGGAAATTATATATCTACAGAAATGGAAAGCACTGATTCATCATCATCATCACACTCATCAGCTGTCAGGCTAATTACTTGGCTTTTGCTTTTTTTTAGTTTTTTTTTTCTTTACTTGAGGCAGTGCTTGGATAGGGAAAATGTCAGTCAACTTGATGTTAGAGTTGGGTCACATCTGAGTGCTAGCTGATATCTGCTATAAGTTCATCTTGCTCTAATTAAGATTTCTTGGTCAGGTAGCTCTTAATTTCTGTGGCACTGGTATGCAGATACAACATTAAGTAGTACTGAAATTTAGCCTTTGCATGAAAATGTGTCTTCACTTAACTCACCTTGGTGAGGAAACAGTATCTATACAAACAGGATACTCCAGAGATACAAACAGTTAGTGTACCTAGCTTTCAAACACTGTTCTTGTATAAGGGTCACTGCATGTGGTTGTATTCCTGGTTATGGTCACAGTGGACAATACGGAGAGAAATGCCAGTATAATATTTTGTTCTGACATACTCTGACTGGATAGATAATATGTTGATGCTCAATTATGGCTGCTAGCACCATCACCCCAGTCGGTATGTATGTATAGGATTGTGGAGGTATTGTGTCTACCTTAACAATAAGGCACACAGAATGTATCTGGGATCATCAGAAGAGTACATGCCAGAATGGCCATTTTTATAACCATTCACAAGATGTTCTCTGGGCCCTACACATTAACTATAATCTAAAAGCCATTGTAGAAGGCAGCCCATGTTCCTCCATAATCTACCACCTTCATGAAGTTGCAGAATGTGAATCTCTCTTGTGCTCTTGGAGCACAAGGACTGAGACCTTTGCAGAAGTGCTTAAGGAAAAGGGGAATTCTCCATGCACCCTCTCTCTCCTCCATTATATCCCATGCCAGACCACCCATAATCTGGCTCTAGCCTTTAAGCTCTCCTGGGCAAAGATTTGATTTCATGTGTTTTTAAAAGCATTGTGTACATTTATGGTACTATCCAGATAAATATAATTAACAATTACATTTATGTTGTAGTTCCATACAAAATGTGCTAAGCACTTTCCAGATACAGAGGAATCCATTGCCACTACTCCAAAGAGCCTACAAAAATGACAGTATTTTCCAGGCAAGGTGTTTGCAGATGTCTTGGTTTTCTAGACCAGTTATGCTATAAAACCAGTGTAATAGAATGGTGAATCAGGCTCATCCAGTTGCATTATAATTGTAAGAAAATTCCTGTATTATTAACAGCTAAAGAAGTTAATGATAACAGGTTATAAATTCAATATAAACTCACTTAGGGGCAGAACATATGAAGAGCATGATGCCTTACCACTAGGTCACTGTGACCTCAGGTCATAGGCCAGATAAGATAAGCGGTTTATAACTCCCAAGAAAGAAACACTTTTCTGCCAATACAAATAATAGACATTGACTTTACCCTCAAAAAATGCAAAATCACCTATCAGTATTTGATCAACGACTTTGACGTTGAAAGACCCAGGGATCTAGTCACATGAAAACAAGAAAGCAATGCAGACTAACACAGTTTAGTTTTAAAATTAATCTAAAGGGTAATTCAGTAATGAATTAAATATCTTATATTTCATTAATTAGGAAGAACTTTGTTACACTTATAAAATGGATATTTCTGCTATATTTTAAATGGCTCAGTATTTCTTTTTCTGTTTTATATAATTTCACGTTAGAATATTAAATGTGGAAGTGACATTCATATCTATTAACCAAGCAACTTAAACCCACCTGGACATGGGGTATAGCCCTAAAGCCTTGAATTGTAATTGACCATGGATGTACTGTATGAACAGGCTAGTTCTAGGTTCTGAGTTTCCTGGCAATGTTCAGTGATATCACAAAAAGAGTACTACTTGTAAACCATTTGGGAAAAATTTACCCTTGGTTCTAATTCATGGATTATCTGGGGCAGAGATCATCAAGGATGAATTTGATTCAGTGTTTGTGAGAGAAGGGCCTAAATAACCTCCCCAGATCTATCTGTTTTGGAATCAGGACTGAAATCCAGATTTTCATTTCACAGTTGCCTCTGGCTGAAATTTTTCGTATCTTGTGTCCTGGCCCTTTTACATTCCTCTTACACTGCAGAGCATTTCTTGTTCATTAGAGTGAATACCACAGAACAAAGCTGCATATTTGTAGAAAAGATTTTCCTTTCCTACAGGACAGGAGGACTTTTACGTAGCCAGCACAGTATCTTTCTCCCCCATACAGTATGTTGCACGCAGAATGTATTTTTGCATGCACATTGAGTGGTCTAGTCACTTGAATTGGATTTGCACGTTCCCATCCTAGTTTATGCATATGTAAAAGATAGGAGTCAAGATTCTGGCAGGCCTGTCCACAGAGCTCAATCCAACTCCTACTGAAGTGAATGGAGTTGTTTCATTCACTTTAAAGGGAGTGGATCAAGCACATACTGAGCAGTACCTTACCTCCTTGAGAAGTTATTTTAACTTTAATAGGAGTGCTCTAGGAATAAAATACTACTCAATCTGAGTAGGCCTGGCAGCATCCGGCCCTAACTCACAAAGCATTTCAACACGTTTTTACAGGCCCCTTAGTGCTGACCCTTATTTCAGCAGCCATCCAGTTTCTTAGTTTTTCATACATAGTTGCTGTAATGTGTAAATTCATTTCATTTTGCTCATCTCTGGGGAAAGCAGTAGCAGGATTACGCTTTTCATGGCCTTTTTAGAAAAAATACTGGGAAAGCAACTTCTGAATTGTTCTGTAGCAGTTCCTGCCCTGATCAGTAAATAACAATATTCATTCTTGAAACCAAAGTGTGACATAATGACCAACTGAACAATTCTATATGGCCTATAGTGGAATAAAAGAAACACAGGGAGATGCCCTGCCATATAAGGTTTATACTCTTTATGCACTTTACCTTTTCCTTCACCTTTGACAATAGGTATCTACTGTTTATTGTATGAATCAGTCAATGAGCTGGAGTTTCAGCTGCGGTAACTTGGCAGAGCCCATCAAAGTCTATGGATTTATGCAGATTTACTGCAATTGACTATCTAGCCCAGTATTTCTAATCTCCCACTCAGGATGATCTTGGTTTATGTAATTTATTTTAATTACTTTTTTCTGGTAGGATCTATACCAATCAGCTGAGATCCTCATGAGTGGGAAACTAGAAATATCATGCATATACTCTAGATACCAAGTTACAAAAGACAAAGATGGAAAATATAAAAAGCCTAAATATCTTCTATTACATTCTTGTTGGATTCATAATTTCTTTCCCAGAATCTTTGGACATTGTGACATTAAAAACAAAGAATGCAAGAACCAAAAGAAATCAGAGATTTGACATCTCACTCATTTTAAGTTAGATCCTGAATTCCTCATGTTTTATAATAAATTTGATCTGAGGACTTCCAGATTTTTCAGTGGTTGATTTTCATCTGTTATGAATGATGAAGCAGCATGCATGAAAAAACAAAGTCCTCATCCCCAATAAAACTACTCACATTTATGCTTTCCTTTCTGAAAAGGTAAAATATTGAATTTTCCATCTCCACTCCACTCACAAAATATGCAGTATATCAAAAGTACCCTTTAACATCTAGTAAGCACTATTTTAATAAAATTATAAAGACATCTTGATATGGATACTGTTCTGTTGACCCTCTGAGCTCTTTCATTACCTGATTCTCTAGTGATAATACTATTGTCCCATAGACTATTGGCCACTGTCTCACAAGACTCTTGTTGGAGTAGAATTGGCGATACTATTAAGATAACCAAGAGTTTTACTAAAATTTGGTTTTCATGTGAAAAAAGATGCATTTTATCAATGGGGCTGTATCTCCAGAGACCTAAACACGCTGTTGGAAATCCATCAACATGTGGGATTGAGAACAGTTGTTTTGCTAGATTTCTGCTACTAGTGCCTAGCTCATTGTTCTGGTAGCTTTACATGGTATTTTGGCGGTGCTTATTACTAAACCTGGAATCAGGAGAAGTTCAGATGTCAGGTAGAAGCCCGGAGTTGATACAATATAATTCAGTAACATACTTTCAATGTTTTCCTTCCAGCCAATCCACAAAGAAATGCAGCTGTAAGAAGCATTGGAGAGGTCTGATAAATCTCATCTTCCAGGCATAAAAGTTTCTGCTGGTAACAACAAAGTGAAATTCAAATATGAGACATGCAGCTCAAAAAAAAATATGCTTCATGTGAAAGCACATCGGCAACTCCACCTATAAATTCCCACTTACCCAATGCATTGGGAAATGTATAGAAAGTGATGAAAGGGAGTTGTGGTAGCGCATGCACCAATACTTAGTTAATGTCTCAAGAATAAATAAAACAAACTAGAGACCTGCAAGTTAGTGGTCAATGGACTCTAAAAACATAAAACTGTTGTGGCAAATTGCCGGTACCATTATGCTGGGTCTCGCGCTTTCTCTTCTTCGGGGAAGTTCAGGGCGCCATTGCTTGCCTCTGAACTGGTATTTAACTGCCCCACTAGTGTCCTTGAGGAGGGGAGTGGAGAGGGAGGGACCTGGGCCCACCCTCTTCTCCAGGTCCCAACCCAAGGGCCCTGAGGTTAGTGGTGAACCACTTGAACTGGCGGTTCCTTCCCCTGGGCTACTTCCCTCTCCTGCCCTTCAGTTTGTGCAGGGGCTTCTTGCCCTCCTTCCACACAAGCCAGGTGCCCCTTACCTAGGGTTTTTGGACTTCTCAGCCCACCGCAGCACTCCTCCAAACTTTCCTTTTGTCTCTTTTCAAAACTGTTCTCTTCTCCAACTCCTTCAAACTGCTCTCTGCTCCAACCAAACCTTTCTGCTCCAACTCCCACACTGTCTGACTGAAGCAGGGGATTTTAAGACATGACTGACTACTAGTGCTCTAATTGGCTTCAGGTGCTCTAGTTAATCTATAGCAAACCTTCCTCCCCGTGCAGGGAATAAGGGTCCCTGCTAACACTCTCCTGCTGCCCTCTGGCCATGCAGTATCACACTGTCCATACTGCCACTGACTGTGATTCAGCCTTAGCCGCTAGATGATAATTACTGGAGCATCAGGGGAAACTAGCATAGCTGAAATGTATAGTATATTGAAATGAACAATATTCCACACATTTCTAAGCTTCTCAACACAAAGATTTTGTACTATTCTTGGACCTGTTCTGCTACCCCACTTTGCCCCCGAAGATATAAAGAGCCACTAACTAAAGACTTGCTGACAACCTCCTGACGAGGTGGAAAATTAGGCTAGTGTACACCTAGACCAATTTGGGAAGGAACAAGGTGGTGCTAAGGATCACCCCAGGAACTGAAAAGGAAGGGATGATGTACTTGAGGCATAGTAGGGAGAGGGGTGTCATAAAGCGTAAGTCCCAATTCTGAACCTTAGCGTCCAAAATGTGGGTGCCTGCATGAAACCTCCAAGCTTAATTACCAGCTTAGATCTGATAGCGCTGCCACCAGCCAG
>NC_133775.1:26691323-26742143 GCF_003597395.2 Chelonoidis abingdonii
AAAACTTCCCTCCCTTGAGATTTGAAAAATCTTGTTTCCTGATTGGTCCTCTGGTCAGGTGTTTGGTTCCCTTTGTTAACCCTTTACAGGTAAAAGAAACATTAATCCTTAGCTATCTGTTTATGACAGTAGGGAGAGGGGTTGTACTAGTGATGATTGAGAGAAGATGGTTGTATGTGTGTGTGTATGGGGCGGGGGACAAGGACTAGCCAGGGGAATTGTGTGGAACAATTGGTGCAAATATTTGGATAATTTGGATAAGATTTAGATAAGCACCCAGACTTTTTAGTTCTTATTCAGCCCAAACTCTGAACCTTTAACAATTTGCCAATCCCTGATTTTGAGGGTTAGCTGGAGATCACCTATGATTCTAAAGGTCACAGAAGTGTGCTGCTAAGCAGGCATTCAGGAAAGTGGGGAAAATTCCCTTGGTATAGTTTTTTTTTGGGTTCAGAGAGAGAAGATTCCAGAGTTCCATTCTGAGATCACTATGCCATTGGTGATCACTTTACCTCTGGTGCCTTCATTTTGCTCTAAAGCCCTGCAAAATCTTGGCTCCTATGCCAGTGTATTTGTCCCACAGGTGATGTTTTATTGGAAATCCCTTAACAAAGAATCAGTACCATGGGCCATGTTCAAGAAAGATGAAGGCTAGTAGGATAATCAGGGGAATAGAGAGGGCTTGGCTTCTTTAGCGAAACACAGGTTGAGAGGGGATCTGACTGCTCTTTGTAACTACATCAGGGGCATAAACACCAGGGAGGAAGAACTATTTAAGGACAATGTCAGCACAAGAACAAATGGTTATAATATGACTATGAATAAATTTAAACTGAAAATTAGATGGCTTCTAACCACCAGAGAAGTGAGGTTCTGGAACAACTTTCCAATAGGAATAGTGAGGTAAAACTACCTGACTAGTTTTAAAATAGAGCTTTACAGTTATGAATAGGATTCTATGACAACGTTAACTATGATAGTAGGGGACTGGACTCAATCACTCAGGAGGTTCTGTCCAGTTTTATGTATGTTTGGATTTAGTTAGACTGCAACAAGGGAATAGTCAAGAGGGAAAAGAAAAGCACATCAAGGGAAGGAGTGAGCAGGACCTGATAATCCTAGTGATTATCCACTATAGCCTCGTGGGGTGACAGGTCAGGGGTTGTCTCTGGTCCTCACACTTATTTCCTTTTGTAGTTTGGTTTATTTGGCTTTGGTGACTGTACTGGGCTTTTGGTCAAAAGTGAAGTAATCTGGAAGAGGTGAAAGCACAAAGTCAAATGCTGCTTCCAATGGAAGCACCAAAAGAAAATGTCCCCAGAAATGTTTCCCTTGTCTCTTAAATAGGCTGTTCCATGATCTTCCAGATCCTTCTAGTAGTTTCCATTATTGCATGGATGACTAGATTGTACCAGATAAGCACTTACATAAGGAATGGGTGGATCTACTCGGTCCAGATAAAGATGCGGAGAGATTAATCCATCCCTGAGCTCCTGGATG
The DNA here is from genome assembly GCF_003597395.2 of Chelonoidis abingdonii. Taxonomy (NCBI): domain Eukaryota; kingdom Metazoa; phylum Chordata; order Testudines; family Testudinidae; genus Chelonoidis; species Chelonoidis abingdonii. The sequence goes on from NC_133775.1 coordinate 26,692,824, forward strand.
GGTAGGAGGAGCACAGTCTGTACTATCCTTTAGAATAGTGTTGCTGTCTCTTCCTGAGGTACTCAGACGATTCCGCTGACCAGGGCAAATGGGGTTTTACTCCTTCCCCATCCTCTTTGGGCTGGTGTCCCCTCCTTGACTCCTCCACATGCCCTGTCAACAGCTGGGGAAAGACTGCTCCAAACTTCCATGTGAATTTGTTTACAGTTCCGGTCTCGACATTTAAGTTTAACAAATTAAAATTATTTGAATACAAGAATTTGGCTGTTTTTCACGTATTTCCACTTATTTTATTGGCATCTGAATAAAACATATGAGCAGGTCACTGGAAACTTGCTACACTGTTCACCTCCGTAACTCTCAGGTCCAAAATAGATTCTAAAAATCAGAAAGCAGCTACAGTTCAGCACTACACAATGAGAGACTGAGCGCATGAGACAGTGTGAGAGAACAGCACACGTACATTAGAAAATAGTCCAAGGACCTGATTCACTTGCTGCAGGATTCAAGTAACTTCACTGGGAATAATTTATATCCTGTGGTGCGAAGATAGGTCTCCAAAGAGCCTATACAGGAAAAAAAAACAGAGTGCTCTCTATATACAGCAAGTGGCTCACATCTTACAAATTAAAATTGCTATGTGCTTTCAAAGTACAAGAGGTAACAGCACTTAAAGTATATATGTATACGGCAGGTTAACAGGGGAACTATTTCATCCCACGTTTCTTTAGCTTTCTTGTGTCATTAGGCAAGAAGTCTTCAGCAACAGTTTATACTAACCTCATTACAGACCATGCAATCTTGGGGACAGCTTTCTATACAGCCTCTTCCCACAACTGTTCATGATCAAGAAGGACACAGTTCACAGTTTCCTTTTTCCCCAATTTTATTCAGTTTTTATAAAAGCTTGCAGTAAGTAATGAACGCTTATTTCTATGAGCACATTGAAAAGCATCTATGTGATGGTTACGTGAGAGCTTCATAGCCCTTTACAGTCCGCAGTACAGAAGCGAGCCTTTGGGGTGCCTCAAAAAGTTTTAAAACACTTGATTTCATTCAGGGAAAAATCAAAGAGTTTCAGGAGGAGAAATTGTCTTTACACACATAAAAATGAAGGGGTCTTTTAGCTAGATGACAGCAAACCTGCTTTCTGTAATCCCACAGGGGTTCTTTTAATAAGTCACTGAAAAGTTCCATTTGATGAGTTAAACCTTCAATTTTTTTCATACTTATTATAGCCAAGGAGGTGCTAAGCTAGTACAATGGGCAAGGAGGCGTTAACACATTACAGTAGACCAGAGTTAGTACAACACTGGGCAATAAGGGACCTCAGTACAATGAGTGAAAGAGGCAGTGTCTGCAGCACAAAAATGTGTTCTAGAAGAGAAAGCTTTAGGCTGTTACTGGTCATTGTATAGCTGCCATTACAACCAAATGAAATTAATTAAAGATATTTAAATATTTTCCTACTATTTTTTTCAACAGAGTGCCTGAAGATTCATAGGTCAGAAGGAACTGTTCTCACCATCCAGTCGGCCCTCCAGAATAACACAGCCCAGAGATTTTTACCCATTGATTTCTGCACCTAACTAGAGTTGGATAAAATTTTTGGACACAAGGTTTATTCACTGGAAAATACCGTTTAGGCCTCTATGTATATGAAAATAGCAAAAGAAACATTTCAGTATGTCAACTTCTCTTTTCAAAACGATGTTTTGTTTTGCAATTTATCAAGATTTGTTTCAAACAGATTCAAAAACACGTAAGAATGAAACAAAAAAACCTGGAAAAATTAGTTTTTGGTTGAACTAAATATTTCATTTGACCTGACATAAAATTTCATTGCTATTTTGATGAGAAAACAAACAAACAAACAAAAAATACTATTTTGGGTGGATCCAAAATGAAAATTTTGTCTGATTTTTCAGTTTGGATACATATTCACTTAGCTGCACATCTAACTCAACAAATTAGAGTTATAGAGATGGAGTTAAGCAAGAAATTAATTTGGCTCCATAAATCAAATACCATGGTGATGAGAGTCATATTACCATGTAGACAGATAGATTAGCTAGCTAGATGTAGATGGGAATGCAGCAATACTGTTGCTGGTAGTATCAGACTATATCTGAATACAATTTACATAAATTAAAGACGCTTGCTCTGTGATAAGTTTTTCTATAGGCAAAGCGAGCCTCCAATGTCCACCTTTGTTTCCCTGATTATATCCAGGCCCATCAATTCTCTTGCTTCCATTCATATTCACTTCCCATTTCGTGCCCAAACATCACAGAAAAAGTAGGATACATCAGCCATATATTGCTCCCGAAAGAAGGAAACAAAGAAACAAACAAAGAAAGTAAGAACGGTGCATTTATCAGAAGAGAGGAGAAGAATATTCCTATCTGTCACTTCATTGTAAAGCTAAATGTGGGAACAGTCTTCTCAAAAGAAATTCACAACATGCACTATGTAAATTTCCATAGGTATTCAGCAAACTAAATTCTGCAAATGTATGTGACCTACTTTATTTCAGACTATTTAACACCTAACGGTATCCCTACTGCCAATCAAAATGACAACTTCAAATGTTATATATGCCCTTGATCTGAGAAGAACTGAACTGTTGATGGATGACTTGAATAAGACTCAGGAAAGCTGTAGGAGAAAATGAGATGTGTAAGAACTAGATTTTACAGCACTGTTGCACAGATGCATTGCTGGGGAAAAAGTACTGTTCATTCTGTTAACATGTGGCCAGACTGAGGCATATAAGGTAGAATGGCGCCTCTGAGCATAAATTTAACATACTGAATTACAATTTAAGATCATTTTAATATTCATATTAAGGGCACCTGAGAGTCCAGGTAGCACCTTTTCTGAGTGATTACAAAAAAACACAATAGCAAAGCTTCATACAAAACACTGCTAGGAAATAACTGTCAGCAATCATAATGTATGATGCACACTAATTTTATGGATGCAGATGCAAAGAGAAGGGAAGCCAAATGCTTTTGGAGTTAGCTACTGCTGTGCTCTCAGTACAATTTAAAGAGATCTATGCTGACTACTGGACCTTATTTCAATGGCTTTGTTTCAAGGAAAGTGGGCCTTGCTGTCCAGTACATGTAAGCTGCTTAGTGGCATGTAAGCGTGAATTTAGTAACCAGAGCCCATGTATAAATTGGAAATATAGTTAGATGTTTGGGTTCAATATTACTCATTGGATGTGTGCTAAGATAAAGGGATATGAGGAAATATTTCTGGATTCCTTTTGACAGCTCTACTGCAGGAAGGGGAAGGATGGTCTTGTTGAGGTACTCGCCAGGGTCTGAGGAGAACCGGTTGAAATTCTCAGCTCTGTCACGGACTTCCGGTTTGATTCTGGGCAAGTCACCCCATCAGTCTGTACCTCAGTTCCCTGTCTGTGACAAGGGGTCTTGCTTATTTAGCTTGTAGGGTCTTTGGGGTAGGGGTTTTCTCTCACTATGTGAATGTATAGTATTTAGACCATAGGGCTCCAATCCCAGTTAGGGCCACCAAAGTACACATAATGATGATAATATTACATTGGCATTGCTGAGAGCTGGCTGTGTCTTCAACAGATTCCTTCGATGAGCTGCAGTTAAGCAGAAAGGCTTACATCAAACACAAAAGGATTTGGCTAGTGCACCCAGCATTACAAACTCTGTAACGATGGCACAAAATAGATTTTGAGCAAACTTCCACTTTATTCTTCCAGCAGGAATTTCTCTAGTGCAGTGATATACAACCTTTGCAGCACTGAGAGTCACAGTTCTCATGAGTCCAAGGGCCACAACTAATTTACATAAATATATTTACTAAATCTGCGCAGATGTCGTGTCAGATAGTATCCCCATGATGCATTTACAATCTGGAACTTGAACACATCTGACATATTTTCCAATTTTTAAAGCTGCTTTTCCTTGCTTTTTATTTCCCTTTCCCCCTATTTTATTCCCTTTTCTCCAACCATGTGCCACTTTCCTTCTCTCATGTAGTTTTCTCTTTCTCCCTTTTATTAGACTTTCCCACTTTTTTCTGGCCTTTTTCCCATTCCCATTTCCCATTCCCTTTCTCCATCCGTTCCTTTCCCCTCTCCATTTCCCCCCAATACATTTTTCTCACTTTCATCGCTCTGTTCACTACACCCCCCTCCAGTTATTACTCAGTTCCTCCTCTTTCATTCTTTCTTTCTCTGTTGTCCTTCTCCAGTCTCCTTTCTTTTTAATTATTCTTCTCTCATTGTCTTCTCTTCCTCCTCCTTTATTCCTTTGTCCACACTCTCCATGTCCTTTGTTACATTCCTGCTCTCCGTCCTCATTTCCTTCCCCTTTACAGCCCATCTCCTCCACTGCTCACTAGCTCATTCCCATTGTCCCTCATCTCCTACTTCTTTCCCTAGTGGCATCTCTGGAAGGTGGTATCATTGAGTGAAAACAAAGCTCCTCTCCATTACCTACATCTCTTGGTTGCTATCACTTTGTTCCTGTTCCTGCATCACACCACATTCTACATAACTTTTGCCCAGTGTCAAAAAGTCAAAACTTATACCAAACTATTTTCATTGTGTGCTCTTACAGCTCTAGTCAGAACAGAGAGCTCAGGAGGAGACAATCACAAAAGAGTTTAGGTTCAAAATATAGTTCACATAAAAATACTATCAGTTATATGGTAATAGTTTCAGTAATCATATATATTTGTAGCTATATAAGAAATCCCAAACATTAAACTTCAATGAAAGCTGAAGTTCCTACACCAATCTTAAATCTGTTCCAATATCTCTGGCTTCCCCCAATCATGCAGCAGAGAGTTTAATCACGTGCTACATGAGTTTTGATACATATTTGTGATATAGCAATGTATTTTCTGGGGAAAAAATGCACATTCCGTTGCAACTTGGCTTTTCACAAGTGTTGAAAGATCTACCAATGAAGGCTGCAAGGACCAGCTCCTGGTCCATCAAACCAGGTGGGTTTTACCATTGATTTCAATGGAACCACAATTTGGACCTTTGAGTCATGTGGTTTTTTTTTTATTCACTGTGTTGGATGGAGAAGATACAGGACAATCTATGCCTCTCTTTGGAGAGTACTGCTTCCGATCTACGGACTATATTCAATATTCTTTCCCTCTCACTTGACTGCCCTTGAGGAATTATGTGATGTGGAGATGATGAGATTTTCTCTGTCCTCTATTTACAAATGAAGATGGGAAGTACACTAGTTTCTGGTCATTAGTGAGGAGTTTGTTTTTTTGAAGCTCAGTTACATGTGATTTGTTTTGCAGCTAACAAGATAGTATATTGAAAGAGTGAGTGCCTATGATCTGTACTGAAAAGGGAGTAAGGAAGTGAATACTAAAGGTGGTCTTTAGTGTATACTTGAAAGCTTGGTGGAACATGGGAGCATGGTTAAAGTTGGTCTTAACCTTGAGGAACTCCAGAATGACTAACCGAGGTCTAATGCAGCAGTTTTCATTGGGGATTTGTGTCTGCTATAATTTACACAAAAGACTTGAAATTCAAATGAGCAAACTATTACACCAATATTTTCTGGAGGAGGAAGGTAACAATTCATTTTGCACATGTCTGTGTGTGTACACACAGACAGAATAATGCTTTCTAGTAAGTCTCTCAACTCATGTCAGAACGTTCTAAAAAAGTCTAAACAATACATTTTTGCAAAAGTATCTAGTAAAAGGGCTGAGCTATTAAGAGTGACTTTTCCAGCTTTTTATTCATTAACAAAAGTTATCTATACATGGAAGCTGAATCTTTTTGTTAGTTAACAGTTGTCAAACACTGTCTAGCGTGATTAATGATATTTTTGAAATATGAAACAGGGCTAATTGATGTCTAATCTGAAAGCAATTCTCATAGTTTAAACCTTCTTTCACTCTTTTGCAGGAATGCTTGTCTGTTTTTAAAGAGGAACTGATTACCTTGTCTAAGGAGTGAATTATTTCATTCTTCTGTATTAACAATTTATGAATGATGCCAATAGCTGCAACATAATCTTCTCCTCCCTGTCCCACCAACAACCTCAGCTGTGTCCTGGAGAGTCAACTCATGCCACATCAATCAGTGGTCTTCATGGTCTGTAGCATAGACATGTGAACTGTGGCTTACGCTATGTTCTCTTTTGCTCTCTTTACTGGTGGGAGTTGAGGCTGTGCAAAAATGAATTAACCATTACAAAGTTCCCCATCATCCTGCTGTTTATGTGATTTGTAAATCAACTAGAAAGAAAAAGGAATATGGGTTTTCAAAGTGTGGGCAGGGAGGCTGCTAGTCCACTGGGGGCCCTAAGTAGGAATATTTTGGGGGACCCCCCCTCAAACAACACATACTAAAAAAGCAAATATGGGGCCTGCTTGAGCTGCTTGGGGACCTAAGCAATTGCTTAGTCTGCATATGCCTAGTGCTGGCTCTGAGTGGGGGGTCATGACCAGGTGTCAGCAAGTCACCATAACTATGCCTTTTCTCTGTTGCCAGGAAAATTTGAAAACCACTGGATTAGAAAGCTAAAGAGCAGTTAAGGGGGTCAAATTTTCAAACCAGACCATAAAGTTGCACCAGCAAATTTGCACACTCCATTTCTGTACTTGAGCAAAACCCTGCATTTGCATCAAGAAAGGACATTTAACTATACACACACAAAACTGGGTAAACAAACATTGATAGTACAAACATGGCTGATTGGAAAAACAAAAACAAATGCAAGATTATATGCAAAAATTGCATACTCAAATTGGAAGGTGTAAATTTAGGCCTTGATCTGAAGTATGTACATGACTTCATCCACTTTTGTCCCCTTTAACTTCAATGGAAGTGCTCACGGGAGCCAAGTTGACTTAAATGTTTGCAGAATCACAGCCCAACAGGCTAGATTGAGACCACTTGCAAAAACTGGGGCATGATTCTTATCTGATTTACACAAGTTTTACACTAGAGTAATTATACTCATTTAGTGTATGGCATGGTGCATGATAGATAGATAGATAGATAGATAGACACACAAGCACACACACATACATTGAGGGACTCTAGGCTTTCCTATGTACATAACAAGTCTGTTCAACAGATATTTCTCCCAGCTCAGTTTCATGATTGCCTTTGGTATGGATGCTTGAATGGTTAGCTACAGTGGGGAAAACATTGTGATTTAGAAAAAATAATCTTTTGTATGCCTTTCATTACAAATAACATTTTTGATGACTAGAGCATCCATAATAAGGCTTGACAAACAAAAGGTAACTTTGGCTGCCAGACAAAAAGAATGAAAAGGCAAATAAGTGAAACTAGTTTTAACAAAAGCTGCTGTGGCCTCTGATATTAAGCATTTGATCTCTCTGGGGAGGGAGGAGATACAATCTATCAAAAACATGTTTTGTAAGGTAGCAAGCCATATATCTGAAAATATAAAATCAAGATGACGCCTCTTATAAATGATCTTGAGAGAAGAGGAGCTTGAAGACAGAGCAGTCATAAACGAAGGACAAAATAAAACCAGTAGCAGAACTGCAGGGCGCATGGATAAAGAGGTAGGAGATTGCCAGAAGGGAGCATGATAATAATATCAGTCAATGGGATGGGTACCCAGGGTAAAGGGTAGACAGCCTCAAAAACGAAATCCAGATTTCTTGACCATCTTAGCTCCTAATGCTACAGAGCATGGTACTGTTTTTGCTTTTCTATTCATAGCACTTGTAGCCTCTATTCATAATGTATATTATGATTTTACATTTAGTTTTTTTCTCTTGCTGCTTAAATTGTCTTTTGTTGATTTCTATTACAATAGTTAATAGAGAATTTGCACAATAAGAACAAAACCAGTTCAGCTCAGGACGACTGTCTAGAGTATGTGTCCTTAGGATCTTTTTCCCTATCATGATGATTAAAGTACATTCAGATGCATTCTGTACTCTGCTCATATATTTCAATCACATTTTGATTAAATTCTTGTGTGTCCAAACACCACAATGGAGATCAGCGCCCCCCTCCTCTATCTTAGGCCCTGTACAAACATGTAGTTAGATATAGTCCCTGCCTTCGAGAACATACAGTCGAAGCGGAAAAGACAGATACAGATCAGGCGAAAGGGAGCTGGGAAACAGAGCTGCATAGGAATTAAGTGAGTTGCGTAGATTAACATAGGAAGTCCATGGCAGAGCTGGGAACTGAAGTCAGATTGCTCAAGTCCCAGTCCAGTGCCTCTTCTGAAAGATATTCTACAGCACATATTATACACATTTTCCATGCTGACCCCCTTAGCTCACAGTACTTTGTTGTCCTAGAGTCCACAAAATGGACTGTTCTGCATACGGGCAGCAGCGAGGTAAACTTCCCCACCCTAGCCTGTCAGTTGCTAGGACTGACCATTTCCTCCGAGGACAGGACCATTCTTTTTGTTTTCACGACTGCACACTGATTAACATCAGGTCTCTGTGGTCTCAATGACACACTGGTCTTTCATACTGTGGCATGACCTCCTCCTTTCTGGGGCACCACATCTGAAACCTTGCAGCAAAGTTCTGTAGCAGTTGCTAATGGATTGCAAAATCATTTGAGAGCATGTGATTTTGGTGAAATCTGTCTCAACTGTATTTTAAGCGGATTATACACATTTAACATTTTTTTCATATACTTGAGCTGTGAATAGATCAAATGGTAAGATATGCACAAATGTTTGATTTACTTTGAAGGACTGAAATACCACCGGGCATGTGTACTTGGCTGGAAAGGAACCCTTGCCACCTCACATTCCACATATATGGGTTGCAAAAAGCTCCCTTTGTCTACACATTCCTGGCACAGAAATGCCACAAAGGCAATCGAAAAAGAAAAGCTAAAGATTTTTGTTTCAAGAAGGAGATTTCTGTGGCTAAATTCTGTTTTGGATTATCTGACTTCTGAATCACAAGTGAACATGATTAAATCCAATGGAAATTACAATGCACCTCTAGGGAAGGGTACACTCTAACTGTGCCCATATCTGTACTAAACTGTGCCCAAACATTATTAAGTATATTAGGGGGTAACACTGTTAGATTCTATTTTATACTTTTAGGGCAACCATATATTTCCAGTCTAAATCGCTTATTTTAGTTTGAAGGGAAACAACAGAACAAGATAGAACCAAGAAAAGTCTTCACAGAAGAGCACGGTGGTTTTCAAAGATGATAGGGTTTTTTTAGCCACCCGGCTCTCAGTAATTTCAAATCTCACCTTTGTAACAGATTACATCGGAACTGAACACAAAATGGCAGCTGCCCCAGCAGACAGCATAGACCTAAATGTTTAAGGTGCCTGTACACAGAAACAAAATCACATTAAGTAGCTGCATAGACTGGAGCAGGGCGATGGGATAATAAGTCTTTTCTAGCACTGACTTACATGAGTGTATGAAAAACAGTGGATAAGGGCTGTATTTTCACCTCAGTTTGTGTGTGTGGATCCCATTAACTTTAATGGGAGTTCACTATGTGTACCAAAAAAGAATATATTTTATGCTGTAGTAGGTATTATAGAGTGCTTCAGTTGTAATGGCAGATTGCTACGTGACCTGATGCACTAAAATAATTAAGTCCTGTGTTGTTTCAAAATGTACATTCTCTTTAGCTGTCTTTGTTTGTGGTCGCTGTTTATATCTTCAGCCCTTATTCTCCTGGAACAGCTTAGCACAGTTATAAAAGTAAATGATTTGAATATGACTCAAAAGAGTAAATAAACCCTTACCCTGCAATTGTTCTAGGCACAGCGAAAGAGCAAACAATTATTTTGACAGGTAGACAGGAGACAGGTCAAAGTGGTCTGCTGAAAGTTTGCTTTCAACAGAGGTCAGCAATGTAAAGCTTTTTTTATTTCATGTTAATCCGACAGCATTCACAGATACAGACTTCATTCCCAGACAGAATGTTTGATTTCTCATAGGCAGTTGTTGGTTTGTCCATATCTTTTCAATGGTCTTTTCTTTTGTGTGTGTTAAAAGCAAGTGTTTGATTCTGAATCATGCTGAAAAATCATTGCCAATACGAAAATCATGATTAATTTAAATCCTTACCTGTCTTTGATGCGGCCTCAGTTTGGACAATGAAACTAGGCAGGTCAGGTTGATTTTATATTTATAGTCAGTTTCACTTTCTGCTTCTCACTATTGAGCACATAGCTTCAAAACTGCAGGTCTGCCAACCTCAAGCCTTCAAAAATCATGTCGCAGTCCCCACAAAACCACAGGATTGGCTTAAAAATAAGAAGATTTTAAATAACACACTTTGACTTCTTTTTATTTGTCTTCTGGTCTTTGAGCCTTTAAGTGGGTGCTTGAAAACTACAAGGGCTAGAAGTTTACTTTTTTAAAATGAAAACTAAGGTTTTCATGCATTCACTTGATTCCAGCAGCTTTAAGCAGAACACCAAATAAAATATCATAAGAGTTTGCAATACTGAAACTGCAGTGGAATATTGGAATGTCAACACAATAGTTTTCATTCAAAATATTCTCAGTGTTGTGTGGGATGAGCCAGTGTCCCTGTGTCCTAGCCCCTGTACAAAGAATGGTGTCTTGTTCTGCTAGTACCCCTTCCTGGGCAGAACGGTCACTTGGAAGATCCACTGAGGAGCTGAGCCAGTGAAACTGACACACAGTGAGAGAGCATGAGAATGAGCGCAGTGGATAGAGAGGAGACAAAACAGCAGCAGATAGAGAGGCGATAAAACAAAACAGAAGTAAAAATACAGAAAACCCCCAAGAGGGGAGCAAGAAATAAACAGAGAAACCAGAACAGGGGGATTATTATTTTTGAAAGGTGCTGGCTGAAGAGATGACAGTGTGAGCCTCCTGACACAGCACCTCACCCAGCACAAGGCTGCTCAGTGCCCACACAGGAGTGTTAGATACATACACACAGAGCTGCCTCCATACATAGATTCTGACCTACTGAAATGAGCCGTCTACAACATTCAGGCTGGATTATTCTTTTTATCTATAGATTGCAGATGTGTTACCTTCCCTGGGCTCCTTTTAAAAAGGGGCCTGCGAGCAGCTTGCTCTGATGGAGGAGGCCCTTGTTGGTGCAATTCCTTTGGAGAAGCAGGTAGGGAAGCAAAAGGCACAGAAAGTTCCTTACAGTTAGTGAACCTCTAACTTTATTTACACAGTGATGTACAGATCACCTGGGTAATAACAAGGTAGAAATCGACTTGCTTTCTAAGAGCTTGATCCAAAGCCAACCAAAAAATTCCCTTTGACTTTGGATCAGGCCCTCCAGCCAAAGCAGCGTCTCAGTCCCCAGCATGACATATAACACTTTCCTGGGAAGGAATGTGTTGTCTGCAGAGAGCCTCCAGTTATAAAGTTCATAGGAGTGGAAGGATCCAGCAGATCCTTTAGTGTCTCACAGCACATAGCAGCTCTTCATTAGCAAATATTCTTCCCTTTGAAGATGAGGAAATACACAAAGGGCCAGATCCCCGGCTTTTGTGTAAATAATTGGAACTCCATTAAATTCAGTGTTTAAAATCCTCTTTTCTGCAGCCACAATATATAGTAGACTAAGCTCATTTCTGGTGTAATTCGGAACATTCTTTCTTGTAGTTCTTTATGGGACAGGTGGGTCCTCAGGTGAGATTTAAATGACTTGAGGGCTTTAGGTTAAGCAGAGCTTGTTCCAATAATATTTTTACTTGCCTTGCTAGATGAGTTCAAGTCAGCCCTCCTTAGATACACCATCATTAAACAGCCAATTACAAGTCTACTTTGGTAATTCATAGCTACAGTAAGAATTGCAGTTCTTGGCTCAGGATGACATTAATGCAGCAGTGCAGGGAAATAAGGCAAGTCAGATCTCCTTACCCTGCACAGCCTCCCAGGATGTCATCTCTAAGCAGAGTGTATGTGTGGGGTGTGTGAGGAGGGAATCTGTGTGGCCTCTATTCCCCCACGTCATGTGAGGGGCGAGGTATAGAACCTTGACTTTGCCCCCACAATGGGCTAGCCAGCGGAGCACCAGGGTAAAAGGTGACACTAATTACTTCTTTTCTGGAATCACAGTTCCTTCCTGGGGCTCCTCTTAGGGTGATGCATCTATATGCCATCTCATATTCAGGGCATCAAGTAAAGACTCAGTCTAACTCTTACTGATGAGTGTTGAAAGCATAAAGAACAAAGCCTGGCCTGACTCTTCCCTCAGGCTAGCTTTACACCAGTGTAAATCCATTGACTTCACCAGTATCAGTCCTGAATACAATTCTGTTGGTAAGAGGGGAATCAAGCCCCTGGAAAGATTCCATTTGGACAAGTTCTCACGGGGTTCTCCAGAAACCACTTTACTATAAAGCTGATTTTTGTGGGGATTTGTGCTGAAGGCTCAATCTCCAACACGATGGACCACAAGTGCAATAGGAATAAATGCAATGTAAGGCAACATAATAAACTTCTCCACTGAATTCTAGAGGTCCTGACTGAGCAACATGTGTTTAAATTAAAGTACTAGCTTAAATTCCATTGAGGTCAGTGAGAGACTTGCTCAAGTGCTTCATTAAATTGGGGCCAGAGTGAGATAGGGTGAGGGTCCCAACTCTCTCCACTCTCTCTCTAAGGACACTTACCCCCCAATATCTCCAGCAGTGCCTTCCCCAATCTCTCAAGCAGTGAATTCTGCAAGGATCAAAAGCCCAATACCCCGCCGGTGAACCCTCATGTTCCCAATGACCTTACAGCACAAAGCTGCTTCAGGGATTCATGCCAGGAAGTCACCCCCAGCAAATGCTGAGAAATAGTTGGAGGTGGTGGGTGGGGAAGAGAGGGAAGGGAATCTAAAGGTAGATGTCAGAGTCTTACCTGTTTAACACCTATGTTATGAAAAATGCCACTCATATAAAGCCCAAATTTACTCTCCTCTGTGAATCTATCACTTCATTACTGTACCAGTTGCTATGTTGAATCTTGTAGCTACCCAAAAAAAAACAAAAAACCCCGTGTAATTCCTTGCTCCCATCTTATCCATCTATCTCTCTACCTAGGCATTTAGACAGAGCTCATCACCATGATATCTGAGCAATTCCTCAGCTATTTTATATTTTGCCCCTCATTTGGGGTCTTTGTTACACCTAGGCTGACAGAGAGATGATTTTAGTGCCATTTCTTCAGATTAGTTAGCTTTTTAAGCACTCTCCAGCAGGTGGCACTAAAACACTGTGTCAGGGTACAAGCTGTATAGCTCTCTTCTCAAATGTCATCCTTTGATAAAAGCTCTACAGGGTCAGAGGGCTGGTAGATGGAAAAGAAGGTGTATTTGCAAACAAAGAATATTTCATCCTTGAAAAAAAATGAACACTGTATAAGTTTAAACTACAAGCAGCAACTGTCTTGAACTTGCACTACTAGTTGAGAGAAATTATATCCTTCTTACATTTACATAGCATAAGTGTGTGTATGCCTATGCTGTGGGAAGGTCAGAGTATGTGTATGTTTCCTACAAAGAAACAATTCTTATATCTGGGTTATGTACTAGCAGTACGAATCTGCAAGAACCCAGAATTAAAAATGTATTTATTATCCGCAGGGATATATTGTCCTCTTGGTGCATGGGGATTTGTGTGCATACCGTAAGTCCTATTAGCGTTAATGGGAATTATGTGTGTAAATCCCCAAATCCCAGTGCACAAAGATGAGAGTGTCCCCTCAAGGGTCTGAAATATGTATTTGAATTAAACCTGACTGTTGGGAAACTCATCATGCTGCTGCTGCTGTTATAAATTTATACTCACTAGGACTAAGTTTCACCTGAAACAACAGAGCCTGAAGTGTTATTTGTTCCAGCAAATTATTTTGTTAGATGTGATAATCAGTTCACAGCAGGACTGCAAGTGGCTACTCAGATTGTTGACAATTCTGGGTCCCGGCCAGCTCAAAATAGCCTCTGAAGCTGTTCCAAAAGTCATAGAGGATACTCCCAAATCCAGCTCCTAGGGGGAGGTATCCATGGGTAACAACCAAATAATGCTAGTTCCAGTTTTCTGTGGCAGCTCCCCACTGCCTTTTCCTGAGGAGTGGAGTTACAGACCTGCCCACCCCACTCACTACTTCTGACAATCAGGCTGAGCCCCCTGATATTTTACTGTGGAAAGCTGGGGGAAGAGTGAGCAAGTCAGGGAAGGGGTTTAATGGGACTGGAGTGCTAAACAGGCTCTTTTTGGCTGGCAGCTGTATTGGAGTTTAGTTAGGGTCACAACAACAGGAGTCATGTGGCCCAAGGATTCTTTCTCCTTCCTCCCCAAACAAACATTAGCTTTGATATTGGTTTAGAAGGGAGTCCTTCAAAGAAGGTCCTGCTCTTCTGCTTATCTTCCAACCCCAATTCAGAGTTAGTGGCAGAGTTGGGCTGTGCCTTAAGGTTCATGCAAGCTACTAACTAGGGAGCAGTACTCCTTCAGGCTTCGCACCATGGGTTGTGGAGAGGAAACAGGATCATGAGAACAGTTACAAAATTATGGGAGGCAGGAAATTCACGGACTATCTTCTCTGCCCTCCTTCCCTGAGCAGCTTCCAAAATCCTCACTGGTTCCCTTGGTTAGCTCACCATGGAGCAGCCATGTATTTACCTTGTGGCTTGCACAAGCCAGATGTTTTGCTGAATCCCTTTGCATCTAACACACCAGGGTGCCTACATTTAAATAACAGGAACAGATACAATAAAATAATAATTCATAAAAAAGAAATTAATTAATAGAATGATTTAGACTCATGCAATTATTTTAAATCCCAGCCTTCTATTCTGAGCCAGCGAGTGAGCACAACAAAAGTTCTGTTAAACCTTGAAATGGAATAGAAGTAATTTCATTCCTCATTAAAAACACAGTGAATAGCTACAGCAGCATCGCTGTGTTCTTTGTAATGACTTGTTTCACTGATGGATCAAATAGGCTGTTGACAATGGTTGAATGCAACTAACAAGCTCTTCTAATAAGATAAAAAATTCTACATTTTATTGATTACAAAGCAGCAGCGCTAAAATTGGGTTTTTGTCCCTTTAAATTTTTTATTGACTATAAAATAAAGGCCATTTCACTTTGAAATTGCACCTTGCCATGGTATTACAATGAATTATAATCCTAACCTATTCGTGCTTCCTCAAAGGCTTAAAACGTTTGCTTTCATGGCAAGCATGTTGTAAAATGCCTGTATCTGCATTTGTATTTTACAGGGCCTTCTATCCCAGAACCGTAGAGGATTTAAGAAAAGGGGCCAAGTGAATTTAGAGTCTTGGGATATTAAAAGCTATGCTATATAATGGCAGAAATTATTGAAATAGGTTCTTTGATTTGTATAATGCAGGACGTCAGACTTCTGGTCCTTTCTGCTTTAAAAATCTATTAATCTATGTTCCCGAACGGCTTGGCAGTGGAGGTCAGAGTATACAGGAAAGTACTGCAGTATCTCATATCCACAGCATGTTAACAACAATAACACTACCCTGTGTCTTTTACCCATAAAGCTTCTACGACATTTAAATATTGAATTCTCTAATACTATTTAAAACTTTCCACGTTCAACCTCAACCCAACATTAATTCAGGAGAAAGCGAGGGAAGAATAATATGAGCATGTGAACACACACACTTTCTGCCCACTGCTGTGAGAGCAGGCAGATCTAGGAAGGACTGTTTTATTTTATTTTTTTAGAGTCCTCCAACTGCCTTAAGATGGGCTTCTTAAAAATCAGCCATCAACTCTCTGCTAAGTGGCAAGGGGCTGTAGCCAGGTGTCCTAGCCACAGAGCAAATTGTCTGTCACTGATCTTCTGCCACCTTTATTGAGACCTGCTTCCAGATCAGCACACCTTGTTTGTTAGCCGGAGCATGAATTTTGCTGATTGGAATTTGGATTTAAAATTCCGAGAAGGCTGTTTGCCACTAGTTGTGGAAACCTAGTGTTAGCTAGGCTAAATCCTGTGGGTAGGCATTTAAATAAGTGACATGATTCCAAAGCTGGTATCTGTAGGTGCTCAGTTTTCTTCACTGTCTGGTGACTCCTTTCAGTGCCTAAGTATAGATGTAAGTGACTCACGAGCTTGAGAATTTTGGCCTAGGTACATGGTATTGTCATAAACGACCACTCAGCCTTAGAAGTGGTTGGGGGGGAGAAGCTTGCTGTGCTGCTGCTGCTCATTCTCTCCTTGCCTTATGGATAAACAGAGCCCTTTAGTTTCCAGCTTTGTCAGTGTAGCACTTTCAGTTGACGGGAAAAGAGAAATGTACAGTGCCTCTCAGAAATAGTGCATCTCTTTCTTGTGTGGCAGCAAAACAAATCAAAGTTGAAAGTAAACACTTTCTACTGGCAGACCTGTCCCTCTTTATGCGGATGGAGTCACATTTCCCTTTAGCCAGCAGCAAGGAAAAAAGTTCTGCCAGTGAAATGAGTTATTTAAAAGCATTCACACTTTAACTCTTTATTTGCTTTGTCCCACTATACACAAAATGCAATAGCATGTTAAATGGTCCTGTTTTCTTCTGACTTTAGTGCTGGGTTAACAGAAAATAGATTTCTCTCTTTAACCACACAACAGATACAGCAATTACAGCAGCAGTGCATGTTTTCCCATATGGTCCTCCCAGTGTGTGCCTTGACCCTGATTGGGAAGGGCCACCGCCAGAGGTGAGAGGGCAAGCCAGCACTACCCTTCACTTTTAGGACACATATTGCCATGCATATCTAGTGGAGAACACATCTGGGAATCTCGGATCACACAGCTGGTATAAATTAGCACAGCTCCTCTGCAGCCAGAGAAAGGAGCTACAATATTAGACTCCAGATGAGAATCAGGCTCTCAGTATGTAGATGTCAGGCTCCAAGTGATGCAAATATTGAACAATATTGTTCAATACATTGAGTAAATTTTGTTTGACTAATTATCTGTTTCTTTTGCAGAGTCATAAGGCTAGATTCTGCTTTAATGGACATTGCAGTAACTCAAGAGTAATTCCATCAATCCACTGAAAGTGAGGCCCAAATCAAGCTCATTGAAACAGACTTGTTGAAGATGTTAAAAACTTGAATTAAAAAAAGGAACAACTTTTTTTGTGAAACTGGCTTTAACATTTCCATTTGGAATGCAGACTCCTACTCTTCTTAATCAGCAATTCATAAGGGCTTTTGATATGTTGTTATTTATATAATACATAAAATGTGCAAGGCACTTAACAAAACCTGCATGAAGACTGGACCCTGCCCTGAAGACCTTACAATTAGTAGATGGGGAAAAGGATGTAACATACACTTCAAAGGGCATGTCCACACTTTGAGCTGGGGCTGCAAATCCCAGCTCTCGTTGAGCCAGCGCTCCAAAATAGAATGTAGGATGGATTGGTCACCCCAAGTTTGTCCCCATCTGAGACCCTAGGCACGTACTTGGGGCGGCTAGCCCCTCCTGCCTCTCGCGTTCACACAACTACACTCTAATTTTAGTGCACTACCTCCATGAGAGCTAGAGTGAGCATGGCTCTTTGAATTGCACCCCTAGCTTGAAGTGTAAATATACCCAAAGTGACTTAAGGGAAGTTAAGCACCAACCTGGTTGGTTCTGCATTGGTTTGTTTTTAAAATGTATCCATTCTCTGCAGCTCCATCCTTTCTCCATCTGCCCCAGTGCCTTTACCTTGTTCCTCCCCATTTCGAATGAACTCCCCTCTTCCTTTCCTTTCTCACCAGCATTCCCCACTGCTGGCTGTAACTTGGTGATAAAGATGGTCATATCCTCAGCCAGCTGGAACTAAGATCAGAAGACACTGGGGGCATGTTAGAGAATTAACTGATTGGTGTAAAACAAAAGAAAACATGTTATCAGGAAGCTAAGAACTTTTGAACCCATTTAAACAAATAAGTGGCAAAGGAGCAGGTTTGTCACAGGAATACATTTTGCAAGATGCAAGCTAAAACATGTAGGACAGAGAGCAATCAGACGGAGCCTTCTGAAACCAATATCTGTTGGAAGAATGCATCTGTGTAAGGAATAAAAATTCCTGTCTTTCAAAGAGTAAGATAAAATAGGCCAAATTCTGCTGTTGGGTCCACCCTTTGCAAATTCACGCCAAAATCTTTAGCTTGCTCCAATCTGAAACACATTCAAGGACACAAGAAGACACATCCCTGCATATTCTCTTTTCGGTCTTACCTTTACAAGCATAGATCTGGTAAAAAAAATTATATAAAAATAATTATGCCTTTACCAGTTTCTATGCAGTACCTCATTTTATTTAGTAACAATTGCCTGGAATTTCCACTTTTCCATCAGCACTAATAGAGTTAATATGTTCCTCTTGCACTAGCCTCCAGAGACTATACTCACTGTGGTTCCAGATGGATTTCAGAATTCTCTAAAGTTTTGCTGCCCTGATAAATGACAGATGTGGGAGCTATAATTTGGTGTTTAGGCCCACTAAAGTAAAGTGACAGGCTTACATACAGTTAATGGGTCTGATTCTGCTCTCCCATTGAGGGCTGGGTACTGCAAGGTGCTGAGTATCTCCTGAAGTCATTGGGAGTAAAGGTCACTCAACAATTCATAAGAGAAGCTCAGTATCTTGCAGAATTGGGCCCTTATATGAGTTTTACATCAGTGTAAATCCTTTTATTTCAGTGGAATTGCCCCTGATTTACTGTATACTAATGTAAATAAAATCAGAATTAGACTCAGTGCTCTTGATCTTAACTACTCCCTCTCACTGGTCTGGAAGTTGCAGTTTCAGTTAAGAGAGTGGACTGATTCTTTCTCTCTCTCTCTGATACAACACATTCTGGAAGCAGAGTGAAAGTATGTTTTATATTTACAGTCCCTTTAGCTCTTCTTTCTATGAGAAGTTGGAAATCTCAAATGTGACCAGTGTCATGGAAAGGATGTTTACTTTGGCCATCATCCAGTAGTACTGTAGTAACTCACAGGTAAAGCATCAGAGGTCAGCTTGCTGGATTGGCACTACAAGGGCTGGAGAAGATACTGTTATGAGCTGGGTTAAACCTTGTTATGGGTTGAGTTAAAATCTCATTAAAAATGTGGTGTGAGCATGCCCTTAAGATAGTTGTGAGAAAGTTAAAGGGCCACACCTAAAAGAATAGAACTGGCCGAGGAGTTCTGGATTACGTGGGCAGAGGGGCTTTTTGCTGAGTATTATTTTGTACATGGGTGTGTGAGAGAAGGAAACTGAGGACAGACACGAACAGTAAGAGAGGCATAGGCAAGAAAGCAAGAAAGCCAAGCAGTAGCCTGTGCACATGATTTGTGACCTTGGAAAAAAGCTAGAGAGACAACTGTTTGGGTTCGGTAGTGGCTAAAGAGGCTTGAGTTTGTAAGCTAAGAAACTGCTCCTTTTGGTCTTGGTTCTTCCTGCATCGAAGAAGCAGGACTTAGTGCATTTTTTTTAAATAAACAAGATTGAATAAAAACCACCACCACCGCCAAAACAGATTCCATCAATTTCAGTTTCCACATGGAACATCCCTAGAGTCCTGAATTCTGACTAGTGGCTTGGGTCAAAATAGGAAACAACACTATTGCTTTGTTGTCATTGCATAAAACCCTTTTCCAAGTGCTGTTCACCTGTCATGTCAGTACAGAAAACATAGAACAACTGTCACTTGTAATACTTCCCCTAAGTATTGCTTGAATTATAAGGGGGAGAAAGGACTCTAAAATTTGCAATATGCACTCATGCCCGAATGGCGTAGAATGTGATTTAATTACAGGCATCGCTTTGCCATGGCTCATGTATACAGTTTACAGAATCTAGATCATTGGCCTTCCAGAGATCTTACTAATTCAGAGACCACTGGCCTCTTGAAAGGCCAATTCACTTTTTAAAAGTCTTTAGGTTGTTTTTGACAGATTTTCACATTATTCATAAAGAGAGAAAGTACAGAGTGTGCTTCGGTTCATCCTTCTCATTGCACATTATACCATATCGAGGTCACCTCTGGCTGATACACTTGAAGGGCAGTGCAGATCCAGAAGGAAGGCAAATACCCAAGCCATATATCTCTGGTGGTTCAGTACTTATTTAATATCTATAATTTTTTTTAAAAGAAAGCAATATGTTTGAAAGAAAAAAGGGTGAAACCTAAGTGATAGTTCAGACCACACAGTACCATAAGCAAATGTCATAGGTGGTGCTGCTTGGGTGGTTTCATAGAAACCTAGCTGGATCCTAAAATCTTTTACTCTTCACTTGTTATTGTAAACTTTTTCCTGCTGTGTCTGCAGAATTATTATGTTGGACTCAGTAGCTTGTAATACTGTCATCCTGCTTGGAAGTGTTGCATACAAATCATTCATTAAAAAGGCAGAAAATAGGATGTCAGTGAAAGCTGATTTAAGATTTGGTGGATGCCTTTTCAATTTTGTTTAGCTCCAGAGGAGACATCCTTTTCAAACTGCGATCATTTCATGCATCTCTCATTTTCTCAATAATCCATAAATTTGTTTTTTTTTTCCTTCTTAAACACAACCACCACCTCATCATTTCCCTTTTCTTTTGTCATGTTCAATTTTCAGGTAAGGAACCAAGTGGTTCTTCAAGAGATGGTTTTACAGTATATCCACTTAATCCAAGAATTGTTTATTTTACCTTTGGAAACTTTAAATTGTGGGTTTAGCAAGATTGTTTTCACTACACACTCTGCATCACATTAGAAATGAAGAGGTTACTCACCCTGTGCATTAACAGTTGTTCTTTAAAATGCATGTCCCTATGAAAAGATTTGGAGGAGGACTGTGAGAATTTCTCCTTCCTAGAGAATGTTCCGCCAAGGTGGAAGGGCCATTAGAAACACCCAGATACCAATGTCCAAGGGGATACTAAACTGGTTCTGAAGCAGGGCGAAGGGAACTCTCCATCATAAGAAGTCAAAGTTTGACTTCTTGGTTCTTTCAAGCCTAGATTTCATGGCGAGAGAGAAGTTGCCCTTCTGCGAAATGCTCAGCTAGCCTAAGCAGCAAATGCACTTTGGGTGTCTGTCACTGACTGGGATGGCCTCTTTACATGAGAGGCAGCATTTAAACCACAGCAAATCAGGCACACCCCTCACAGGGAGAATTTCCCCGGAGGGAACAGAACAAGGTTCTATAATCAAAAATGTGATTTTAAAAAATATTTTTAAACAAATACTAAATGAAATACTACTAATGAATGAACTACTTAATTAAAGAGAACCTCTAATTTCTCTGGTAGACAAGAAGTGGACACACTAGCTCTGTCTCTGGCCAAAGCAGTTAAGAAGGAGCTGCCTGGGTGGTTTGCCTGGGCAGCCTGATATAGCCTTGGTGTCAGGCACGAGGATACGAATGGCACACACACAGCTGAACAGACACTGCTCATGAAAATCTCCAATTGTGGGCACACATGCACCAAGCGTGGAGCACCCATCGGAATGCTAGTTGAAGAATAACCTTTTCTCTATAAGTGACCTAGCCATCCCCCATTTCCATCTCTTCCCATGAAGCAACATCCATACTGTCCAGCAATGAAATGTAGGTTCCTCAAACTATGAGCCTACGGCTGCCACCCTTTGGGTTGCAGAATTTGATTGGAGCCTGGAAAGAAACTGTGGGTCCTAGGTGAGAAAAGTTTGTATCAATGCTTAGTGTTATGAAAACTGCTTTGGATCTCTCCTTTGGAATTTCAGGGATGAGCAAAATGAGTAGAGTTTTCTTATGCTTCTGAACACTATGGGCCAAACCTAACGCCAATAGGAGTTATCCTGCAGAACTCTGGGAATTCAGTGTGTGAGAGCACAACAGAATGTGGGAAGGAAGGCTGTGCTCTATTACAGCATGCACCATAACTTCAGTGAAGGGCAAAGCATGATGCACTAACCCTAGCTTTCCACTGCCTCCATAGCACTAACAGCTAGAAAGCAGATGTGTATAACCTGCCTTCTACTTTACTACCATGCATGCCAAATGTGCTGCAGATGCCGCTAATTTCTTTTAGCTCCTAACTCCTGGGTGACAGGAGCCATGACTTTTGAAAGAGTCACAGTGGCTGCATGATTTCTAGATCATTCTTGGGCATGATATTTTTGGGGATTTTGCTACTCCATCATGGAACAAATTTTCAGATTATGTGTTGTACCCTGATCTTTCACCACTAACATAAATGAGCTGATGCTAAACTACAGGGATTAAGATGAACATTTATAAGTGTGTTGAGGGGGAAAGTAGTATTAGAGGGAAAGTATGTGCATTAATTAACAAATGAAGGAAGGGATGAAATTAATGATGTCTCAAAAGTAGCTGAGATACCAAACTTAAAAAAAAATCTCTTAAAAAAGCCCCACTGTATATAATCAGTAAATGAGGAATAACTAATGAAAAATCACTACTGATAATGAGCAGATAAGGGAATACTGTACTTGGAGACCATGAATATATGCAGATCCGTTAGTAAAGATAATAGGCATCCTAAGACCCTGATCATGCAAACACTTACACATGTGCTTAACTTTATGCACAGGAGTAGCTCTGTTTAAGTTAATGGAACTACTCATACATAAAGCTGAGCAAATGCGTAGGTGTTTGTATGACTGGGATTTAGGTGCTAAAGGAGAGTAAAGAAATTGTATCACTGATAATTATTTTTGAAATTCATGGGTAGCCAAGGAGGGACCAGAAATCTGGACACTGTAGAAGCAATATTCCAAAAAAGAGAGAGAAGTGATTCAGGAAACTACTGCCTTTAAGTCAAACTTCTAGTCCCAGAAAAATAATGGAACACATATGGGGGAGAGGATCATTATCTAGAGTTTAATTAAATGATGGATATTAGCAACATGGATCTACAATGAAAAAATTTTGGCAGACAGGTCTTACTCACAAATTGTTCAGATTGGCTTGGGCACAGAAGAGTTTATACAAATACTTATGATACATACAAAGGATTAAGTCAGAAGGAGATTTCTAGGGTGTTGCTGTAAGGATTGGTGAGAGTAATTATCACCTCAATGAAATTCACAGATGGTACTTGAGTTTGTGAGTCTCCACCATACCCTCCAAAATATTAAAGAGTAAGGACAATAGGAGATGAGAATACTTACCTACTGGAGGAGAAGGAGATACAGTAGACAGTTGCAAAATGGCTGCTTTAGGGCAGCAGTTGATTGTTATCTGTCACATTTAAAGGGCCAGTAGCTCCTCAAAAAGTATTCTGGGAAAAAGGTCCTAAAAAAGTGCAACCACACACTGAGAGATTTGGTGGTAATCTCCAGGCATTCACAGGTG
Organism: Chelonoidis abingdonii; assembly: GCF_003597395.2. Taxonomy (NCBI): domain Eukaryota; kingdom Metazoa; phylum Chordata; order Testudines; family Testudinidae; genus Chelonoidis; species Chelonoidis abingdonii. The sequence goes on from NC_133775.1 coordinate 26,716,115, forward strand.
AATCAGTGTCTGTGTAATACCCTATGGTCCTGACCCAAAGCCCACTGTAGGCAATGGAAAACTCCCAGTGGCATCAGAGGCTTTCGGATGAGACTCTGTGTCACACATTCCTACTGCTAAAATTGTGTCTGACTGTAAGTCTCACAAAACATTCACAGCTATTAAAAACTACTAACAGTAGCAACCAAGGAACAGCTTGCTTGAATCTCTTCAAAGAGATAGGGTTGTGTTTCACAAGGCAATGACGTGTAAACCTTTCAATGGAGAAGTTGTCTGTACAGGGCAGATTTAAGTGCTTCCATCTCCACTGAAGTTGGAGAGTGGATGCTAAATAAGGTCAGCATAGTCTGTATCCTTTACACATAGGGAGGTGTAGAGAGCTGCATGTATTGTGGAATGCTTTAGCAAGTTTGACATTTTTCTTTATGTGTAATAAGAGTGTCAGTACACTGAAGAGGGTATGGTTTCAATCCTATATCTACCCTAACAAGGTCATTTGATATAAAAATAGATTTTCCAGTCTGCTTTGGTGGGTGGCATCTTCACTTGTGTGCACCAGAGCTGCCGAGTGGCACAGTGAGGGAGTTATGTGTGTCTGAATACAAACTGAAAAGGAGGCGCTCAGCCAGTGATGAAAAGCTGCCTAGCCCTCTCTCACCTTCCCTAGATGCAGGGCTGGCTCTAGGTTTTTTGCCGACCCAAGCAAAAAAAAATTTGGCTGCCCCTCCGCCCAGCCCTGAGCTCCCACCCCCGTTCATCAGTGTCACCCCACCTGCACCCCCTGCCGCCCCAGCACTGGGCTCTCTCTTCCTCCCCGCACACCGCCTGCCGCCCCAGCACTGGGCTCCCCCCTAAACATGGGATCCGCTACCAGCACACAGCAGCCGAGCTCTGGCTCAGCTGCGATTCTGTCCCCATGAGGGTGGAGCTGCTGGGCGGCGCGGAGCGGGAGTACTTATAGGTGGCGGTGCAGCTGCAGGGCAGCATGGAGAACATGGCCCCCTCCCTGGGCTTTGCAGCGCTGCTGGTGGCCGAGGTGGATCAATTCGTGCTCACTGCCCTTACCCCCGACATGCTGACAGCTGAGGACCTGGAGAGCACCCTGGACCTGCTGCTCTTCAGCCTCACGGTGCACTGGTGGGCAGGAAGATGAGGATCTCCAGCTGCAGGGCTACCTGCTCAGCACCGATGAGCCCAGCTGGCCGCTCGCCTCCTCACACACTCTTGGAGCCCCTCTCGCCGCCACCGCGGCCTGGGCTCAGCTCCAGGGGACCCCGCTTCCCTCCCTCCCCAGCTCCTCACACACTCTGGGAGCCCCTCTCGCCACCACCGCAGCCCAGGCTCGGCTCCAGGGGACCCCGCTTCCCTCCCTCCCCAGCTCCTCACACACTCTGGGAGCCCCTCTCGCCACCACCGCAGCCCAGGCTCGGCTCCAGGGGACCCCGCTTCTCTCCCTCCCCGGCTCCTCACACACTCTGGGCATGGGCACCCAGAGGATTTAGGGGGCCTGTGGCAAAGCAATTTTGGGGGCCCTTTCCATAAAAAAAGTTGAATTACTATAGTAACGTATTTGGAAATGTAAAAAATAACTATTGAAATACATTCAAAAATTAATTTGTAATAATTTGAAAATACACTAACTATATTATTTTAAAACATTAAATGCTTTAATGGTATGTATACATTTGCAATTACATAATGGGCTGTTGCAGGGTGATGGTGATGATTAGTGCCAATGGGCTGTCGCTACCTGGGGTTGGTGCTGCTGTTGCCCAGGGCTGGGTGGGGAGCTGGGCTCTTGGTTGGGGGGGGTGCCCGGTTCACAGGGGCTGGGCTCAGGGCTGTGGGGGATGGGGTCGGGGGTGTGCCTGGCTCTGAGGGGCTGGGCTCGGAGCTGGGGGTCAGGGCTGTGGGGGATGGGATCTGGGGGGTGCCCGGCTCAGAGGGGATGGGCTCAGAGCTGGGGGTCAGGGTTGTGAGGGGGATGAGGTTTGGGGGGCGCCCAGCTCAGGGGGGATGGGGTCAAGGAGGTGCCCAGCTCACAGGGGCTGGGCTTGGAGCTGGGGGGGAGGAGGTCAGGGGGTTCCCGGCTTGGAGGGGCTGGGCTTGGAGCTGGGGGTCAGGGCTGGGGGGAGGGGTCAGGGGGTGCCTGGCTCAGAGAGGCTGGGCTTGGAGCTGGGGGTCAGGGCTGGGGGGAGGCGGTCAGGAGGTGCCCGGCTCACAGGGGCTGGGTTTGGAGCTGGGGGTCAGGGCCGGGGGGGTATGGGGTCGGGGGGGTGCCTGGCTCCGGCCCTAGTCCCAAACCATGCCGCTTCCTCCCTCTCCCACACAGCGCTGCAGCAGCGTAGTGTCTCCAGCAGGGCCTGAGTTCCCACCGCTCGGCTGCAGCTCGCAGCCCAGCCCCCTTACCACCTGAGACACCGGGGGATGGGGGAAGACCGAGGTGGGGGGAGCCTCCGACATACTCGTGGGGGCCCCTGTGGGGCCCGGGGAAAATTGCCCCACTTGTTTCCCCCCCCGGGTGGCCCTGACTCTGGGAGCCCTTCTCGCTGCTGCTGCAGCCTGGGCTCGGCTCCAGGGGACCTCGTCTCTCTCCCTGCCCAGCTCCTCACACACTCTGGGAACCCCTCCCAGCGCCGCCGCAAGGTGAGAGGGGCTCCCAGAATGTGTGAGGAGCCGGGGAGGGAGGGACGGAGGCGAGGCCCGGGAGGGGTCCTGCTGCCACTGCTGCTCTGAGTCTCCCCAGGGTGGCGCAGCATTTCCCCGAGTGTGCACTGGGCAGGGGGCGTGGATCCTGGCTCCCACGCTGACAAGGCGAGTGGCTGTGCCAGGGATGGCTCCCGGCAATGCTGCCCCAAGCAAAAAAATAAAAAATTAAAATTAAAAAAGGGGGGGCGGAGTGCCACCCCTTAGAAAATGCTGCCCCAAGCACATGCTTGGAGGGCTGGTGCCTAGAGCCAGCCCTGCCTGGATGGAGGAAAATTTCAGTATTTTTGTGGGCTGCATTTTGGCTTTTAGATCCCACTTATAAGATTTCTCTAGAAGAGACCGAGTCTTCCTATGTTTTCATACAGCACCTAGCAGGAGGGGGCCACTGCTCGTGAGTGGAGTCTTTGAGGGCTGCCATAGTACAAATAATAAATGGTATTTGATGCTAGAGTGGTACTGAAGCTGTGGCACTTGGGAAGAGGTGCCTGAAGCATTCTGCTAATATAGGGGCAGTGTTCATTCTGCCAGCTGCCACCATATGCAGCAGTGCTCTTAACAGCTGGTCCAAAAAGAACACTATGTGCTACCCACATAATCTGACCTGGCCACACCACCTTGAGGCAGAGGCCCAATGTTGGGCTATTCAAGCCTTTCATCTCTTCTTTAATAGACCACTAGGTTATCGATCCTGCTTTCCTTGCAGCCACACCAGAAAAGACTGAACTCAACTCCCTATGCAGTTAGCAATTTATCCTTTGTACAAATGAGAAAATGGCCTATGTGAGAAGAGAAAACTTCCTACTTATGAAGAGTAGTTTGTGGCCACATGGCCCATGCACAGAATATCTATGTGGAAAAGTAGTACACAATCACTTAGAACTGAGACACGGGAGGGCTCGGTATTGTATGTGTAAATACTTACTTTGTCCACCTAAGTAACATTATGTCCTACAAATAGTAATAATAATCACTATACATTAATATTGTGCTGTAAATGCCCATGATTGCCAAGTGGGACTAAATAGTGGAATAAATGGCCACACTGGGATACTGACATTCATGAAAAAAATTAGAGTTGAAAAAAAATTGGGAAAGTTTTAAGTGTAATTTGAACAATATTTGCAGTGGTGGCAGTACATACTTGTTTCTTCACAGCAGGCAAAGATTACAGGTGGTCTATTCTGCAGTGCTTCTCTTGCAGTCTGAAGCTTCCAAAGCTGGGCTGGCTGTGAGGATAATTATCCCCTAAATGCTGCAGCTTCTTTGAAATTCACTTTCAATTCAGCCAGGAATGGAGGGGAAGTAATTATTTACAGAATGAACAGGTCTTTCTTAACCTAGATCTTATTTATAATGTTCTGTAGCATATCTCCAAGTATAACAGTGAACATAAGCTTTCATTGGTTTAGTAGAAACAATCCCTCTCTTCCATCCAGCATAATTTCAGTTGAATCTTAACATTTTATTTTTATCTCTCTCATTCACTGATTCCCCACCACCACCACTGAACCCACTTTGATGTGCCACACTTTCAAAAGCTCTTAATCTGTAGATCTCAAAAAAGCTTAAATCAGTCAACTGGTGATCAGTTGGCCTGACAAATAGGTCATGCAGATTTCTCATTGGCACTGCAGTTAGTTCATGTTATACAACTCGCTGGAGTATGAGTTTCTTAGCAAAGCCATAGATAATGTGTAGGTGGTGTTTTCCATTTGGATATTTCTGTCAGTTACATTCTATGCTTTGGTTTTGGTGGAAGCACACAGAAATGAATTTTATTGTAATTACTCTGAACCCAGAATAACATTTCTTAAATTGCATCTGAAGAGCCACAAAGGTACATCAACAAAACACACAGACTCTGAAATATGATTTGACATACAGAATATTTACGTGGTGCATGATTTATTGATTGCACCCTGTCATATTACAGGACCTTTGCTAGTTTCATTATTATTTCATTATTGATTAATGCGGTTTTTTTATCATGATTTTATTTTGCCATTTAGTACACATCAAAAAATAAAGCAACATAGTTTGACTGTGTGGTTTTATACCTATTGTAGTATACAGTATTCTTCATTTGCTAAGGGTCCAATTCTACAAAGACTTATGCATGTCCCTAAGGTTGCAGGATTGGGACCTCCATGAGAAATACAAGATCTTTATCCAGTATGGAAAAGTCTTCCAAAGAGCTCAATAAAAATCAAGTCAGTCTGTCATGACAAATTCATTGGTTACCTGAATACTCTACACTAATTCCACTGCATGCCAAAACTACTCAAGTGAAACACATGAATCTAAACATAATTAAACAAATTAAATCATAGGAAAATGATCAGTACTCAGGTAGCTTAACCTGGGTAATAGCTAACTTCCAAGAGATTTGGGGAGCAACTAGAAAGTGCTATGCCAGAATCCCTTGGGAACTGAATCAGGTTCAGGACTCCTGTCTGCTCACAGTTCCACCAAGCCAGGAACCATCTCCTCTCTTCCCTATCCTGTTGGCTCATTCAATGACAGCTATCTTCCACCTGTTGCTGAATCCCTTCTCCCACTCTCAGCCCAAGAAGCAAGAGTATGTACTTGCCACAGAGACTGGTATAGACCACAGAGCAGCTGAAGAACAGACTGGCCACCAGAGCTGGTCAGGAAGTGATAAACTGGCTGCCTCAATGTGTGGCTGAGGGACAATTTCAAATGTTCACAGTGGTAGATGCCTAAAGGTGAGGGACAGGCTTATTCTGGAAATAGTATTGGAAATGAGAAACTTGTGTGGGATGGGGCATGTGTTGATGAGGTGATTGATGTGCTCTGTACCATTATATTTATCCTCAATATTTAGTGAGGACAAATATATTAAGGTCCTTAGATTTAAGAACTCTAAGGGCCACATGATAGATCTTCTCTTTCAAGCATGGATCTATGAGGAAAGTAAAGTATCAGAGTAAAGATGCGACTCATGGATTGGACAGCAGAGTTTTGCTCTAAAATATGTTCTTTAATTATAAAGTCCATTGTAATGTAAACACTTTGTGGGATATTTTCGTTCAAAGGTACTTTTTCAATCTCCCTGAGCATACTGAAGTCACTATGCAGTTAGTAGAGGTGTTTCTTTGCCCAGACAACCTTAGCACAGGTTACACATTTCTATATGAGATAACAGATGATGCGTTAATAGGTATTCCTATGAAAACACATATGTAAGTGATATGTATCTGTATATCCCCACAGCTTAAGGAGAATATACAGCTAGCAAAAAGATGCAGCAAAACATTCAGGCCAAGTAATATGTTAGCTATAAAACTTGTTTCTTTATTTCTTTAAATGAACTAAAGGAAATATGTTGAAAGAATCAAACAAAACAGCTCAGTTTATTAACATATTTTACATACAGGTGACCGACAGTAATTACTTCTCTCTGAAAAAAAAAATGAAAAGAAAATTGCCACTTGAATTTTCCAAAGAAGATTTTGACAGAAACATACAATATGTTTCATGAGAAATGTACTGTAAGTAAAGACTTGTATGTAAGGAAAATAGACAAAAACCAAGCAAATTTCACCATTGCTAAAAAGCCTTCTTGGTTATAAATAAAATTATTGAGAAGTGTTCTTTATTTCAACAGAAAAAAGACAGTAGTAGAATTTTATAAACAGATACATATTTACACAGCCCTCTACCAGTAATTGTACTGGGCCTGATTCTTTAAGGTGTGGGGCACTTCCTGAGAAGGCAGTGAGAACTGAGGGGTCTCTGCACCTCACAGGACCAGGCACTTAAAGGATGACATGACAGCAGACCTTATAAGAGGACAACGTTGGAAATGCTGAAGCAACATGTTTAGGCTCCAATCGTGCAAAATGTACATGAGTAGGTCCATTGACATCAATAGAATTATCACATGCTTAAAGTTAAACACATGTGTAAGTGCTTGCAGTATCTGGGGCCTGGATGGAAGACTATTGCATGTAATAAAGGAAGCAAAGGAATCTGCTATATTTACAATATATTTTACACTGAAACTAAGGCTCATACCCTTGCATTTACACTTGCATTTATTTGCCCATGTAACTTATGCTCCTGCATTTTAATTTGACAAATAAGGTCAGGATCCTCAAAATGTGTACCAGATGACAAACTCATGAAAACATTTCTTTTCCTAAACCTTCTCAAGTCACAATCCTGGACGTAGTAGATATCAATCTTTCAAGGGTTAAATAATATCAGCACCAAATTCTTGTGAAGATATTCACAAAAGAAATTGGACTTACAAAATGTCTAGTCCAAGTTATTTTATTAGACCAGACCTCAGAGGAATTCCTTACAAGTCAAAAAAAAGATTAATATATATTTGGGAGGGAGAAGAGAATTATATGAAACCACAAAACATTTTAAAAATCTACTTTAAATTGAACAAAAGCTTGGGTTGAAGTAGACCTGTATCTATGAACACTTTAATGGCACCCGTTCCCTGTAGATGGTAATATACAACGTTATGTGAAGAATCTTATTACCACAAAAAAGGCAACAGACATGTTTCCACTAGCAAAGTGATTAATAAAATCTGCTGTGCCAGTTGGTTTTTTCTCTCCCTCTTTCTCTCTCATGAACTGCAGATATTTCTAATATTAGAAATAAACCCTAAACGATTAAAAGTCTCTAGCATCTTTAGGAATTCTACTCCTTTTCTCTTCTTGGGTATGATGTTTGTTTTACAATAATTCAGCTTCTCCTGTGTATGTATACTGATTGCACACAGTGTAATATAAACACTGTGCATGAGTGCACATTTAAGCACAATGCCTATACTGGAGAGACGGCTATTGAGTTGAGAGAGATAACTGTTCACTAGGTCAGTTCATATTTTCACAATGCTACATTTTCTGAAATAACAATAATAATGCCTAGTTTCCTCCCTTCTTCCATTGTACTGCTCATACATATTTTTCTTCCATTTACCTTAAGCAGCTGAAACAGCAAGGAACATTTTTGAACAACCTATAATATTCTTCCTGGATCTGAAATGAAAAGATAGGATTAAACGTGACCAATTTATTAACCGACTAATAAAGCCAGTGTTCCATTTTACTTGGTTTTAAAGGTGTTCAATATTGAGGTACTGGTTTTGGCATTAGAAAAGGACACCAAAGACTACATAATCTCAGAACTGGAAGGTGAACAGTAAGCCCCAGTTCAGATCCTAATTGAAAAGAATGAAGACCAGATTTATTCAACCTTTTACATTATTTCATAGAGTAGTTGCATTGTAATCATTTTTGACATTGAAATGCATTGTTTTTAAAACCCTAAACCTGAGAGTAATATCTGAGAAGATAAGAATTTGGGATGAAATTCTGACCCCTCAATGGCAAAAGACCTATGATCTTCAGTGGGGTCAGGATTACACCACTTCTGCCAGAGGGCATGATCCTGTAAACACTTCTGCATATGACTAACTTCATATATGTGAATGCCCCTCACTGACCTCAAAGAGCTAATTCAGATGCATAAAAAGCTACTCATATGCGTAAATGGTTGCAGGACTAGGTTCCTGATTATGTAGCTATATATGAATATTCACATGAAACATTTCCCACAGGAAAGATGGTACTTACTTTTCTAGATAAAACACAAAGAAATATGAAGATGAACATCCCCTGAAACGCATTGAAAATTGTAAAAAGATATGCAGTGGCCACTGAGCCCTGGACCACATGGAGCACCCCAAAGATCCAGGTAGCCCCAAGAAGGAACAGGAGAGCAAGAGCACCCCGAGCACAAGACCTAGGAAAAAGAAAAACATTGCAATCAATGTGGTGACTTATGTCATTTTCTTCCTCTAATCTCTCCTTTGAAAAATTAATGCTTCACAAAGGTCTGAGAGCATTTAACTTTTTGCAGTTACATGGTGTGTACTTTAGGTTGTGCTGCAGTACTATTGCAAGAATATGCTCACAGTCGTAGAATAAGAAAAGAGTAAAACTGGATGGATTTAAAACACTGGCTTTCTTAATCTTCATATAAGTTTCCTCTGGTGTACTGCAGTGCTGTATGATCTGATTTTAAATCTACTGTGAGTGTAATTCCCCAAGGTAAAACATATGTCTGTTATGAAGTATTCTCCCCCCCAAAACAGGAAAAATGTACAGTATGCTCTTAGGTCAGCACATATGCATGGCATCAAAGGGATCTTATGACTCCCTCATCAGAAAATGGGGCCAGCAGTAAAACAATGCACTCTCTCCAAAAAAAATAAAAATAAAAATAAAAAGATTTTGCTTTTACAACACAAATAGCTTCACATAGTTCCAGGTCAGAATATTGCTGCCTTAATATTCTATACATTGATTGGCTGTGATTTATTTTTGCTAACATATTGTATAGCTCCCTCGCTCTAGCAAATTACAGTATGTTGTCTTGGAAATGAAACCACTCATTACTTTCATATTCATTCTTAGCCCAGTCATTGCAGGACTTCCTGAGAGAAGATATTTTCAGCATTGTTCCTCTGAAAATGAATAATTTTCAACTTCATTAAAACCAACTCACTACATGAAGCTATGAAGGATGAGGGATAAGAGAAAGTAATCAATCAAACAATTTCTAAATCCTAACTATAAATCTTGGGCAATGCATTGAAACTGCAGGAGTGTTTCTAAGCAACACAAACAGTAAGTTGTTTTCAATGTTCCCTGTGGTACACTTCAGCTTTTCCTGCACAAACGGTTTTCAAGGTCCCTATAAATCAGTTTTAAAGAGAGCAAGTTGATGGAAAAATCATAGCAGCATGCAAAGTAAAAATCCTGGGGAAGGAAAAAGAAAAGAAAGAAAGAAACACTGAGCCTCATTGTACAATTTCTTCACAGATAAAGTGACTCACTGAGAACTTGGTTTCTTCATATATTTATTATATTTCTCTACTCAGGGATAAATCTTTCAGTTCTGATTCAGGTACAATTCCTGAAATCAGTTTTTGCCTGAGTAGGGCTGCAGGATCTGGTGCTTCAAAAGGAATGGAAAATTAGTCGTTTAACCCTTACCACCAGTCTTTAACCTCTTCTTTATAAAGGGCTAGATTTTCATACTCACCTTGTGTAGGGCTTGTTTATTCTGCAAGCTGCCCCATTCATGTCAGTGGGACTATTTGAGGAATAAGGCATTGCTCATTGGCAAAAGATGGCAGAATCTAGCCCAAAATTTTCTTTTTACAAACCATTAAAAAAATCTTTGAGTAGGCAAATTCATTATTTTTGGAATGATCACTTTAATCTCTGATTATATTTAGAGTTATGGACAGTAGAATTTGTGTTAAAAGGGAAACTTACCTTATATTTTCATAACAGCTAACTTCTGGCTTTAACATTGCAGTGTGTCGAAATACTTTGTAAATAATCACCCCAAATGCCAGCAAATTGACCTGAGGGAAAAAATGCTTTCATTTTTAGTTCAGACTAATGTGCAATATCAGTTGTGTGTTTAAATGAAACAAGTCAGATAAAGATTTCTGTATGTGTGGAATCTAAAGAATCTGTTGTTGGGGCAAAAAACCCTCTCTCTGATCCACTTATATTAAAAACAAAATTATGAGCCCTGTAATAAACCATGATCAAACAGGTCTGTAACTCTATCTCACCTAAACGGTATCACTGACAGCACCCTGCAAATGTTTTTTATTGATTTCATTGGGTAATTGCTTAGATTTCCTGCTCAAATTTTTTTCCTCTGTGGGTGTGTATATTTATCATTATACTCTATATTGATAAAACTTGCTTTTTGTTGCCAAATTTTATTAACAGCAGCATATAATCTGAGGTCTTTAGGTGTGTAAACTTTCAAGCGGAGTAAAAAACTTAGACGTTTACACAAAGAATTTCAAAAATAACTTTGGTTGAAGGGTTTCTTGCTGGATAGTATGTGTTATATTTATGTTTGTTTGACTGAGGAATCATTTTTTAGTGATTTTTTGGACCTGTTTTATGATTATGGTGCTTTAGTTGTGGTTGAAACAGAAAAAAGAACTAAAAAAGAGGTTTTGCAAATGATGCTCAATTTGGTTGCTTGGCTAGGCTTCACTGAGCTTTCATGTTTAAGTTTCTAGTACATTCCTCTTACAAGATGTATGGGTTTGCGGTCTTCCTTTTTAAAATTTCTTATTTTGGTTTGCAGCATTTAACATCCACATCTATTAAAAATGTTAATAAATTAAGCAAGTTTCAGCTGGATGTCTTCCAGATTCTATTTGTAGATGCTTGTGGGATTACAGCTGTAGACTGAATAGAATTAATACCTCCCTCACTTGTTTCTCCAGAATGATTGTGTATTATTTTTCCCCTTCTCTTCCTTAAAAAAATAAAAATAAAAATAAAAGTGCAGCATCACTATTAAAGTTTCAGTTTAATTTTCTAACATTTGCTGTGTATGGTCTCAGAACATTGTTGATTATGTTAGGGGGTATTAGGTATGTTGTTAAATGCAGGCATTGCTTTAATTAGCTCGCTTTAATACAGTAATAATGTATTTACAATGTGATAAGACAGGAGAGAGAGATGATTAGTAGTTTAGGGAATTAATTCTTCATTGAATACCTTGCACTTGCATAGATCATGAGAGATTTTCTGAAGCTACTTACATTTAAAATTGTAATCTATAATATCTCCTAAACCAGCAATTTTTCAAAGTTAATTATAAGTAAGTCAGTAGTTGTGATAATTATATGCAGTTCCTTTTTATCATATATTTGCTGGTGAATAATAGATCAAGTAACTTGGTATATACACTGTAGTTTGCATAGCCAATCTAATGTATTTGTTAAAATACTGTCTAGAAAGTAAGGTAAAATGTGATCCAAATACTGTACACAGAGAGAATACTCACTATAATTTCTCTATAAAGTGGCATAAGATTGGAAACCTTTGAGTCATGATACAAAACATGTGGCCTAGTTTCCATTCTATGGGCCTGTTCCAAAACACACCAATGCCAAAGGAGAGCCTTTTTCACTGACTTCAGTGGGTTTTGTAGCAGGGCCTGTGGACCAAATCCTATTATTCCTTGCCCATGGACAAAAATGTTCTGAAAGGTGAGGAATGGCGCAGCCCACAGGGAGTAACTGGCAAAGGGGTGTACCAGTGAGGGAAGATTCAGTTTCCCTGGATCCAAATGGGATTCCCCTACACAGACCATTTACTCTGTCTATTGAGCAAGGTACTGGGATTTGGCCCTCTGCACTAATGTAATAACCATTAATTCTAATAATTTGATTCTTCAAGTAATTCTAATGGGAATAATCTGTATGTATCAAGGGAATGGGTGAGGCTAACGTTGGCTTCACTGGAGTCTCCTGTCAGTTATTGTCTCAAGTAGCCTCCTAGGAGGTTGTGTTACATGGTAATGACAATGAGCTTTACTTCTGAAATACAGGGTATTTTGCAAGAGTTATTAAAATCCTAAGTAGGTTTTTACCCCATGTTCTAACATTTCCAAGCACTTTGTACATAAAAAATAATGAGCCAATTACATTTGCAGTGTGTATAATAAAGTGAGAATGCTCAAAACAGTGACTTGTATGCAAATTTTTCAAACCATAGCAAGAAACTTCTTGGACTGCAGCTTTGCCTGTTAGACGACCCAAGAGTAGGTGATAACAAAATATTTGCAATTGCCCCCAAGGAGCCACACTTTTCCCAAGTAAGGAAAGAATTTACAGTATGTCTTGTTATAAAGTTTGTTTTCAATATAACAACGGCTGAACGGCTTGAGAAATCGTTGCGTGTCCTGACGGGGGTTCTGTGAAGTATGTATTTGTTTTTGGTCTGCTGTTCTAACACCATATGATCTAATGGGGGAAAGGGGAACTGTAATGTCCTTTAGAGATATATCAGGTCTGGAAACTGCATTCCCCCACAAAAAACAGCGGAAACTGCAATGTACACTCATAAAAACCAGGTGCTGCTGGGCAAGTGGCAAACTGAATTCTTATTATTCCACTTTCCTCCCTTAACATCAGGCACACAAATTAAAAGCTTCTGATGTAGAGTCCAAGTCTGCAAGGTGCTGAGCTGCCCCTACTCTCAGTGATTTTAATGGGAACTGAAGGGCTCAGCAACTTGGAGGACTGGGTGCTTTGCAAGTACAGTTTTTGAAATTACTCTGACTTTTCAGTAGTGTCTTATGAAGTTCAATGACATAAGTGGTTGGCCAAAGAATATAGAGGAACCACCCCTACCACATCATCTGCAGCACATTACCTGTTTCTAAATGCATTTACAAAAGAGTATTTAGCCAGACCTATCTTACCTTCTAGGAGCATTTATGTAAATTGGTATATTGTGATTCTACAGTTTTGTATGTGGAACAACAAAAAAAAGTGTAGGCACGTGTAAATGAAAAGCCATTGAAAAAGGAAAATTAGCTGTAATGTATGTTATAGAGGGAGACAACTACGGATATGAACCAATGTAATCCCAGATTCCTCCAGCAAGAGTCAGAAATCCAAATGACATCCTGGAATGCTGGCTTTTATGTTAGGATCCATGATGGGTCTGAAAGATATCAGACAGCTCCTTATGGGGTACACAGCTAAGGAAACTCAAGGAGCATCTTTTATTGGCACCTTCCAGGCATTAGATAGCTGGCTTTGAATGCATTTTGTTGTCATACAGTAATAGAAGTGCTACATTTTGATTTGTCCAAACACACTCTTCTTTGTAGGATCCTCCATATGCAGGACAGGATGATTCCGAAATCTGAGATAAAATCCTGCCCCTAGTGAAGTCCATGATTTTAGTGGTGCCAGAATTTTACCTAAGTGTTTTCTGGAGGAATAGTGGAGTATCAAAAGATTTACAGGTAAGAAAGACACTACTCTGAGCCCCAGCAGATGCATAACTCACCCTACAGTTTAAATACGGCCCTCATACATTTATGTTATGGTCTGGATGATGCCCTCCTGGAGAAAAACTCATAGGATTAAAAAATATGCAAATTCCAAGAAACCCACAGAGGTCTCAACTAATCAGCTTGTCATGAGATGGGGTTTGTTTGCCAAAAGAATCAGAAAAGGTATACCCCTCCAGCCACAGTTATTCCATGATCATGAAGAAATCTATTTGAAATGGTTCCACTCTACTTGCTAGTCTACCTCAGCCCTGAGTTAGGATGGCTCCCTCAGAAGCCTGGGTGTCATTGCTTCCCTGTCTCTGCTCTCCTACTCTTCCATTAACAACATGAAATTGGACTCTGAAATTTTCTGGGAACTGGTGATATAGGGAGACAGTTCAACAACCATGGTGTGTGGTGCTCCTGAGTCTGGGTACAGAAAACGTGCCACTGCAAGGACTCAGAAAAGTACTGAGTAATAGAACTATGTTGTCGTCTAAGCAAATTACAAACTTCCTTGTTGATCTCTAACTGTATTTTGCAAATTGTGTAATCATATAAAGATGATAACATAGGTTTTAAAATGCTAAATGTTCCAAGCTGTTGGAGTCCTGCTAACAGCATATTGCTTAGCAACTACTAAATTTAAAAATGATCTTTAATTCCACTGTTAAAATGTTAAAAATGGAGTATTTTATAGTGGCAGAATAACAATGTTATCCCCTGGAGCAAATGTTATGTTTCTGCTTCGCATTATATGAAACACTTCTGTATTTAGCATCAAATGCTAATTATTTTTGTTGAGTGCTGAATGTTACAATGCATAAAATGTATTAAAGCATGCAAAGTAACTGCCTGATTCTGCTATCCATACTTATGTTGAGTAGCAGCTTACTCCATAAGTAGCCCTTACTAAATCACTCTGACTACATAAGGAGAAAGGGTACTACTCAATGTGACAGAACTGAGAGCTTACTGAGCAAGGAGATTTGCCATCATTTTCTCCATCAGTTTGTGTTACAGCTTTCAGATTTTGCAACCAAGAGAATACTTATTTTTTTGTAAAGCAAAAATATATGCAGTAGGTTTCTGCCAGATGCTTTTTTATAAGCAAGAGCATCAGAATAACTGTTAAAATGAAATTGCTCAGGACTATCTAACCTTAACCCTTTATAAATAGAGCAGTAATAGTTTAATCTGAAGCTAAGCCTTTTGAAGCTATTTCAAGTATAAATGTATTTACCGAAGAGAAAGGAATATGTACTTTCATAAATGTTATTCTGGTCTAAGAACACTGAAGACACAGTTTAGCTTTTCACAAGATATTAAAGTCCTTTTAGTTCCAGACTGTAAGGCTCTCCGTCATTACAAAGCAGAGCTAGTACAATAAAGCAGCAGCTAATTCTAAAGATTCAGACGTACTAGTTCTGATTCAGTCTGAGCTCTCCACATTCAAACTTCAAAAATGAAGCCCCCAAATCATTCTTTTTCCTTTCTCGGTCTCAGTCTCAATAACTGATGAAACCATCTATATGCTGATGTCAGATCTCACAAAAAAGAATGAGAAAATTTCTCCTGCTGCTCTCTTAGGCATATACTTGAATTTTTTACATACATCAGATTGAATTTGGCTCCTTCAAACAATGTCTGATGTTCAGCACAGTTGTATCTGTATCATTTCCTTCAATGACCCTTATTATCGGTGGTGGAATTAACGAGTCTACAATGGTCTGAATTCTGCCATGAAGAGAGAGAGAGAGAGAGATTTGTCTGGCTACCTGACTAATGGATGGGCAAAACGACAACTGTTAGTGGGACATTATTTCTGAAGGGTAGAACAGAGTTAAGTTGCTAACAATATAACAGTTCAAGCTTCAAATTGAAAATGTATGCCATATTAATTGCATAAAATTGCACACAAGCTGGCAGTCAAACAGTCTGGGTTTTGTTTCCTGTCTGATTTCTCTCATTATCATCTCCCAAATGAATACAACTTCTTACATGCTTTACTTAGACAATAGTAACCTTACGCAGCAGTGGAAAATGTAGGAAAAAAATTAAGAATTTGTTTAGAATAAAGGAAAGGTCTGCAGAGGTTCATGCTAGATTTTGTGACTCTAATTGTTTAAGTAACTTCGCTTATTTAAAAGTGTGAATATGTGCTGGTTGAGTTCATTTCAGACCCTGTCTCAATAATTATGACATCTTCTCATAAAGTTGTGTAGCTATGAATATTTCATAATCTTTTTTAAACACCTCAAGCTGTGGATTTAGCAATTTGATAAGCGAGTAGTTGTCAACATTTCTGAGAACCCTTTTAGGGAGGCCTCAATAAGTAAATAAGTGGTTTTCTGCATTTCTCGGGGGAGTGCCTAGCTTCTGTTCTCTGAAGCACTCTAGATTCAATGCAGTTTGTCAATGGATTGCAGGGGGCTAGATCCACAAAAAGGACTTTCAGTATTGTCCTGCCTAATGCTTAAGGGCCCTGCTGCCTAGTGGAATCTGCAGCGCTGAGTTAGGCATCCATGCTGCCTATATGATCCATAGGAAGAGTTAGACGACACCTAAGACAAAAGCCAGTTAGCTGAGCAGTGAACCACCTAAGTTAGCTAATAGGAAATGCTGAGGAGGGGAGTGTGGCCTAACACCTGTCCTTCAAAGGGAGTGAGGCATGTCTTTCCACATAAGATTCCACATAAGCTATGAACCCCCTCCTGGAGTTAAGTGCCAATGCCAGGTCAGTCCTTCCACAAGGGAAACGAGGATATTGACATGGTGGTGGTGCTGAAGTCGCTGCTCCAAGTCAGCAGTGCCTGAAGATTTCCTTTGCACAAGGGCATCCTTAACTGGTGTAGAGCTGGCTACACAGGGTTTGGCCCTGCTCCAGAACCCCAGGCATGGTCGGCATTTGGGGGTGTGCAGGCAACTGGGAGGTCTGGGGCAGAGTCATCAGCAGCATGACACCTGGGGATACTCAAGTCCATTGGGAGCCTACAAATACAGGATGTATGTGTGAATATATAGCAGACAGGTGCACCGAAGGCTGCTGTGATGCACAGGGAAACTGGCTTTTTTAAAAAACCGGATTTGTTCATTATTTGGTGTATTATTTATCAAACACATTTTGACGTATGGATTGCTCACCAACTATTTGTTATGACCTGTCCCCTGAATATCCGCTACTTCATCTGTATGACTGGTCACTTAAATCACATGGTGTTGTTTCTGATCCCAGGTTGGGTGACTCAGATCCAAAGAGCTTTCAGCAGATGGCCATGTGACACTGCCAAGGAGAATACTCCTATGAATCTGTGGTCATGGGAGTATTTGTAACATTTTTTCTGCAATCATTTTTGTGAATAAAAATTCCCTCCTGTAAATGTTTGTGAAAGATGAATCGAAGTAGTAGAGTGGAAGCAAATTCCCATTTGAATAAAAACTTATGCTTATGAATATTTTTACATAGTATTCACCCATTGATGGTAGTGTCATAGAAATAATCATAGCTCATCATTAGGAAAAGTATAGAGGACATCACTCTTCTCCGTAGATTGTCTAAAGCAAACCCACGCATTCCTTTTAATGAGCACTTTGAAGAGAGACGAAGTAAAGTAGCTCCAATAGCATTTTAAGGGATAGAAAAGTAAGAAGAGAAGTCATCCAAATGTCAGTGGCTTCGGTGAAAAGCAGCATGAAGGTAGAACATATATGTGGATATGGTTTCCATAGCAAGAAAAGAAACAGGGTGCTGAGTGAAAATGTGGGAGATTGGGCTGGCTGTAGGATGTAGGGTGGCCAACTTTCTAGCTGCACAAAACTGAACAACCTAGCCCTGCCCCTTCCCAGAGTTCCTGCCTCTTCCCTGAGGCCCCGCCCCCAGTCACAACATTCCCCCTCCCTTGGTGGCTTGCTGTCCCCCACCCACTTTCACTGGGCTGGGGCAGGGCATTAGGCTGTGGGAGGGGGTGAGGGCTCTAACAGGGGGTGTGGGGTTTGGGGTGAAGGATGGGGGCTCCAGGCTGGGGGGTAGGGCCAAGGGATTTGGAATGTGGGAGGGGCTGCAGGTTGAGGCAGTGGGTTGGGGTGCAGAAGGGGATCTGGTCTCTGGGCTGGGGCCAAGGATGAGGGGTTTGGGATGCAGGAGGGGTTGCCAGGTTTGGGGGTGCTCAGGGATAGGGCACAGTCTTACCTCAGGTAGCTCCTAGTCAGTGACGCAGTGGGGCTAAGGCAGGCTCCCTGCTTGTCCTGGCACTGCACCCCGGAAGTGGCCAGCAGGTCCAACTCTTAGGCTGGGCAGCGGTGGGGTAGGAGGCTCCGCACACTGCTCTCGCCCACAGGCACCACTCCTCCGCTCCCATTGGCTAGGGTTCCAGCCAATGGGAGTGCGGAGTCAGTGTTTGGGGCGGTGGCCGTGTGTGGCATCCCGTGGAGCTGGACCTGCTGGACGTTTCCAGGGTGCAGTGCGGTGCCAGGACAGGTAGGGACTAGCCTGTCTTAGACATGCAGCACTACCAATCAGACTTTTAATGGCCCAGTTGGTGGTGCTGATTGGAGCTACCAGAATCCCTTTTCAACTGAGTGTTCCAGTAGAAAAACAGACATCTGGCAACCCTAGTGGGATGGTGTCATGTAGTCTGCAAGGGTAGCTTGCACGTGGCCTGTATTCTTCTCCTTCTTTCTGTCCTTGGTTGTTTTCCGATGATGGAGGAAATTTTACTTTGGTGAGTTGAATGTTCCTCCAGCTACCATGAGTGAGCATAGGGCTGGAGAAGGTGGCAGTGGGCCCGCCACATGCTGGCAGAAACTAAAAAGGGGCTGCCAGTGGGAGTTGGGGCCTTTCTTATACCACTGCTAACAACCTGAAAGTGCTCTGCACCCATGCTAGAAAGAGCTGAGAAAGAACCTTTTAACTCTGATAAGTGAAGTTGAAGATTGGACTTTGTGTGGCAATTGCTTCTATGGCAGAGCTCATTTGGATTGATTGTCCCTCACATGCTCCATCCAGGGTGAAGCTGGTCACCATATTTGGGATTGGTAAACATTTTTTTTTTAAATCTGTGGCACCACCTTCCCCTTCCCCTGGAGCATCCAGCTATCAGAGTTTGATGTTTGTTCTCCATGTAACAACTTAATAGGAGGGCATTCCCTTCTGGTGGAAATTGGTGTTATAGCCTCTTTCTCCAAATTATTTACAGGTGTTTGGGAACAGCTGTATTAAGGATGATTTGGGGGAAGACGTGTGCAAAGTTGGGTCTTCTTCTCATGCACACATACCAGTGCCTCCATGAGAAAACAGTTACCCTTCCAACACTAGTAAGATTAGGGAACTATAGTCTGGAGGCTGCATCTGATTGGTGTCCATGGCATAAGGTAGGTGTCCTCAGCTTTTGTGATTATTTAGCACAGCGGGGTCTATGGGTTGCTGAATAACACCGCAGTCTGAACTACTGTATTTCAATCATGACTGAAGCCTTGATCTTTAAATCAACTACCATTGTGTTACAATTTTTTCCACTTCATCCAAAGTAATGGAGTGAAAGGTGAAAAGATGACTATTAACACTTACTTTTCTGAAGAATAATAAACTCATAGAAAATCCTTGAAGGAAATTAATTTCCACTAAAAGGCAGACTTAATAACAAGAGTTGATATAAAACAAGTGGTTAAAATGGCTTATGGAAGATGCGCTCTAAACACAAGAGATCAAACAATACACACCTGTGTAAGGAATGTAAATAGGTATCTACCACAGTGTATTAACCTCCAGGAAAGTTAAAACTCTAAGGAGCATAAACACTAGCTGAAAAGTGTGAGTTGGTGGTAAAGTTTGTTTTGGCAGATGCAGGAGGTCAAGGAACCTTTTAAATAACGTATTGTAGGCTATCAAGAATACTGGCCATGAACTTCACAGTTAGAACAGAAATAATAATATAAGCATCCATACCAAAACCTGAAGAGACAATAGGTCTGATTCACCATTCCATTAGTCCAGTTGTTGTTGTTGCTTTTTAAACTAGTGGAACTCCACTGATTTCAGAGGAGTTACACTGTAAAACTGGAGTGGCTGAGTGGTAAATCTGCCTGATATCTGAGGGCTGAGAAATATATTTTCTGCTGAACCTATTTTCAACAAGAAAGATGTGATCAATCAGAACAATCCAGATTAAAGCATTAAGCGTGGGAAAGTTGTTAGTACACGGGAACCAGTGCAGTAATAGTTTTGTCTAGAACGTCTTTTGCATTGATTACAGCAATATTACTAATCCTGAATCAGTCGCAAATGCACAGAACTAGTACGAGAACTGTCAGATACTATTTGATGAATGCACCATTCAGTTCATTTGCCCATTTTTGTTGAATAAATAATTTGACAAATAACAGCAAAATTCATCAAATAAATTATCTGATGCATATTTTTTTAAAGTAATTGACCAGCGCTAATGAATATGCAGGCAGTTCCTTAATGAAAAGCATTAATCTACTGGTAGCCTGCTTTCATCATTCACGTCATTCTTCTGAATTGTGCAACTGCAATCTGTATATTTTATTCATTTACCCATTCATTTATACACATGATGTTCAAAAATCCTATGGTTAATCAATCACTGCAATTATTAGACTATTTCTATTGAACGATGTATGATTCACACATACTATGGTATGTTACCTATTGCTTTTCAGCTTCTGTACCAGGTAACTGGCAGATAGCTAATGTAATGCCGATTTTTGAAAAAAAGACTCCAGAGGTGATTCTGGCAGTTACAGATCAGTAAACCTAACTTCAGTACCAGGCAAACTGGTTGAAGCTATAGTAAAGAACTGAATTATAAGACACATAAACCCAATAAGTTGGGAAAGAGTCACCACAGCTTTTGTAAAGGGAAATCATACCTCACCAATCCATTAGAAATCTTTGAGGGAGGTCAACAAATATGTAGACAAGAGTGATCACGTAGACATAGTGTACGTGTGCTATCAGACACTCTTTGACATGGTCCCTCATCAAAGGTTTTTAAGCAAAGTAAGCAGTCATGGGATAAGAGGGAAGGTCCTGTCATGGATTAGTAACTGGTTAAAAGATAGGAAACAAAGTGTAGGAATAAATGGTCAATGTTCACAATGGAAAGAGGTAAACAGGGATGGGGACAGTGTCCCCAAAGATCTTGTTCAACATTTGGCAAATGGTATGAAAATCTGCAGATGATACAAAAACACTCAAGATAGTCCAAAGCTGACTGCAAAGAGTTACAAAGGGCTCTAACTAGACTGGGTGATAAAATGGCAGATGAAATTCAATATTGATAAGTGACATTGGCAAACATAATTCCAAGTATACATACAAAAGAATGGAGTCTAAATTAGCTGTTATCACTCAAAAAAGATATGGTGGCATCGTTGTGGATAGTTCTCTGAAAACATCTGCTCAATGGGCAGCAGCAGCCAAAAAGTGAACAGAAGGTCATGAACTATTAGGAAAGGGATAGATAAGACAGAAAATATCATAATGCCTCTATATAAATCTATTGTACGCCCACACCTTGAATACTGTATGCAGTTCTGGTGGACCCATCTCTCTCTCTCTCTCTCTCTCTAAGAATTGGAAAAAAAGTACAGAGAAGGGCAACAAAAAATATTAGGAGTATGGAACAGCTTTCATACAATGAGAGATTAAAAAGACTGGGACTGTTCAGTTTAGAAAAGAGATCATTAAGGGGGGACAGAATAGAGGTCTATAAAATTATGAATGATGTGAAGAAAGTGAATAAGAAAGTGTTATATTTACCCCATCACATAAACACAAGATCCAGGAGCCATCCAATGAAATTAATAGTCAGCAAGTTTAAAACAAACATAAGGAAGCACCTCTTAACACAACACACGGTCTACCAGTGGAACTAGTTGCCAGGAGATGAAGGGAAGGGCAAAAGCATAACTAGGTTCAAAAAAGGAATTAGATAAGTTCCATAGAAGGCAGAACCATCAATGGTTATAAGCCAAGATGGTCAGGGATGCAATTCCACGCTCTGGGTGTTCCTAAGCCTCTGACTACCAGTCTGGGACTGCACAAGAAGACTTGGATCAATAGATAATAGCCTTGTTCTGTTAATTCCCTCTGAAGCATCTGGCACCAGCAACTGTCAGAAGACAGGATACTGGGATAAATGGACCATTGGTATGACCCAGTTGGACCGTTCTTATGTTCTTACAGTTGGCATTCTATTCCTGTATAGGAGCACCTGAAAAAGAACTCTGCATTTATGAGATACCTTTCCCAGGAAGTAATTTCAGTCTGTACTTTCCAGACCCAGTTTACAAGAACAATCTAGAAATTGCAGGGCTCATCTTATAAGCTATTTCTGTAGTTACAACCACCACAATTACCAATTGTTTCAAGAAATTAGAGCCTGAATCTGAGCCAAGTCCCTTCAGTGTCCCTGAAAACACATTAGAGGAGTAAAAATGGAAGAACACAGTAATAATGTCCTCCTTACAACACAGCACTGCAATATCTGGATAAAAAGTTAGAGAGATCATTTTATAGTGTCCAGTTTTGGATATCTTCTAGTCTCAAGGCCCCATTGTCAGAGATCATGTATGTATTTTGTGATCACAGAGGTAATGACTGCATTGATAGATACCATTGTTAAACTGAATTGTATACCTAATATGTTAATACTATTTCTTATAATACTTTCAGAACCCAGTTCTCTGCTCTGGTATGCCAGGTTCATATCAATGGAGTTACATAGGTGTAACCGGAGAGTCGAGTTGTCATAAACAGATAGCTAAGGGTTAATGTTTCTTTCACCTGTAAAAGGTTAACAAAGGGAACCAAACACCTGACCAGAGGACCAATCAGGAAACCGGATTTTCAAAGCTCAGGGAGGGAATGTTTGGGTGTGTGTCCCCTTTGTCTGCTCTCTCTGTTCTCCGGTCTGTCTCTCAGCTATGAGAGGGATCTTTCTATCTTCAAGCTTCTAATCTTCTGTTTCCCAGTTGTAAGTACAGGTATAAGACAATAGGCTTTTATTGTTTTTTTGTATTTACATGTGTGTAGTTTGCTGGAATGTTTTAAATTGGATAACTTTAATAAGGCTGTTTATTCATTTTTTTCTTTTAAGCAATTGACCCTGTATTGTCAACCTGATACAGAGAATATTTTATGTCTTTTTCTTTCTTTTTTATATAAAGCTTTCTTTTTAAAACCTGTTTGAGTTTTTCTCTGGTTAAGGCTAAGGAACGAAGGGAGGGGAAATCTCTTTGTGTTAGCTTGACTAGGTTTGAATCTGCATAGCCTCAGGGGAAGAAGGAGGGGGAAGGTAAATTGCCCTTCTCTGTTTTGCATTCAAGGAGTTTAAGTACAGTATCGCCCAGGACAACCCAGGGAGGGGGAGCGGGGGATGAGATAAAGAGGAGACAAGGGGAGGAGGTTGTTTTCCCTTTGGTGTGAGACTCAGGGCCTCTGAGTCTTGGGGTCCCCCAGGGAAAGTTTTGGGGAGATCAGAGTGAGCCAAAACACTGGAACTTTTGGCTGGTGGCAGCGATATCAGATCCAAACTGGTAATTAAGCTTGGAGGTTTCATGCTAGGCACCCACATTTTGGACGCTAAGGTTCAGAATTTGGAATTTATGCTTATGATACGAGTCAAATCAGACTTGCGTATCTCTGCATGTCTTGTTGGGTTGCAAGTACTGTTACTAGGGGACATTTTGATTGAATTAATTCTCATTATGGCTGAAATTCAACCTTTGCTGCACCACTAAACAGGCCGTTTGTGAAGGAAAGATGTCAGGGATGGGTGAGTAGGATATTGAAAGGGGCCCTGTGATGGCTGCTCATCCAAAAGCAATTGATTCTTCTTTGTATCATCTACTCAGTGGCTTCCAGATGCTGGATCTGCATAAGCCCAGCTGTTGTGGCTCTGTTCTTGGCCCATCCCTGGAAACCCCTCCTCAGCAGCTTACTGGGGAGCTACTGCAGAACTCTTCTCTGCAGTGCGTGGGAGTAGAGGGCTTCATCCTGCCCCACTGAAGTCATGGCGGGCTGTGTCAGGGGCCTTTCTCCCTCTTACACAGTACTTAAGGGGCAGCTTCAAATGTGTGGGAGGCACTGCATGAGATCTCCACACAGAGGTAGACTTCATTCTTTGCTAACATTATGTATTAATCAAAAACGCACCTGCAATAAACTGTGTGCAAAGCATGTTTTCATTTTACATTATTTCTATTGCATAGAGATTAAAGCTATAAGACTGCATTAAAAAAACTAAAACATTTTCTCTCATTTTTATACTTTTTATCACTGGAGCTTATTTTTGTATTTGCCTCTTTCAAGCATACAGTTGTGGGTGTGTGTATATATTTTCTCCCCTTAAAGTCTGTAGTCTCATTTTTATATTAAAAAGTTTAAATTGTCCTTACAAAATAAATTTCTTCAAGCTTGTATGCTTTGATCTAATCTGTGGCACAGTTTTAGTTAAAATGGCTGTGGTTCTAAAAGATTACGAGTATTAGAAAGAAGAAAGAAGAAGATGTGAAATTGTGGAAATTATCTTCAGCTTTCAGCTTGCCTTACAAAGGTTTAAAATGTCCTTTCTTCCATAACCCAATCTAGCAAACTTCTGACCCACTCCTTTTCATGTACAGTCATCAATCTAATAAATAATAAATAATAATAATTAATCCTTAGATAGGATCAATAATGCCACTGGTTATACTTCAGAATTCTAAGGGAACCTTAATATTAATAAGCAAATTCTTTAGGCAATAATGTTACTATTTAAGCAAACAGAGAGGAATATAGCTTGTGCTCTTGATGATAAAGACCTGAGCTTCTTGCATTTAGCTATTATTACAGTAGATTTAGAGACCAAAGATCTGTTAGAAACAATGCACCCAGAGGTAGATAATCCATCAGCACAGAACCAGTTCTGTTCTTAATCATTTACATGTTGTCTCAAAAGCATATTACATTATAATCCCAAACCACAAATCTCCTAGGGCTCCATTCATAAAAGCAGAAAGCACCATTTACAGTACATGGGTTTTCCTGTTGACTAAGAATGTAATGTTTCTGAGTCAGAATTAGAGCTGTGGTGAGCTGTTCATTAGAGATTTGAACTCTGGTGTACAAATCCCTTTAGGCTTGCTTGGAAAAGTCTGTGAACTCCCTGCCATCAGTTAGTTAGGCTCAGGCTTAAAGGCAAGTTTGAAAGCTGCCAGTATATATAGTTCTATATCTGAAGATTCTGTTGCTCTCTCTCTTTATCTCAGAACAAAAGTAGCATTTCCTTTTCAAAGTACTTAATTGTTTTGTGTTTTTTCCTCAGATATTTCTCTATTGATTTTAAATTAATTAATCTTTGTCTGGAACAGCAACCTTGGAAAGCCTTATGGAAAGAAACAGGGCTTAGTAATTAAAAAGGTAATTCCAAGTCCTCATTGCCTTGGAAAGAGCATATATTTGTTACATTCCCTGCACCTACCACACTACTTGGGAAGGAGGAACAACAAGAATGGAAATAATGCCATCAGTATCCGTTCCACAGAATTTAGTACTTACTTCATCTCCTAAATCAAGCATTTCATAAGATATTTTCTATTTTCTCCTTGGAGAGTTATGTGGGTTGAGGTTTTCCAAGTAGAGCAGGCAAATTAGCTAATCCCCTAAAGTACTTTGAAAACATTCCTGTGTATTTCACTTCTTAATTTCCGTTACCACCCAATCAAAACTATCAAAAAGTCACACAGCAGGAAAAGAGTCCACTGTGAATGGAGTACATCCCCTCATGGATTTAGTAGTGTGTGCACACATGGTTATTAACAGATAATAATCAATGTGTAAGAATATTGTTAAAATAAACAGTGTCAGAAAGCACTTTCATTGCACAGGCAACCACAACAAACAAATTTTGATCTGATATCCTGACCTGCTACAACCATGTTGTGCTGCTCCATGGATGGAAAGGGCTTGGAAACTAGTCAAAGTGGTCTCTCCCTGGACAGGGGAAATTACTTGGGAGTGTAGAATTGACATAGTGGGTCTAACCCAGATGTGGGCAAACTACGGCCTTTGGGCCACATCCGGCCCATGGGCTCGTCCTGCCCAGCCCCTGAGCTCCCGGCTGGGGATCCTAGTCCCTGGCCCTTCCCCTGCTGTTCCCCCTCCTGCGCAGCCACGCTGGGCAGTGTGGGGAGCGCAGTTGGCTCTGGTCGGTATCGCGGCTGCGAGCTCCCGCTGCTGGTAAGGGGGCAGGGAGCAGGGGGGTTGGGTAAGGCAGTCAGGGAGGAGGGGCAGTTGGATGGGGCAGAGGTTCTAGAATGGTGGTCTGGAGATGGGGAACAAGGAGGGTTGGGAGTAAGAGTCCCGGGGGGCCTGTAAGGGGCCGGGGATGTGGATGGGGTCGAGAGGACAGTCAGGGGACAGGAAGCAGGGGGG